>NW_028145481.1:450000-635000 GCF_977016875.1 Pavona decussata | reverse complement strand
CAGAAGGGCGTAATACATACGCAGCAAACTGGTCACCGCCCATGCGTGAATTACCAATAGACTGCAGCAGGCGATTTACGGTGGATGAATGGCTGAAAACCAAGCAAAACGAAAACACGTTAGAACGCTCACAGTAACTATGGCTTAACTATGGCTTTAATCACAAGAGTATCACACTCCGTCAGAGAGAACTAGCTCGGTTTCCACCAGTGTGGCCCGGATTCGATAACCGGACTCGGCTTCTATGTGAGTTGAGTTTGTTGTTGGTTCTCGTCTTTACTTCGAGGATTTTTCTCCGGGTTCTCCCCCTTCCACTAAAACTTTCACTTCCAGATTCCAATTTGACCTGGAACGCACGGTCACCTTTGAACGAGTTCATGCTCTATGGGTAAAACAAATACATTTACATTTTTTTCTAAAATTACATTGACAATTCACACGCGTTTTCATTTGCAAAAAAGATGTCTTTACTGCTACTGTGCCAGACACATCATGACACAGATTGCGAGGCTGTAGATGTCCGCATGCAACTATGGAATAAATAAGGAGAATTCCTGAGAAATAATGAACAAACAAATCATTTAAAAAAAGTTTCTTACCTTGGAGGAAATGTTCCAGGATTAGCCTGTGGTAAGACAAGGGTATTGTCAAATAAGAAAGAGTGAAATTTAAAAGAGCTAAGTCACCTTTTTTTGTGTGTGTTACTTTAAAAAGCTAAAAGTAGTCTTTGGCTACAGATGGCCATAATGGAAATGGACTCCTACTTAAAAAAAAATTATTTTCAAGTTACCTCGTGTCTTGGACAAAAAATGCTTGAATATTATTAGAGTAATCTCCCTTAACCATTAATTCTTAAAATCAAAATATATATTTTCTCTCTGTATTACTGTGGGTGTTGTTTCGTTAGACAAAAAACTTTGCTCCACATTGTCTTTCGTCACCCAGCTGTATAAATGAGTACCAGCGACATACTGCTGGGGGTAAATGTAGCAACAGCATTAGTTGCTTCATGCTCCAGAACCCAGGTTAGGGGCCAGTCTTGTGGGTCAGTTAGGCCCAAGGTGGAACTCTACCTTATACATTTACCATAATTATGGTTTCTCTTTGGGTTTCCCCTGGACTGCTATTAGTTCCTTCATGGATAGTCCAGCAGGGCAGCTAAAAGAGCGATCATGATAGTTTGACAAGATTGAGCAAGCAAAAAAGGAGAAGAGACTGACAAAGAGGGTTCTCTCCCAGCTCCACCTCGGCTACTTCGCTCCAATTCAGTTCCTTCTCTCACTTGCATGATAGCTTGCCCTCTCTACTCTTTACAAAAGGACTACTAGCAGTCTAGGCTCCCTTGCTCTCTCCTTCATATTGTGCTCACACCACCTAAGAGCAATCAAAAACTGTAGAGGACACACTCCCCAGTATTGTGGTCTGGCCTATTCACAGTATGACAACATGAATGGACTGACAACAGAAGCAGCAGTTTTTTTCACAGCCTTACCGTTTGCGGTGCAATATTTGTGACTGCAGTAAGAATGTTGTCACCAAGGGGAGAAAATGCTACCAGCCTGAAAAAAAAAAAAATGCATAGTTTTGTCAGCTGAAGACTCAACCCAATCAGCCCAATCCCACCAGGGGAAGGTTAAAAAAAGTCTGAGAGGCGTAAAATGGGGCAAAAATTTGGCTGCTTGATAATTAACCTTAATGGCTCAACTTGCTTGAATTGAAACCTTTAGGTAAAAACATACACATGAAACTACAACATTTCTTGGGTGAAAACTAAGCTGCATGCAAAAGTACAACCAATTTAGAGGAAGTTGGATTTTTAGAAAAAATCATAGTTTATGCCCTCTTGCCATCAAGTGAAAAACAAGTGGAATCTGTTACCTGACTTTCTCTTCTGACGATGCAGTCTGAACACAAGCAAATGGTTCTGGATTATCCCAGCTCCAAAAATAGAGTTTGTTGCTAGTGGCAATCAGCAGAATGTGATCTGTGGGATGAAAGGCCAAGGATGCTATGGCAACTTTGTCAGGAGGAGTGTAAACTTCACTGTCACCAGTCTAAAACAAGACAACAAATTAACGGGTTGAGATTTTACGGTTGCTTTAATGATCTTTATTAGACTCGAGTGTTTTACTGGAAAAGACACCTGTAAAATTCATATGAAACTACATCCGGGACCTGAGGGGCGTATTTTCCATACCCTCACTAGTGCGGATATTAAGGTTACCATATACCTTTAAAGATGTCTCTCTGGCATAGTTTGATAGCCAGCTCTATAAGCTTTAATTTGATATAGGGGTTTAGGTTTCTACAGTTTAAACCGGACACACTACATCACTTGGAAACGAGACACCTCTAAAGGTATACAACATTTCCTGATTTTCATGGATTTTTGTGCAAAGAGTCAGAAAAAAAATGGCAAGTGATAAATCCGTCTATAATAAAAAGAAATTACACATTAGCTTGAAGATATGAATTTTATTTTCTTGTGTTAAAAACAATATTTTATGAGTGAGCACAGGGACTAAAATAATTTTCGTCTTTAACACTCAAAAATAAAATTCATATCTTTATGCAGCTATAACATACACTGTATCTTCTATTTGAGTAAAAATTGTAAGTTATCCCCCCCTTCACATACAAATGTACAGTCATGTAATAACAACCGCTGGGTTTGTAAAATCACTGTCTATATGTTTCTTCAAGTCTGAGTATTTTGAGTGTAACCGTGTTCAACAGGGACCTGTTTTTCTATGTTTCTATCAATCAAAGGGTTATGTTTTTTTTCCGACCTTCAAGAGTAAAGCGAAATAAACCGGGAAAAACTGACTGGAATGTTTTCAGCTCAGCGTTGCTGTTGACAAAATCTCAAAATCTTGTGAGTGGAGCATCAAATGTGCCTTTTATTTTAACTGTATCTGATTTTCACACCAAATTGTGATTTGTTTTGCTCCGTGAACGCTAAAAAAAATTGCTTTCTTGTTTAATATTAATGTGCTAGTTTAACTATGCATTTTGCTAAAATTCTGTGGTAATTTCATATAAAAGACTACGGACAACGGGAAAATTTTACAAATCGTCCATGAAACTGGAGCATATTGAATAAACTTCTAATTGGCAAGTTCACAATTTGGGTATTGCCCAACAGGAAACTCAGCTTATACCACAAATAGAGCTTCAGATCAACTGTACCAGCTGTGAGCTAATTACACAGTATAATGAGAGTTGTACTGCTATTGAATGAATAGAATTCTATAATCCCTCAATAGACAAAATACCTGTGGCATACTGTAATAAGCATTATTTCCTACCTTCAGATTCCAAACTCTAACTTGTCCTCCAAGACAGCCTGATGCTAACAGCTGATTGGATGAAGGGTGGAATGTTAAGCACCATGGTGTGCGAGGATGACCTCTTAGTGTGTTGATACACTTCCCTGTTTTACAATCAACAATACGCACTGTGTGGTCTCCATGGGAAGACGCCATTTTTGTCCTACCAAAATAGAATTAAGATTATCATTTTAAGATTTATCTAGTAATCACATCATTTTGCCAATAATAGAACTCACTGACCATGAACTTTGTCCAGAGGAAAGGATAAAAATAGCAAGATCACAGAATTCACATTCACAGGATGAAGATTGTAATTGAAGGGTCTTTCAGTTTGTTGGAACGGTCTGCCATTTTAAAGGGCTGGATTGATATTCAATTCTTTAAAATGGCACTGTGACCATTTTGAAGGAATTCAAAATACTGGTATATTACCAAATTGAATCCTTCAAACAGCATTCTATAATGCAAACTGACTTGTATTGTCGGTCATGCTAGAAATCTAATTCAAAATTCTTTAATTTTGGTTAGTCATAAAAAAAAAAGTTGTAAATATTAAAAAAAAAAAAACAGTGACAAAGCTCAAGCCTGTCAGAAAGAAACTTTCCAGATCCATTTCTAAGTGAAGTTGAGTAGTTTCATGTTAACATAAAATGCTAATGAGAATTATTTTGCACTATTTTTGTCTATTTTATCACTTTAAGATTAACATATACTAAGTTATCTGAATTTGCCATTTGCCATTATAAACATAATCCTAATCTCTCCAACCTTTGCTCTCACCTGTCAGGACTGAAGCAGATAAGGAAAGTTGACTTTGGTGCTCCCGGTAATTCACATGTCTGTAAAACAGCAATAGAAAAAAATTTGATTTTAATTAATGTTGGGCTTTATTATTAATGATAGCAAAACAAGCAAAATGAAAATAGACCCTAATCCCGGGTAATGAACCCTGAGTATTATTCAATACATATTTTGACCACATATACAGCCCTTTCTGCTGATTAAAATTAAATAAAAATTGATAGGATGGATCTGGTACTTCCCCACTGTGTTTTGTATGGCCTTGAACTTGGAAGTAAAACATTTCTACATTTGTTTTGTCTCAGGTTTAACACTGATTAAATGACCTTGGTTATTAACCATCACAAGTCTGGGATAAGTGCACAGAGATAACCAAGAACATTTTAAATTCTTTTAAACAGAGTTCAAACCAGACAAAACAAATTTCAAACGGAGTAGTGTTACCTTGATTAATTCAGGGCCACATACAAAGGAAAGAAAAAGGCAAATCTGCATGATTATAGTGAAGATAGGAAAATTGCAGAAGTTTTTGAAAAACTGGCAGTCATGTTTACATTTATAATAAAAACTTTTTATAGAAGAACAGCAATTATGTAAGAAGTTTCTGAGGAGGTAAAAAATGTGTTATTTCATCAACCCTAAAGCACCAGTGGAAATTTTGACTGCAGCACCTCCATCAGAATCTTCTCATTCATAATACCGTCTTCATCACCATCAAATTCAGAGTAAGAAAACACATCTTCATCAGCAGAATCAACCCACATTCTATTCAGAACATCACTGACACTCATTCTACATGAACTTGTAACTATGCCATTTACAACAACAAAAAAAAGCAAAAAGTTTCACATGATTTTTAGAAGAGAAAGCACCTTTGATACATTCAATGTGGTGACTCACACAAGGAAAACAAATCCAATTTCACCATTTTGTACAGCTCACAAATTTTCTTTCTCTTTGTCAGTCCTTTTGGGTTCTCCAAAAATTTTATTACATGTGTTTCCAATATTTTGCTGAGTTTGTAAGCTAACAATACAGTCATTGTGATGTACATGTACTCAGTACATCCTTTTAGCAGTGAAGGGGTTAACCGAACAGCCATTAAAAAGCTTCAACATAATTTTTATAGAGGTGTCAGATCTCTCAATATTACACTGTATACTGAATTAACAATGGCTTACATGTACATGTACATGTCATTTACTGAACAATAAAAAAAAAGAAATGAGGAAATGGTCTAGTACATGTAAATGTTTTGGAGAGCCTCCGTCATTAATTCAGCCAGAACTAGTAGAGCATTTGCATGGGTATTGCAGTCTCGCTGTTTTGTTGCTGTTGTGTGTTCTTTTCAATCTGTGCCTTTTTATGACTAATGAGAGTTGCCTGGCAACTATAAAATTTGACATCTAAAAGGACGGATTATCAAATAAAAATATGGATGTTGCCTGAAATTTTTAATTTAAAGCCATCTAGACTTAACATTGTGGGTTTTGACTCCTGACCAATTTTTTGGGAAAGCAGATCTACATGTAAACATGGCAGAATATTTGTTGTTTAAATATGGAAATTGAATGGGAAAAAAAACACATGTATGTACTGTAACACATGTATTATAAAAATTTAGGGGTTTCAAACTCAAGATACATGTATACTGCACTAAGATGTGGCTTTAAAACCATGCAGATGCGTTATAAATCTTTTCATATAACATACAATTTTTTATCAATGTTTATCAACCCTGTCTAAGACTAAGAGGGAAAAGGCTGAGTTAATAATAATTATTATTAATTTTGGCTTCTAAGACCCCCCTCCCCCTAGTAATTTCCAATGACCTTCCGCGGGGTGGGTATGGATTTTTTCTGGAACCACACAATATCTATTTACAGCTGAACCTGTATTAAGCTGTCACCTTCATGGAATAGCTAAGTGATAGCTTAATACAGGTTATACAGAATACATGCCAAACACAATAAAAACACCATTTCATTTCACATTTGGTAACTTAATGTACAGTTTATGCACAAAAGTGCTAACAAAATACCTTACTTGGTTAAGAAACTGCAGCGATAAAAAGGTATGACAAAGGAGAACCTGGTATACACTGTATAACTGGACTAATAAAAGATTAACAACAAGATCCTACCGTCAGAATCGCAGGTCATTTGAGATTCAATTACCTGACAGGCTTTTTGTTAATTCTATTTGTGGCTTTCTTTTAAAAAGCGACCATTTAAAACAGGTCAAGACAATAGAAACAACCTGTCAAAACTTACTAAAGGGTGACCGTGACCGCTTAATAGAGATCAAAATGACAGTAATTATGAGAAGTAATTTTCGGGACTTTGACAACTGACCCTCTTAATAGAGGGTGACTGCTTAATATGGTACCGCTTAATACAGGTTTGACTGTATTGTCAAAAATGTGACTGTTTTCTGTAAAATGGTGGACCGGACTGGATCTGCGCTTGATGTGTATCCCTTTTGTTTACCAATCAGTGAAACACAGAATCACATACAGCTGTAATGTCGTATCAAAACCCAAAATATGACAATTAACTCAAGTGAAAGCTCAGTATGCAGGGCAGTGCAAATGTAATTTCCCAAGATGTTGTTTGGTCAAAATGCCTTTAAAATGCAAGGCTTATACAAATATATAAAATAAATGTTCCCTTGAAAACATTAATCTGATTTTTTTAGAAGAGTTTAAATCTATTTTTCTTGCATGAGGAATGCCAAACTGCCATGGAATCCTTACTGCTTGATCACACTAATACAATTGAATTCATGCATGTCTAAAAATGTTGAATGCCAAATATGCAACTTTTAAATTGATGTACTTATATCAACTAAAGAGGCTTGAAATAACTATGTGCAGGAGTGTCCTGAATGAAAGATAAACACTTAAATCAGATTGAAACAGCAGATCTGAAAATAACACCTGCATGCATGCGTATATTTTCAAAGAGTTTATTGCAGACTAACTGCTATTACTTAAATTACATTACACATGCTTACAAACGTTTGATCGCATCTCAAACAAACAAATGCAACCACGTCGCCATTATTTTAGTTTCGACAAATTATGCACAAGATATTTCATACTTCCATTAATAATTTTACAAGTTAGACATTTAAGTACCATGATCACAATTATTGATAAACTTATCAAGTCCTACAATAGTAGATTTAATAAATCTGCACATCTTCTACACATTTTTCACTAGTTGAATAAGATTAAACTTCATAATTAATTAAATTCTTTGAAATCCATTCAATGAACAAATGTTTAACATTTTTATTCCTGAAAGGGAAATAAGGTCATAAACAACAAAAATTATTCATAACTGTGACACTGTACAATCCACACATCAAAAGAAATTTTGAGAGTGACAAATCAATTCCGTCTTGCCATTGTTCTTTTTTTTATTATTAAAAACTATTTTCTGTTTTGGGTTTTGTTAAGGTCTTATTCAATTTTTACCCCCTGCTAGATGGGGTTAATGCTGTCAGCCTAAAAATAAACTCACATGATTGATCATTTGTTTGGGATCAGTATAGCATGCTGAAAACACTGAGAAAATTCCTATAAATGCTTTGTCTTTTAAAATTAGGTTTCTGCATAGCTGCACGAGAACAAGCAACATTGGCCCACTTTAAATCACAATAGTTATAGTTAATAACCCACACAATCCACAAAAGGAAAAGTCAGGGTTCATATTATTTCTTGACAGTTTGGAGCAAAATAACAACAAATGTGATTTGTTTGCAGATTTTGCAACCTTGAAAACTCAAAGGGAATAAAAAGTTGTTTGAGAAGTTTAAATAGTAATTAATAGTTAAAAAATAATTGATCATGTTTCTGTTGGTGCCAGATGGCTACACGAGTTTTATTATGATAAAATGGCGCACACCTTTAAGATTTTGCAGTGGTGTACACCATTGTATGTGATAGAAATTCTTATAATATTTGAAATGACAGTAAAAGATTAACAGGGACGTAGCTGTGAAAAACCTACTAGGTAAATTTCATAAACCCAGCTGGCTCTTTTGGATTGTGCCCATATATGTATTTAATTTGTATTGTCTTTCTGTCATTGTCATTTACTAATAAAAGAAATATCTTTTGATGCAAGACTGTAACAAACTTTTCATTTATTGAATATTAATTTTATACATAGAGATGTAATTCTCTGTACTTGTATCGTGCTAAAATCATTGTTTATTGCTTTGAGTTGTATTGTAATGTACAATAAAATGTTGCAATAAAAAATTGTTTCAAAAAATAAATAAATTTGTTGTTGTTGTGTTGAATTTTTTTCAGCCAGTGATACAAAGATGGTGAAATTCGCCAGTAGCCTGCATACTCTTAGTAACATTACTGAGACAAGTACAACTTGAAGCAGCACAGTTGAACCTCTATTAAGCGGCCTCCTATTAAGCGGCCAACCTCTTTTTAGCAGCCAGTTGCCAGAGTCCTAACAATACTCTTTGTTACACACCGCATTTGAAACCTCTATTAACTGACCATCTCCATTAAGTGGCCGCGGCCACTTTCCTGGCGCCCCGACGAGTGATTATCATTGTTTTAAACCTCTGTTAACCAGCCAGCAAAAATTCAGTTTGGCTTTCTTACCTAGCTGAGAGCGATAAAATGAAAATAACTTACAAACACATTGTTACAACATTTTTTTTCAAAGTACTGTAGTCACAACGTGGCACTAACTAGCAGTGATGACAATATTGTCCATGCACGTGCGCTTTTGACCATATAAACAGTTGTTATTTTTCAAAATGTCTTGGTCCTTTGTATAAAAAAAAAAAACACTTGAGGCTATCTCATGTTTCCATATTTTTCTTGTTTGAACACCCTTTCTGTAGCTCAATTGTTAACATAACATTTTATTGCTTAATATTGAATTTTCGACAGTTTATGAAAAACAAAGCACGTCGCAGGAAACGTAAAATTTAACGTCGACCACAGTTTCCTGTAACAAGCAAGTTCAATTAGGCCTCAAAGAGTTACTGTTCTTCGTGTTTAAACAAATGACAATTGTTTGATAATTGTATACTGTATGAACTCTTGTTTTTGTTAATGTTGAGAGCTATTTTGTGTCTTAATAATTCACAATTTATACGATTTGTAGTTATACTTAATAAAGTGAAGATACTACCATGCTTTGAGCGTGTTTATTTCTGACGAACCTCTATTGAGCGGCCAACCTCGATTAAGCGGCCACTAAGCAATTCCCGAGGGTGGTCGCTTAATAGAGGTTCGACTGTATATACAAAGACATCATTTGAAAGGGGTACATGACTGTATTAAAGAAGCTATTTCTAAAAAATGGCAATGCTATACAAAGGGGTTTCATTAAGATTTTCAACGAGCCAGTGGTTAAAAGTGCACCTGGGCAGAATACTTAACAAATGAATTTTTAAAACATTCAAGTAATGTTAGTAGAGATGTTAAAAGCAGCTAAGAAAAGTTGTGTTCACAGACAATCAATACTCCATATGCCCACTATCTATCAAAAGTTACAAGAAAAAGACTTCCTAATATGTACTTTATGTACTTTTAATATGTGCTTTTATGGTCTAAAAATAATACTTCTTATAGAGAACTTTAATGGGTGGAGATGGAGTAACAATTTTAAAAACATATGATTCCCCCCCCCCCCCCCAAAAAAAAGAAACAGATTGATCGCCTGGCATTGCAGAGTACTTATTGTCACAAACCCAAGTTCAAGTGGCTGTTGATGTTCATTGTTTTGCTTTTTGTCATGCTTTATCCAGACCATTGTTATCTCTGTTTTCTTTCTCAACCACGATGATTTGACACAAGAGCAAATATCTTTTAAAAACATCATGTAAGACTAAGGGTGCTTAGTCATTAATGCTACAGCTAAGGTCAAGGTGGAGGGCCACTGCCAATGTTTTTTTTTTTTTTTCCGACACTGGCAGAATTTTCAGGAACAAAACATAATATGGGAACATTATAAATGTGCCTCAACTGTAGATAATTTCTTTAGTTGAACTATAAAAGTGTTTATTAAATATAATCTTCAATCTCCCTGCAGGCTGTGACTCAAAAACTTAATGATAAATGATGTGCCACACGAGTACTTTTGCTAATTTTAATGTTAAAATATACAAAAATACAGACTAGCATGTGAATAACGTAAAATCAATAATTAAGTTTTGAATTTAAGTGATCCTCAGTCCAAGTAGCTCGCTGCAAAATTTCACTGTGAGTGGTTACCAACCATAACGCTTAGCTTAACAGCTGAATACGGAATACTAATGTTAACCCTTTTTTTAACCAAACCATACAAATAGTTTTTACTATACATGATGTTATTAATTTGCTGTAAACATACTCAACCGAAGCAACTGACCAAGGTCAGTATTAGTTTCAATAAATTCTTAGTCACAACTTCCTTAAATTATTGTAGTTTCAACGAAAACAATATTTGGCAAGATTACTGAATTGAAAATGGCTTAAACAATATACAAGGCACAAAAAAGCCCACTCTTAATTCATTTGTGATGACCCGCAAAAACAACAAAGTATCGGCCGGATGTGGTCTTGCAAGGTTTGGCCAGCCAAGGTCAATTGTGTGGTTGGCCCCTGTATTGTAGTTACCCTGGACTAAAATATAATGCGACTTGACTACTTCAGATTTGACAAATGAGTTTACAACCAGTTGTCTATGACGCAGGTAAGCCGAAAGATTCGACGTCTACAAGTCATCCGCCAACACTGCTAGCTGTCCGCCAATATAGGCTTTTCAAAGTCACAATGACAGTCGTGACGTTGCGGATCTCCCTCGCATACAAAATAATTAACCGCATCACGAAGCGAAATTTAAGTCATCTACCCCGTCTCCAAAAGGCGTCTTGCCCATCTTATTCATTGATATCGTGTAAAAATTAATGCTGTAGTGCCAGTGTGTCCTATGTCAAACGTAAACAATTATACGACAATGAACCTTTGAACTTGGCGATGTCCTGTGGTAATAGACGTACGTGCGAACTTGACATCCACAGAAGTAAGCTGAGTCTGGCACATGAAAACACAATAAATCTTGCTGTCTCGACATTACAAATTAAAATAAAATATCGACATATTATTAAATCGAAAACTTATCGCTAGGTAACCTATGCTTTTAAAAGATCGTGTGCTGAGAGGAATTGAAACAGCGCCACTTGCGAAATTCGTGGGTTTTGTTTGATTGCTATCGCGACGAAAAGAAGAAAAAACTAAAACGGAAACGGGAACAAAGTGTTAGGGAAAAAGCCAAATCGCTCCTCAATCGAGGCGAGCAGACGATTACAACAAACCTGACCTTTGAAACAGGCTGTTATTATTCGATTTCAACGAATAAAGTGAAGTCACACAATCTTCAATCCGATTGAATATATCGACTTGAAAACAAAAATAGACTGTAACACCATGCTGACCGGCATTCGTATAAAATCAAAACAAGACTAAAATCCTACCTTCGTTCGATGACAGGATATCACAGAAGTGTCTTCAGCGTAAGAAAGTAACAAACTGCGATCACTAGTGTCTCGAAAGTTCAATTCGCGTCTCATCAGAGCACAAAGAATGTTAGATTTTCTTCGTCCCGACCGCATCGTCAGCTTGTTCGGTAGAATGTTGAGCCGGCTTCAGTTGTCTTTTTACTTCTGACGATCTTAAGGGGGATGGCAGAAACAAGTTCTAGATTGAATCCACTTTCACAACAAAACAAAGGCAGAATTAAAAAAATTCTTTTCTATCGAAGCTTACCACCCACGTAAACGACGACAAAAAAATCCTTCAATGAACTTGAGGTGGCGAATATGCCGGTGGTATGTTTGTTATGTCCGATATGAAGTAGTTTTCGATGAAGACAGATCCCTGTAACATCACCAGGCTAGCAAAAGATCTTCTCCGATCTTTGGATTTTGGTCTTAGCGGTACATCTTCACTTCTTTTCGTCTGTAAAACAAATGAGGTTTCCCGCCAGCATTGTGCAGACTGCTTGCCGTCAATCTGGAATTGCTAACCCGATATCGCGTGCCACTATCCTTTATATTTTACACGGGAAACCGCTGACTAGATGATTTACAAAGCCCGCGTTTTTGCTAACCAGCGGTTGGATTAGGTGCTTAGACGCATGCGCATGTGAAAATTTGACGTGGCTTTTCTGGCGAGGCAAACTTTCAGCAAGAAATGAAATAATCGCAAGAAAGTGAATAAATTTCACTCTAGAGCATTGGAAAATGCTACCCATAACAGACTACCAAAGTAAGAGCTCTCTGATGCGTTTTTCTTCTTATTTTATTGCTTGTGTTTCTTACAAATTTATGCGTATTTTTGTGTGCAGAAATCGGCATTGGAGTGTCAGGTTTTGGAGTATTTTTTCTCTTTCTTGGCGTGTTGTTCTTTTTTGACAAAGGTCTCTTAGCCATTGGAAATGTAAGTTTGTTTGCATCTTCCTTGAATTGATCTTTTATACCATTCTGACAGCGTTGGTAGCTTAATAATATTACAGTTGAAGAACAAGTTTTTAGAAACCTTCAAATCAGCTGTATGTGAATCAGTTCATTGATGATTCTGTAGTATGTGAGACTAAGGCCCATTTACAGGGGGAAAAATTGGCCTGGTTTTCCAAGAGAGCCCTGCCCACTGAGACAACTTTATAAAGTGTTTGTATGAAGACAAGTGTACCTGATGTTTTTATGAAAGTTTACTAGATACTTAACCTCAGTACATGGTCTCTGTCATCGTTATGTTATTCAATCAATGTGTGGACTCTGTTGTTTTAATTTATCTTCTCTGTCATAAGGTGGAAAAATACGAGCGGAATTGGCTTTTTTTTGTTGAAAAAAGTGTATGTTACATCTGACATCATGTTTATTGTCTGCACTCATACAATAGCTACAAGCCAATCAATGAGAAAGAATTTTGACAGTTGTAGTAACCTTTGAGTCACTTGTCTTGTCTTAGGGGGTGTTTACATGTGAAAACTCACACCGGTGCGAGTTTGATACCGGTATGACATTGTGATTTCATACCGTGTTTACATGAAGGGATACTTTTTGTCGACCGACGTGATTTTGGCGCCATATTGAATTGAATATCGCAGACTGCTCATGTACTATTCGTTCCAGACTCCCGGGAGAGTGATTTCATGCTGGAGCGAACGGCCGTACCGTGTTTACATGACATCAGAACCAGTTTTCATACCAGAATGAAAATTTCGCCCCGGTACAGTTATTGGGGTGAACTCGCACCGGTATGACTCGCTACGGTACAAGATTTTGTGTTGATATCATATAAACAAATACAGAGCCACAAGAGGGAACTGGAGTGAACTCGTACCAGAATGAAAGTCGCACCACTATCACGTAAACACCCCCCTACAACTTATTTTTATGTATTATGTAATCTTGTGATACATTTGTACATTATTTGCTACTTGTGAGCATTGGGGGGGGGGGAGGGGGGGGTTAAGTGATAAGGAGGAAGAATGGGTTTGATCTTGATTTTTTTAAAACTACCACACCTACTAAAATCTCCTTTCTGTAAAAAGCTGTTGGCAAAATTTAGAACCACTTGTCACATTTCCCATCAGCTTTAAACTGTAGAACCATTTCTTTCCCCCTACTCACTGGGTTTTGCTGTCGCTTGTGATATCTGGTATAAATTGTGATATCTTTTGGTACTGTCTGATATCTTGTGATTATGATAATTTATGATGTAACACATTTTGTTTCATATTATGTGATAACATACGTGATGTGCTGAAAAACCAGCTACTTCAAATTTTGAACCTCCTTTCTCTTGACCCTTACAGTCGAAATTGAAGCTTAATGAGAACCTTAGCATTGTGATGACTTTTTGGCACATGTTAATAAAGTTTTTTTGATAATAATAATAATAATAATAATAATAATAATAATAATAATAATAATAATAATAATAATAATCTTTATTGAGGAAATCAATTTCAGTAATAAGTGATTTACAAAAGAATCCTCGACATATATAACATAATAAAAAATTTATTCTAATGCAATTATTGGGGGATGATGCTCTGTCTGTAAAACTACGGCTCATGGCTCGTGTAGCATTACATAATGCAAAGGAAAGATGAATGTACTTTTACTAGATCTCCTTGTACAAAAGCATTTTTTTTATCATATTGCAAAAGTGTCTGCTACATTTATGTCCTTTGTTGCATGGCTAAAGCTATAAATACGTCTATTCATGTCTTGCGAGTGCTACATGAATCTCTTGCATTCGATGGTGCTTAAGTCCATGTAGCCATCATTTGGCTTAGTTCAAGATGTATGTCAAACTATAAAAGGTCAGACTAGCAATTTAGTCCGAGAATCACTCGCTTGCTGTATTGCTTAGTGTAAGGTCTACCTTAGTGTTTCTTATTTTGTAATTTTGTAATAATGGCTTATCCACATGGGACTCTAGACTTTGCCTTTTTGGGCTTTTTTCTGGTTGGATTTAGTCCAAACCCTCCACTTCATCCCAATGGGCTTGTGCTGTACCTTGCAGTACCTGCTGCAACTTGTGATATCTTGTGATATTACATAACACATTGTGCATGATGCACTGTAATGACTTTTGATACATTTTAGAACGTTTTGAAAGTTTTCTGGTGGGGTTTATTCAAACACTCTATCCTACTCCCCACCCCCACCCCCCTCCAACTCCATGGGCTTATGCTGTCTACAGCTTGTGATGCTGTGTGGTATTTTGTTATATTTTTAGATATTAAATGATGCATTTTATCTTCTCATATGATACCTTCTAAGGAATAGAAATGTTGAGTTCTATATTAAATTACAGAAAACTCGGCTAAATATAAAGCTAAAGGTGGAAACAGTGGATGGAAGAGCCACTCCGTGGCTTCCACTGAAATTCCTATTTATTTATTTAGTTATTTATTTATTTATTTATTTATTGTTTTATACGGAGTGATTTTCATTTCATAGGCTGGAGTTACTTTTTGTGGAAATTTTTTGCAGGGTATATTTTTGGTCATTAAAAAATCATCAACAAAATGCGAAAACCAACCCCTACCCCAAATTTCATGCTTTTAATTTCAAGCTTATGTGTACTTTGAGTTTAAAATAGAAAATCACCATAAATGCCTGTGACCCTTCCCTTTTAATTTAAGGATTAGACTACTGATCAGTTGCTTTTTGCTTGGTGAATGCATGAAAATGTGCATGCACTTCCCTGAGCAATTTCATCCTTTTCTTGTAATAATCAAGATATTATTAATTTCATTTGCAGATACTGTTTATCGCGGGGTTAGCATTGGTAATTGGATTAGAAAGAACTTTTAGATTTTTCTTTCAAAAACACAAGCTAAAAGGAAGCTCATGTTTTCTTGGCGGAGTATTAGTCGTTCTGTTTGGATGGCCACTCATAGGAATGATTATAGAAATATATGGATTTGTTCTTTTATTTAGGTAAGTGATGTATGTTGTCTTGTGGAATTTTGTAATTTCGTGACTGTGGACCTGTGAACTTTGTAATTGAATTTTGCCCTTTGAATTATCACACCATAGTTTGAATACCAGCTTTGATTAATTCTCAAGATAATCTGGCTTGTGTGTGTTGGCATGTGGATCTGAATGTCTGAGCTGAATTAGTGAATTAGCGTCAAAGCTTATGACTTTGATTATGTTTCAAGTGGGGTTTAGAGATAACAAAAAATGGCAGGATGTGGAGGAGGCTTGAAGTTTCACAGGAAAGCAATAACATACAATGTACAAGAACCAAAGTACAAAAATGATTCCTTAAAATTAATTTTTTTTTTACTTTCTTGGAAGTATAAACAGTAGAAGTTGTTTTGCATTCCACATTTCCTGAATTTCCGGCAAGACTACATTTTTTGGCAGATATTATTTCAGCAGCTGAGAATATTATTCTCCAATACAAAAATGTATTCTTAAAATTAATTTTTTTTTACTTTCTTGGAGGTATAAACAGTAGAGTTTTTTTGCATTCTGCATTTTCTAAAATTAATTTCCTTTAAGACTACATTTTTTGGCAGATATTATTTCAGCAGCTGAGAATATTATGATTCTTCAGCCATTTAATATATCAGGTGCCCCTTTGAGTTTTTTCTTGTTTTATTGCTCTCAGCTGTGGCATGTGGACTATGACGACTTGATAGATTCAAGCGCACATGACATATGTGTTACCTTCTGTTAAAGGATAACTCGTTTGATTGTACAGATCATGATTTCATCACCCTATTTTAGGCATACAATAGCCTTTCAATATATTATAATTACAGTCTTCAATGTTCAGTGTGCTTGTTTTATCAATCACCTTCAAAGGAGGAAATACCTGTTTAAGTTTATTCATTTTTCTCTGTATTTTGTGGTTTGCTAATTTTCCTTAGAATTTGTTTTTATTGTTTGTCTAGTTGAACCATCACTATCATGAACTGTCAATTGATGCATTCAAAGTAATTCTCCTTCAATAAATCAATGGATTTGATGCTTATTCATCTGGTACATGTCAATACAGCTCATTTGTGAAATGTACACTGTACTCCCCGTTTTCACCAGAAAATTGTCATTGGCCCTCCATGCCCCTAGCTCCTAGGTAAATTTATTAGGGGCTAAATTGTTTTTTGTGTTTTTTTTTCTTTCAGTGGTTTCTTTCCAGTTGTTATAAACTTTTTAAGAAGAGTACCAGTAATTGGAAATATACTCAACTTTCCAGGAATTAGCCAGGTATGCAATCAAATATTCAGCACAGGTAACTCCTCTTTGCACATACTTACCTAGCCTGTGCTGCAGATGGAATCAACTGCAGCACAGGCTACCCCCAGTGGAGTGTCAGGATCTGCGTAGTCACTCTGTGTATTGTTTGTCCGCCATTGCATCCATCGTGTTGATTGCACCTTCTCACACTTGGAAAAACGTTTTCACGTGCCTCCTTTGTCAAGATTATGAAAACTGACTGCGCCGTTTTTGAAAGTGTATCACATGAGTTAAGTTTAACCACTTGATTACCATTTAATATGTGCTGTCTGATGTAAATTATCAGTCAGCTTACCTTTGCCAATACGGTGATAAATAATGACTTGTTACTGAAGAACGTTTGTGGATAAAAAATTTAGCTAACTTTCTGAAGATGAAGCGATTCAGGCAGATGAAAAGGGCTTCAGCTTCCTGAACTCTCCGACGGTATTTGAAAAAGTTGGGCCAACGATTTCAAAGTGGTTCTATCAACACACGGACTCTACTGCACATGTCACCCTGCTGACATAGTCCCTTTAAAGTACCAGGATCTTCATACACTCTGTGTTTGGTCATTGTTCAATCGGTCTAGTTGTAGCCAATTTGATTGAAGGGGATTTCCTTCACGTATTTCAGTTTCTTCGTTGGGGGTCTAGAACAAGGACCTGGGTGCTAATTCGCAGATGGTATTTACCGGTGGTCTGCGGCACAACTTACCTGGTTGTTAAAAATGGCGCGTGAAATTAGTTGAAATTATACAAACTCAGTATTTTTCTTAGAGTGTTCATTTCCATGATCTTATCAAACTGAAGTATGGAATTTCATCCAATTCATAATCCATGTGCAAACAAAACTAATTTTCATGTGAGAAGCTTTGCACTTAGACTCGCTTTTATAAGGAGGTTCAAAACAACTTGAAAATGGCCTGTCAGATATTTTTTGGAAAACAATTTTTGTTGTCTCCATTTTCAGATAGTCGGTAGATTAGCAGGAGATGGCAGCAACTCCATGGTGTAAACCAAAGATGTAAAACACAGTGTCTGTGCCTCTAGACTGATGGGACGCAGCCTCTACGCTGAACTGTAGACACAGTGAAGCTGCGCTGTGGATGTTTACATGTATTTACTTAACATGAACAGCTCTTGACTGAGACAAGCTTGTACTGATGAGCACTGTTCAGTTATTCTTGTGGCAAAGCTTTTGAAGCAGAGCTGTTCTTGTTTTTGCCCAGTTACATTGGGCTTTTGGTACTGCTCTGATGACTTTGTTGCAATGTATGTCGCAGTCTTCTCAAATGTTATTGTTTACTGCACCTTTCGATAACATACGGACTCTGAACTTCAACCCCAACTAACGATTTGCATGTGTTACTGCTGTCAATAATAATTACTTCAACAACCGGCTGACTACAAAAATACAGACAACGACAAAGTGGATTGAAATACGCCAATCACAGCGCACGAACATGACCTTTGACCCTGTTGAGCCAAACATTTTTGTTTTCTCAGAGGTCCACTGCAGTGATTGACGGGAGTGAAAAGCATAACGGTTGGTTGAATCTTGAACTTCAGAGTCTGCATGTTATTGAAAGGCGCAGTAAATGTTTTGGTAGACCTTATTCAAATATGGCGAACATTTGTGTCCATCACCTAAAACATTGAATGGTCGAATTACTTTTGAATTAAGGTCAAGCCAAAATGCTGAGTTACTGTGAGGCATTGTACGGCAATACTTTGATCATACCAAGAGATCTGTAATCATCTAGAACTCTTTGGAATGCTAGAATCACCTTCACCAAAAAGTTCTTTTTAAGGACGGTGCCTACTTTTGTTACTGCGCATACGTTCTGCGCATCTCCTGATACTCGGGTTTCCTATAGTTGGTGCCTTTTAATACAGGGATTTTTTTTGCGCGGTTTAAAACTATGCGGAGAAAGCAGAACTTAGCAAGTGCTCTTGGTATCCAAAAAGAAAATTGGGGGTAACCATGCATTTTTCAGAAATGAGAAAGCTTCAATTTGGCCAAAAACGCCATACATTGCTTTGTATTTTACTGTTTTTTAGAATAATTGTTGCTTAATTATCTCTGAAAAATGCGTGGTTACCCCCAATTTTCTTTATGGATTTCAATAGCTTTTGCTAACATCTACATTTCTCGCATAGTAATAAACTGCGCAAAAATACCTCTGTATTAGTAGGCACCGTCTACATGTTTCCTAGGTCATCTTCAGACATTAGCGCCAAAGCTTTTAAGGATCTTGTTTTTGTTTTTTTTTTCTTTTGATGTTGCTGGCATTTTCCTTGCAAAATGAGCCAAGGAAATAATTCCACAACATGAACAACATCTACTGGAATTCCCTGAACCAACAATCATGCCATAGCTAGAAAGAATGCATACAGAATTCAGCCATTACTCCAAGTTTGGAAACCGACAAAAAAGGATTAAGTTGAGCTGAGAAGTATGCATTCTACCATTATGTAAAGCATACACTGTTTGAATGGCTCTTGAGCAAATTCATACCGCTAGAAATGTAAGTTTGACTTTTTTTGTTAAACGGGGTACTTGTGTATAATATCGTACTTCATTCTTCAACGAACTACTTTTATTCCTGTTTCAGTCTAGAGAGTCTTATGTTCAACTTTATCACTTTTGTTCCTTTCTTAGTGCTGTCATTTCTCGTTTGTGCATCAGTCAACTCCCTGCTCGATCAATGGCGGCACTCCACCCACCCCCAAAGGAAAGAAATTAAATTATTGTTTTTCATAAAAAGATATAAAGTCATCGTTCCCAAGGTAAGGTTTTTCTGTCGTTTTTCTGTGGAGCAGTTATTGGTTGGAGGCCCAATTATCAGGTACAAGCCGAGAAGCATCTCTTGTACCCGGATAATTAAATTACCAAGTGCTTGAAGCCTTGGAGTTGACCAAAGAAGGTTTCAACTTTTTTTGTAGTCAAATACTCGCGTTAAACGGAGTAGACTGCGCGCTTCAGGTCGATTCAGTGTGGATCCGCTGCTATGTGGAGTAAACGTCGGGAATGCGGCTATTTCTCGTGCGTGGAATTGACTGGCACATGGCTCAGCGATGGATTTCAAAAATTCCATCTGAGTACTACAAATCATATAAATGGCCCAGAGTTTGGCTTTAGAGGGGGAAGAGTTTTGCTTTGGTAAAGAAAAGAAATGAGGGAGTGGTGTTTCTCCCGATCTGTTCTTCTTTCAACAGGTCTTCAGAATGTAATAGTCAAATAACCTTTTTAGAATAAAAGATGTATTTATTTACAGTTCCTAAGCTTGTCTATTTTTGTTCTTGGGAACAAAAAAGAAGGCTGGATGGAGAAACCATAACCTTGGATCTTACAAGACAATCTTCACCGTGATTTCTCCAGTTTTCGTTGTAAAGGGCGCACGTTTTCCGGTCATTTTTAAAGCACAGTTCAACGTAATCAAATGCGTCGCGGCTCCAGAGAGAAAAATACATTAACACACTCATTAGCTTACACAGGAGCTTATAATTATAAGCTCCTGGCTTACAGAAGAGGAGCTCGCATGAGAGAAAATCGAATAAAATTTCTAACTACGCTAAGAGTTAATTCAACCACGTTGTAAAACTGTTTTGTTATCGACTCGTATAGCCGTCCATTTGAGTCACCAATCAAAGGCAGCAAGACAAGTTGATTGGTTTTGGATTTCGACACAATTTATAATTTAAGTGGTGGCACGTGCTTCGCATCATCAAGCAGGGAATCGCTATTGCAAAATCATGGAAATAAAAAACCCAAGGTCAGACAGTCACAGGTGGTTGTTGAAAATCGGATCAATATTTAATATTGATTATTTTGCAATAGTACGTCATTTCTATTCGAAGATAGTTTTCAAAACACTGACTGACCTTCCACAATCTGTTGTTTCACCTTGAGTTCTAACACGACTTGTGCCTTAATTCTCTGCCGGCATATCTATATTATGTTGTGGTGAAATACCTTTACAAATAGACCCGACAACTTCTAATTAGAATTCAGTGAGTGACACGGGTAAACTTGGAAAAAGGAAATCCGAGTGTTCCTGTCAGGAGTCGAACCTAAGACCTAATTTTTACAAGATGGGGTCGACTCTACAAGTGAAATTTAAGGAACACCAACCGGCAAGGCTTTTGTAATCGGTACAATATAAAGCATTTGTAGATTCCCATAAAACATCGTGAAAATTATCAAATCAGACAAAGCACTTCACTGAAACGGGACCTGTACAATAGTTTTAAAATGCGATCATAAGCTGACAGAGTAAGAGAAACCGGTAAGGGAACCCTTTTGCTCGAGAATCCGCGGTGAAGAACGTAAATTTGTACAGTATATATCAAACCTATTGTAATGAAGTCGTGTAACCATCGAAAAAAAATCTTTGAAATAATTTCTCCAATCCGAAATCCTCGCCACCAGAACTAGATTAGTCCCTCATGCTGGAATAGTAAACTGAGTGCCGGAAACACGCGAGCGCGCGCGGAAATTGCCTACTGCGAGGAGAGCTCGCGTGTTTCGCTGCAGTCTACCAGGAATCGCACGAGGAGTACAGCGGACAGCTTTTTTTAATGAAGAAAAACCCTCTCCTTGTAGTTTAAAGCGTGCTGTTTAAAAAATTTCATGACAACCGTGAAATGAGAAAAACAATCTACCAAAATTTCTGGTGGCATTCGTCAAATTTGATCACGTCGTCCTTGGATAGTTGTTTACGTGATGATACAGAAACCTTGCGAATTCCTACAAATATCGCTTCCAGGAAGCTAAAGAAAAAACGACCCAATTCCGCAGGAAATTAAATAGGCCGCTGAAAGGGAAAGAAATTGCTTCTTCTTGCACATAAGTTTAAGAAGGGACTGAAGCTGAAATTTCATTTTTCCCACAGAAAACCCCAGCGAAAAGAGTGAAAAGAACTCCTCTTTGCGATGCTAAGAAACTGGCGTCACATTGGCGATTTTATTCCGCGCTGGTTTAAAATTTAATGTGGTCTCCTGAGTAACAATATTTTTCGGAACAAAAATAGACTCGAGGAAGTAGCTAGGGATAAAGACCCCACATTAAAGATTTACTCAAGCATTCATTCGTTTTACAGTAATGTCATAATTTTTTAAGTCCCTGGGCGAAATCCTGTGTGTGTTTGGTTAGAGTGTTTCCGGTTTTTGCGTTGTAGAAATTTAAATCAACTTTAAGTTTCATTTTGACTTGAAAACGGCAAAACTGAAACGGGAAGCCAGATGAAACTGACGTCCTCAAACAGAGTGATCTGACAATATTCACACAGCGGCTCCTTTAGATCATTGGACGATTGTAAACATTATCTCGGAAATAAAGAACTTCCTCTAACATCTGTCACACAAACTGTTAGACAGTTTCTGCAATTATTACCGTGATCATGTTTATGCAATATTAATTACAACTTCCCGTAGCGTGCCTAAGCGTTAACCTCGGTTGCCGTTGGTTAGCCTCGCGGCAATATAAGTCATCACACCTTCTTCAGCTCAATGAGATATATAATTACTGTGTAATGGTAGTAACTTGCAGTTTCATCTAGCTCCGCCATGAACAGGCTTAAAGCCCAGCTTGTAATTTTCCTTGCGTGGGTGTCTTGTTTTTGCAAAGTTCACTGCGAAGATGGCTTCTTCGCCGAATGTACACGATTATGCAGCGAGGCAAGGTCCACAGGCAAATCAAAGGATTTTCAAGTAAGACCAATCACAATTTATTCATTTGTCTTCCTAACTTTCTCGCAAGTTAAACACATACAAAGAAACCGGCATGAGATATTTTGTGTATGCGTAGGTTAAGGCCAGATGGAGATGTATAAAGTTACCGAAATTTAATGTTAAGTGGAAGTACATGTAAGAACAAGGTAGTAACAGAGAATTGGACTGTTATCCCATTTCTTTTAGAACTGAGTGTGTAGGAGAAACAACAGAAATATACAAAGGAACGGATCAAATTTTACTGAAAGTGTTCGTTTACTTTTGGGAATATTTTCATGTTTCCCTGGTGTCCGACTGTCACGCTTACATGGACGACAGTCACGTTTTGCTTATTTAATTATTGTATATACTTTAAAAACCTTCTTTTCCAATCACGTTTAGGAGCAATTTTTGACCGTTTTGCTAAAAGGAGTTTGTGATGTTTCTTTTTTGCGGTTTCCAACGATTTTTGTCCTGTTCCGTTTTAGCTATGCGTAATTTCAATTTGGCCGAAAATTAAAACGAAATTTCCTGCATCAGTTTCAACCCTGATGAGGAAATTAAAAATCGAACTAAGATGAGATCAGGATACGGTAGTGATTATGCGCTCTCAAACAGGGATTCGGTAATTTGGGTTTCAGGAAATTTGCTTTAAAACGTCAGTGAGTGATTTAACAAAAACTGTCGTTGTTCCTAAAACACTTCGAATGAAGCGGATATATCATTGGATGATGTAATTCCAGAGCTTTTGATTGGCCGGCTTAGCTCCCATGAAATATGAGTATGGTAATCAGATGGCGACAAGTAAAACAAGGAAATAATTTCACGCACGTTTTGTCAAAATTCTAATAATTTCGCGAGCCTTTAGGTGAGGGAAATTAATAGAATTTTGATAAAACGCAAGTGAAATTTATTTCCTAATTTCACGAGTATACCATTTGATTACTTTTTGATGTCACGGTTGACAAATTACTCTCACAATCGTGAGTTGACTTGTTTATTGTATGGAGAAATGTTGCCATAGCAATTTTGTAATTTCACGTGTGAAAACATAAATTAACGGTGAAATTTCGCGCTAAAGTTATATTACATTACAACCATTATCCAGGTGAAATGTCAGCAGCCATTTAAACTGGCTTTCTGGTATTACTTCCAAAATAAAACGGCAAGATCTAAAACAATAAACAGCGTTCATTCAGGCTTGTTAGATATGGGATGATGGCGGCACGCACCTCGTTGGCTATCTATCAGTCTCATTTCTAATGCGCGCTCGTGGAATAAACTATATTACAAATAGCTAATTGTTTTCGAGCAGCAAATGTGACCACGGGATTTGTATCAAGGCTCCGTCCACGCAAACGCATGGGGTGTTTGAAAAAAGCATCAAAAGCTTCGTGTTCACACTATTGTTTTCGCACAGTGTTCTTCCGTATACACTAAAATGCTCCTAAACGCTGATACGCCACGAGGAAATGTTAAAACACGCATGCGCCGCAATAGTCGCGCCCGCGATATTGTGGCATTTCCCGCGTCAGCGTTTTCCGTTTTCGCTGTCCACACTAATACAATAAGGTGCTATTGTCAAATGTCTACCTTTTCGTTCAATCATGATTCGTTTCCGATGACAACGCCTGTCGCGCATGCTCGCACAAGAACTCGACACATCGATCCCAGACTAGAATTCTGAGCAACGTTGTCGGCTTGATATCAGACTGGAAGTTTCCTAGCAAGTCGGTGGTTAATTACAAGTAGAAATTACTTAAACTCAAGCCAAAAGCAGACGCTGAAAGATACTCCAGCAGTTTTCTTATAAAACAGTTCTGCAAAGACTAAGAAACATACTGATGAGCTTCATATTTTACACGTTATTGAATGGTTTTATTAATCTCATATCTCAACAGTCCGAGGCATGTATGAAGGAGTGCTTGTTAAAGGCAAAAGGTTAGTGCTGACTGAAACAACTACAGGTTATTTTGGAGAGTTCACCGCTGTCGTGGACTGATGAGGAATGTAGGATACTATGAATGGTTACGAGACGAGAAGACCATTGGGGGGGAGCAGGATGAGCGAAACTATGAATTTTTAAGATGGGGGAAAGTAAAGCTCTCTTTAAGGTTGTAAGCTAGATGTAGGAAAGTGTTGAACTCTATATCAGTGGAATAGAGTTAAAAAAAAAAAAAGACACACCAAACCAGATCAGAATGAGTTTTTTTCTTTCTGTTCAATAAACTAGACTGCATGTAAAATAAAAGTAGTGGTAAGTTGTTTTCTAGCGCAAAATGTAAAATAAAATACCAGACGTTTCGAGGCTGCTGCCTCTTCATCAGTGGTAAGTTGGAGTTTATCCAAGTGCGCAACACAGTCTAAACAACATTTTGTTTCGTTTTGCATGTAAAATAGACTGCAAGCAGTCTCTTTTTCCCCTTAAGTTTTGTAGCGCGTGAGGTCAGCGCGCGATGGATCTTGCGAGCGGTCAAGCCGCGAGAAACGCGGGCGTGCTACGTTTTCCTTCCCCTCCCAATCCCTCCCCGTTCACTTTTCTAATTTGCGTAGTTTCCGCGCGTGATCTGATGAAAAAAGTACGACTGCTCGCGCGCAGTCTACAAATAAAAAGTCGCATTACACTGACTGGAAACTAATTAAAATTAACATTTGTATCTCGATACAGAAAAGTCCAATGCTGTAACTCGACCAGCTACACAGTCGTCAACACCGGAACTTTCCCTCAGCTTAACACCAACTGAGACCACACCAAATTCAACTAAAGTCCTAGAAAACGGTGGGTATCAAATTATAAGGCGGCCAGGATCTTTAAATAGAGCCCCGTTCTCAGTCTTCATTGATTTTCAACCGGTTCGAGTTACTTCTTTACCTGAAAAATGTCGCTCGTCGGTCACTCTTTCGGCACATAAGAAGACGACTTGAGGCAAGTCTAGGAGGCACCGTATCATTGCATCCGCCATGGTTTAATTCCTTGATTTTTCTTAAGCCTTTTTCTGTTGTTTCTTTTTCATTAGGTTGTCCGAGTGGGGCTTTTCATAAACCGAGGCCAAATGAAGTCATACCGGGGGATGTGTCAGATGTAAATGTAAAATTCGTAAAGCAAACGAAGGATAACAGCCAGGGATGGGTGGCTAAAGTCAACTGGACAGCTCCAAAAGGTATCAAAGACAAATAGGTAGAAATGATCAATGTACTACGTAATGTGTACAACATCATTTCGAGACTTTCAAAACAGCTGATTATTGCCAATAAGCTGCAATAAAATATCGCCTGTATTACGCAGTTAAGTTGTATAGTCCTAAAGCCCTTCTCTTGATTCACACCCAGGGCCCGGTTGTTCGAAAGCCGATTAACGCTAATCCCCGATTAAAAGTTAATCGGGGTTTTCATTTCGCTCATTAAAAAAATGCTTTGAAGAGCTAATTTTAACCCAATGGTAAAGAAAAGTCTAAGGCAAAACTAAGGCACAAAAATCTTCTAGAAGAATCTGTATTGATTAGTAATTAAAATGGAATCAAAGTTCACGTTAAACCAGGATTAACTTAATCGTGCTTTGAACAACTGGGCAGAGGTTTTTCTCGATTGCCTTGAGGACTCGGAATCGGTCGGAGGCCAATTGTCGTCGGGCGAAGGCCGACGTCACGAGGACAGAAAAACCTTTTCGCGCAGGCCATACTAGAAAGACAGTAAGAGACTTCGACCGGAACCGGAAGCTGTACAAAAAAGCCTTTTGCATCCAAGGTATTTGTTTCTTATGTTTTTTATCGTAGATGTGAACATTTCCTTGAACTGGCGTGGTTACCTAGTGGTTTGGACATCAGTAGGGGACCCAGGTCTCGTCCGCTGCAAAATGTTACCCAAGGTAATTGACTGATTTTTATTGATAAATACACTTTATGACTGCACTGTGTATGGTTCCTATCTTTTCATTCGCTGCCAGCACTTTTTTTGAGCGGGATTTGCACTGATAGCCCGTCATACATACATGCATACATACATACATACATACATACATACATACATACATACATACATACATACATACATACATACATACATACATACATACATACATACATACATACATACATACATACATACATACATACATACATACATACATACATACATACATACATACATACATACATACATACATACATATACTTTATTTATCCTCGAATTTACAGAGTAGCTTTGAATAGCTAATATCTTCGAGAAAATAAATATTAGAAAGAAAGAGTAAATAGACAAAATAAAATAAAATGAAATACAATTACAATCACAATTCTATCATTTTATAAACACTATAATTATACATACAACATTATATACACTGTGGAAAGCCCTCATAATGAAGGATCTTTTGCTTGAGTCTTTGCAAGGAAAAAAACGCAGAAGCTCTCTTTTCGAAGACCACACTACGGTCAAAGGAGAGAGCAACGTAATAACCTGTATTGGAGTTCAAGGAGTTCAGTGTCGATCAGTGTAAAATATAGATATGAAAACAATAAAGTGGAACCTAGCTATGTTAGCGGCCAAAGGGAGAACTGAAAAAGGGGACTTCTGAACGTTGTACACTTCGAGAACTTGAAATTGTACTACTACTGATATACGCTGCAAGCAAAACAATGAAGATCTGAAAACATAAACATGATAATGATTACGATAACCTTAGAGCGGTTTTCGGTGACGAAAGTGATTCGCGTTCGCTTTGTTTGGCTTTGCTTTTGACGCTTTGTGATTGGTTAAAAAATCTCAACCAATGAGGATCAGACCATTACCAATCGTGATTTGCTTATGATCATTTTCCCGTGCATGATGCTAGTTATGTATTTTCTATCAATTCTGATTGGTCCATGCATTGTGCTGTTTACTTCTGCAGTGAAGGGTTGGGTAAGATGGTTCTGACAACAGTCGATCTACTGAGAGATCAACGCTTATCTGACTGATAATGATAACTGTTACACGGTAGTTAATTTGGCGGGCTATAGAAACACCGTTGTACGTGAAAAAACTAATAAAACGTTCTTTTATCTTTAATTTTTAGGACCAGTTGCACCTTAATATCAACGAAACCGAACAATGGAAATACCCAAACAAAATTTTCCTCGCAGTAAGTAGTAAGCCTCAATGTTAAAGAAAAGAAATGGCATTTTTTATATATCCTTTTTAATGCTTCTCTTAAGCGGCCTTCACACGGCAAACTTAAGTTGGCAAACTCGTGTTGGCGAACTTCAAAAAGTTGGCAAACTCGAGCCTTCACACGTCAAACTCGCATCAAATCACAACACACACTAATTTTTGCAACAGGGCCGACGTAGTGCAGTGGTCTGCAGTGGCACTCACAAAAAGTTGCCGCTTGTGTCTTGGTCCTATTGTATGTTAACGCCGAAGAAGAAACAGAAAGCGCTGGAAAAATAGAAAGGTTTGGACGAAACCTTATGTCAGTAGAAATCCCACCCTTGGAGCTTACAACACGCTCGTCCAAGAGCTTCTCGCGGAAGATGCTGCAGCATTCAAAAATTTTTTGCGAAAGGACCAAACTTGCTTCGACGAGCTTTTAGAAATGGTTAAGCCACAACTAAGTTTTGAACTTCCTCGGTGAATTGAAAAGTTGCACCTTCGTCTACACGTCCGTCCGCCATTCTGTGAAGTGTCACGCAAATCACGTGAATAAAGCGCGTATTTTGATTGGTTGACAGTCACCAACACACGTTTGCCAACCGTTCACACGTCAAATACGAGTTTACCAAGACGAAAAAGTGGTGAAAAAGTTGGCGAGAATAGAGGCAAGCTCTATTTGTCGCCAACAGTTTACCAACTTGTTTGCCGACTGTTTTTGTGCCGTTCACACACACCAACTTGAGTTTGCCAACACAAGTTTGCCAACTTTAGTTTGCCGTGTGAAGGCCGCTTTATCCGTCATCATCTCAAATTTGACTGAATTTAGAACCCACCCAACGGTATGGCGATTGTTTCAGTTCGCTGAATCGCGGAATTGAATAATTTCCTGGAAAAAATTGTCACCGCATTTTCTTTTTCGCCTAATACTGTCACTTACACATCTGCAGTGTCTTCTTCGTCACAAAACAAAACTCCCTCGTAGTGCAGCAATAAAAGAGCCGAGACAAACCCAGCAGTACCATGATTAAAGAAGGCGAAATTACTGTCAGCTTGAATTATCGAACCAAGTTTGATTTAATTATTTCGGGTGTTTTCTCTTGATCAGTACCATTTGAGATTCTACTGTATTGTTTAATCGTGACACCTCTCACTCATTTTATCGTTTCCTCAGGTTATTCCTTTGCCCATGAAAAGAGATTCAGTTGAAATGGAGGATTTTGACCCAAAAATTCCAGGTATAACAAAATGCCTCCTTACATTTCTCACTTTTCAAATCCAAATCAATGTTTCATGCGTTTGTTTTTTAGTTGACCATCAGGGCACATCATTTTGATCAGCCCACCATACTTCTTTTCCAAAACATATTTTTTGTGTGTATACGTTATAGATGCAGTCAATTCGTTTAATTCACTGAGTACCTTTGACCCCAAAATCTCGTACTTCTGATTAAGAGCTTTAAGCTCAGTGCGCGAGTGGCCGAGTTCGAAACCTGTCCATGATGGTTTATAACGACGACGGCGACGGCAACGAGAACGTCAAAAAAGCAATAGGCTTAATAGCCAAAACAACAACTCTGCACGGGCATTACACTTTTTGGTGCATTTCTTTGCCGTCACTACACGACTAGGACGTGAAATTTCCTGATGGGACGTTTTCAGTTATGGAGGACGTAAACACACGACGATCAATTTTTCTTTCTCTTTCTAAACTTGGGTGCGGTCTCCAAGAATTCAACTCCAGGAAATTTCACCTACATTTGACATTTAAAGCGAGTTGGAATAATCGAGCGACGTTTGAAAAGACACGAATTCTTTTGAATAGTGACGTTTTCGCTGTCGTCGCCGTCGTCTTTGCGAAAGTTCCGTAATGTCAGTGGCGGGCCCAAACCTTCAGGTAAGAGGGGGAAGGGCCGGAGGGGGGCTTAGAACGCTCCACTCGCTTCTCTTCGTGAGATGGAACATCTCGGAGCCCTCCCCTAGATCCGCGCATAATTTTTTATTTATTATTATTATTTATTTTTTTAACATTTAACATTGCTGAACTTTTTTGCTTTTAATATTGGTTGCAAAAAACCCCAAAACCCCGGCAGTAAATTGAATTAATAAAATGTGTTGTATTGTAGATTGGGGTGTTGGATTCACAGTTCACCGAACAGGTCAGATATTAATTAAATTTTACTTTGGTCAGTAGTTACTTAAATAAAATAGCAGAATCACAAACGAGAACATGAGTGCCGGCTCTTTTCTGGATACAAATCGACACAACAAAGCTGGTTTAAACAGCACGGCAGCAAGCTTTCAGATGACGGTTTCGTAGACACTTCATAACGTGACATGCAGCCACCCGTGCTAAGTAACATAATTCATATGCTCTCGAGGACCGCGAGTTCTACTGTCCACTCAGAATTTGAAATTTAGTTTCAAATTCCAGAAAACTAACTCAAAACTGTTAGTGAATAGTTTCCAAGAAGTTTTGAGTGGACATTAAAGTGTGCCTCCAGAATTTGCCGCCACAGTCACTCTAGGACACACAAGGACTAATCGCTGCATCTTCCCTCTCGCCCAACTACTATAAGTCTTATCCCTTTTGTCGCTTTTCTCCTTAATGTAATGTGTATTTGCTTGCATCGTCATCACTGGAGACCCAGGGGCAGATACTCCGCACGGGGCGTAGATTTTATGCCATTCTCCTACTGCAACGGGCTCGTATTTGTCATCTTTTCTGCTAACATACTTCTTCCGTTGTCTCATTTTAGGCGGTAAACATTTCCGACTGCAATCTCCAGAGGGAATCTCTGTTGTCATAGTGGCAGGATTCATCACTGGCTTGGCTATTGTGTGGGTTGTAAACATCTACATCATCAAACGAAAGAGCCTCACAGGATATCACGTGATGTTCACGTGTACGGCCGAGAAAAAGGCGGGAAAAAATGCGGACGGGCAAAAGGATCAGCTGTTTGTCTGATAGGCCTTAAAAAGCGGGAAATGTCTCGATTCAGTACAATATTTAACAGTTATACATACATACTTTATTATTCACTCCCCACAAGGGGATTATCCTGCGAAATCACACGGAATATCGCCTGATACTTAGCCGACAAGAACGTAGGCCGAGTTGGCTAAAATCAGGCGATATCGCGCAAGATCAGACAGGATAATTGTTTTATTATTTAACATATTGATAACAAAGCACAATTTTATTTACAAACTCTTCAGTAACAAATTGAACAGCTTTAAGGGCTTTAAGGGCTTTACAAATTATTTAATGTTTACGTAAGGTTTCAGACAGTCAGACAAAAAGCCGTTGCTTTTATATAAATAAAAATTAACTACAGAAAATTATACTGTCTGTTAAAATATAGCGATCATCTCGTGTTATATATAGAAAAATAATATAAGAAGAGAAAGTTAGTTGTATGGTTCACTTAATTTAAAGCTAAATAAATAAAATTCAAGAGAATTGTCTTTCCCAGCCAGTTGCTCGTATAGCATGATATTTTTTCTTAGACTATAGTTTTTCTTAGACTCTACTCTCAGCGAACGTCGGCCGCAAACACACGAGAAGACTCTAAAAATCACCCAGGCCCCAACCTTTTTCGTGAAAAATGCGTTAAACAGAGGAGTAGGGTAGACTTGCTTACAAGTCGAGCTTAGAGAGCGCGAAGCGCGATTGTCAGAGCTCGAAAGCGAGCGAGCGACTTTGAGAAAGTCTAAGGAGTAAGGCTGCAACAGTCCAACAACACCTTGCGCTAGGGAGGTTTTTTTTTTCTTACATAGAGTCGACCTCTTAAACTCCCTTTCATGGTGTCCTTCATGTAGTTAAGATCCTCACCCACCGCGGCCTATGTACAGTTGTACGTACACTGTAGCAGTCGTTTCCTTTTCAAAGCGATGGCGAGAAGCGACCGAAACCTTCCTCTTTTCTTTCTTTCTTTTAGACCGCGAGCAGTCTCTCTTTGGCTCGAGCCTGATCTGCGGGACAGAACGCAAGATATTTGAAGCGCTAGTCGCGCGCACGAGCGGCAAAGCACTCGATACTCGAGCAAAAGAGAGACTGCTCCAGTCTATCTATCTATCCTTTTTTTCTTTTTTCCTTTATTTGCACTTAAGATAAGAAAAGATAATCTTTATTTAATCACGGACAATTCATCAACTATATTAAAACCAAATAAATTATTACAAACTTCATGCCTTCACGAGCCTGCCGCGCGCAAGAAGCGAACGAAAGCTTCTTTTTTGCACTTCATCTCTGCCTTCATGGGCCTACCGCGCTCTGCGACTACTCATAGCTACTAGCGTGTAGAGTAGTTGATGTAAGATTGTTCTTTTATTAAGTAGCCTGCGATCACGGCAGACTCCTTTTCCGGCGGGTGAAACAAAAGCCAAAAAGGAGTCTGCTCTTGCAGACTATAAATTGAAGTTCAGGTTGGTTGTACCGAACTTGTGCGGGTCTTGAAACACTGTTTTAGCCGTGACTTTTTGCCTTTTTGCATTTGACTCGAGCTTCACCTCCAGTGTATTTGATCGGACCAGGGACCATTTTTGCCGACCATTTGACACACTCACGCAACAATCACTTGAACGACCCAAACTAACCCGCGAGCTTTATTGTCGTACCCACGCAGTCGTTTTCAGGGGAGTAATAGCCTGTTCCAGGCTCCGCGAGAAACGCGAAGGAGAGGGCGAGGGGAACGAAATCGAAATAAGGCTTTTGAGAGTCTGACTGTTTACTTACTGGTTATTCAGTTCGACTTCAAGTCTTTTCTAAAGTGAAGTATGTGGAGGCTGGTCGGCGCTGTGCGTCTTTGAATTGTTTTCTCTTTGAATGTGTGACATTCTGAAACCCAATTCAGCTAATGGTTCCTAAAAACTTTTTTAGTATTGTTTATCGGAAACTTGCAGACTTCTCACAGACTAACAAAAAGGTTTGGTCGCGGTTGGAGTCTGGGCTCGTCTGGGCTTTAAAGACTAAAAACAGAAGAAAGGGACTGGGAGCGAAATGTGGACGCAAGATTCAACATGGCGGACGCGGAAGCACAACAACCCCCAGGTAAGAGGAGGTGAAATCTCGCTTTTACTTCTTGAGGAAAGGAGTTCAACTGGTTTAAAAGCATTTAAAATGTCATTTTATTTCTTTAAGGGGAGAGCAAGAAACGAAACTACAGGAAGGACAAACGTAAGTGGCGATAAACTCAACCAATAAGCTATTAAAGCAGAGGCCTGACTGTATGCTTGTTCATTCACGGTAGTGTGAAAATGCAGCTGAACTTTGAAAGGGGAATACAGGGCAGTTAAGCTGACGATAACTTATTTTTGTTGTTTTTGGCAGCTTGGGATCATGAGGGGATCGACCACTGGAAGATTGATCCTTTTACTGTTGAAGACAATCCACGTGGAATGCTGGAAGAGAGTTCATTTGCAACTTTGTTTCCGAAGTATAGAGAAAAATACCTCAGAGAATTCTGGCCTTTGGTGGAAAAAAAGTTGAAGGAATATGTAAGAATTCAGATGTAAACAGACCATTAGATTGAGATTTTATTAATTTTATCATTATATACAGTCAAACGTGTAATAAGCGGTCACCTTCGGGTAATGGCTAAGTGACCGCTTAATACAGGTTGACCACTTAATACAGGTTGCACAGAATACATCACTTACTTGGTTAAGAAAGTTCGGCAATAAAATGGTATGACAAAGGAGAGCATGGTATTGAAACAGACTAGTAAAACATTAACGCCACAATTGTGCTGCTCATTAGAAGATCAATTGCCTGGCACGCTATTTGTTACCATATTTAAGTGGTTTCCTTTTACAAGGTGACCGTTTAAAACAGGTCAAGACAATAGAAACAGCTCGCTGGGACTTAGTATAGGGTGACCGCGACCGCTTAATAGAGGTGACCGTTTAATACAGGTCAGGATTACAGTAAATAAGGGAAGTAATTTTCGGGACTTTGACAACTGACCGCTTAATAGAAGGTGACCGCTTAATACGGTGCAGCTTAATACAGGTTTGACTGTACATGTATATATCCTGTAGTCTGTGCTTTTATCAATACTGGTACCTGACATTTGTTTTCAAAATAAAATTGTTAAAGGGATTGAAGTGTCAGCTGGATGTTATTGAGGGAAGCATGACAGTGAGCACAACAAGAAAGACTTGGGATCCATACATCATCGTTAAAGCCAGAGACATGATCAAGCTTATGGCAAGAAGTGTTCCGTTTGAGCAGGTCTGTTTAGTTGTACAGGTGTATGGGCTATAAATGGCACACACATACAACAGGCAATCTCCACACAGTAGAGTCTAAAGAGTACATTAAAAGAGCTAAATTATAGTGTTACTTTAATGTTTGTCGTCACCCATTCAAATGGTCACCATTCTGTCCTAATGGCCTACTTTCATGTTGATGGTTAGAATATTACCCATGTATGATTCAGCTTTTAAAGCATTCTTTCAGTTTTTCTTGGATTTACACTTTGTCAGTGTTTGACAGTTTTAATTTATATCTACTTCACTACAGGCTCAACGTGTTCTGGAAGATGATGTGGCATGTGATATTATTAAGGTTGGATCCCTAGTTCGAAACAGGGAGAGATTTGTGAAAAGAAGACAAAGGCTCATTGGACCAAATGGAGCAACGTTAAAGGTCAGTTTGAGAACCTACAGCTGTAACAAAATAATATTCAGGGGAGTAGGGAAAAGGGTGAAACTAAAGCCATAACATCATGGATTGCATGTACATCAAGGACTATGAACAGAATGTGAACACAAAATGGGAGGGAAGCAGTGTGGCCAAATGGTTAGGATGCTGGACTTGAAATCTGGAGGTCCCGGGTTCAAGTCCCGCTCTGACTGCTAGCTGGAGTTGTTTCTCCGTAGCCCTGAGTTCAACTCCTCGGCCGCGCTTGTAAATAGCCAGCTGGTCTGCCTCCTGCCAGTTGGGATTTATTGATCATGTTACGTTCAGTTTAAATTATTTCTTTATGAAGTTTAATGCTTGGCCCCACTAGTAATTGTGCTATAAATGTTGTGGTTCAATTTTATCCTTGGTTCAATTTTTCTTTTTCTTTGTTTTATACTCATTGTCATATATTACCATATTCAAAAACAAATGAAAATATAAATTGAACCAAGGATAAAATCTAACCACAACATAAACACTGCCGATGGTAAATAAAGGATTTATTTTCATTATCATTATCATTTATTAAGAATACCAAGATGTTGGTGCTAAAAATTCATCTGTGTAAAATAGAGTTAATTTGAAGACTATAACATTAGAGAGAGTAGTGATTAATAGCAAAGATGTAGTCTTCAGGGTATGATCAGCATGTGATTACAAAGAACAATTCTGAGATCCTTACTTGACTCAAATCCATGAACTTCCCTTTGGGAGTTGAACCCCTGAGCAATGAAGGGTGAGATGACTGGGACTTGAGAGGAAAATTCATTCACAACTAACTTGAAGTACTTACATATCTTCTCAAAGGCTCTTGAACTACTGACTCAGTGTTACATTATGGTACAAGGAAACACAGTAGCCACCTTAGGACCATACAAAGGACTCAAACAGGTCAGAACTTGTGGTTTTTTTTTCACCATCTTTTTGAAACAAATATTAAGTGAAAATTCACCTCTTTTTTGAATTAATAGCAGACATGCCACTTGGATGTTTAATTTTAAATTTCTAGCCAAAGCCTGGCTCTGATATACCACTAGCTACACTGAAGGCATTTGGACTGATTTCTGTGCTTAGATATGAATTTAAAAAGTACACACACAGTTATGAGTGACAGACACAAAACTTAGAGTATAGGTGGGTACCCTGATAGCAAATACCTCAGAATTCTAAAAACTTTTGGTCCACTAGCCTTATTATTGTATGACAAAAAGGTGGAGGCTGAGCCCCCCATCTGTGCCCCTCCCCTCCCCCCAAGATCTACTGACAGACATTCCTTGTTTTAGCGTACAATAATATTGAAATTGGAAACTGTTGCTTTGTGTTTATATATGCTGAATACACACACTTGTTAATATACTTGAAGGAGGCTGGGTGAAGTCAAACGACAACTAAGATCACCCCTGCATCTCAAGCTCAAACAAACGTACAAGTTCTTCCGCATTCACACTCACATTTGCACTGTGAGCTGTGTAAATCTGCTTTCTGTATATTTTTCTTTTGAATCTGTTGGTTAAAAACAGGGCACATGTTGTTAACCTTTGTGACTTCCATATTGGGCAGGTTCGGAAAGTGGTAGAAGACACCATGAAAAACGTTCACCCTATTTACAACATCAAGGTAAATTAATGTACTTTACAGTCAGTCTACATCAAGCATGACCAGTTTTTCCAAGAATGAAATGAACATTCAAACGAATATTTCTCTGGAAATCTTTCCTAATAAGATGCATTAACTGAAAAGAAAAAAAAAAATCAAAATACACTGTGCTTGGGAAACAATATTATTGTTATTTTTTAAATACTTTATGCTGTAATATAACGAAAAATTCATAGCTTGATACTGCCAATAGACTATAAGGGAAATTTCTATAGGAACTCTGAAATCTCACTGGCACTCCATTCAAATTTCAAAAATACTGGTAATGCGTGATGTAGATTGACTGTAAAGTGTTTACTGCAGTCAATTTCTAATGTATTTTGAGTGTTTTTACCTTGGAACAGTTAGGTCCATGTTCAACTCTTGTTCTGAATCCTTTTTGCAGACTCTGATGATCAAAAGAGAGTTAGCCAAAGATCCAGAGTTGAAAAATCAATCGTGGGACAGATTTCTTCCCAAGTTTAAACAGACAAATGCAAAGAAGGTTAAGAAACCCAAGTTTAAGAAAAAGGAATATACTCCTTTCCCTCCACCACAAACTGAAAGCAAGGTAATTGATATTCAGATATGCTTCATGGTCAAGGGTTTTGAATATGTACAGTGGAACCTTGATTTAACAAACCTCTATATAACAAAGTCCTCGGTATAACAAACAATATTCTCCAGCCCGGCCTTTTAAAAGTATGGAACAGATATAACGAACCAATTTCCCTAGTCCCTTGGCCCTTCATTAAATCGAGGTTCCACTGTACAAAATGTTGGTGAGTCCTGCCATTTTGAGCAAAGTATGGATAAATAATCACAAACATATTTCATTTAAACATGCTCAGTGTTTGACGTTTTGAGTCTAGTAGGTAGGTAAAAGTTGTACACACGCCTAGATGGCCCACATGGCCATAGCTTAACTCAGTCTTTGTAGCATGTAGTAACTAGAGCCCTGCCCACACTAATGCATTATTTTTCAAAAGTCTCTGTTTTCGTCGTGTTGTAAATGTAGTAAAATATTTTGTCTATACTAGCATTTTCATGTCATTTTCACCTGTCCACACTTGACTAAAACACTTGAAAATGATGAAAATGACTGGGACCTGGGGTTGCGCATGTCTAGATGCTTAGATTTGGACTGGAACTGATGCCGTGACATTAAATGTTATGTCATCATTTTCAAAAAACTCCATTTTCACCTGTCCACACTAAGAACAAAGCGTTTTCAAAATTATGTGTTTTTAAGTGTCCACTTTTGAAACCATTTTTGAAACTCCATGTTTCTATCAGTGTTTTGTATTGTTTTAGTGTGAACAAAGGGAAAAAAAACAAAAAGTATGATCGTGTTTTCAAGTATTACTACTCCCCCTGGATGGCTTGCTACAGTGTAGGTCATTTACATTCAGTCTACATTACACATGACCAGTATTTCCAAGAATGAAATGAACATTTTAATTCATCTTGTAAATGTCCGGCACTTGAATGGAATCTTGAAGAGTTCTCTGGGAATCTTTCCTAAAAATTCGTATTAACTGAAAAAAAAAAGAAAAGAAATTTGATATACTTGGCAAACAATAATCGTTATTGTTATTTTTACAACACTTAATGCTGCAATGTTACAAAGAAAAATTCATACCTTTATACCATCAATAAAAAGGGGGAAATTTCTATGGGAACTCTGGAATCTTGCTGGCGTTGTTCAAAACTGACATGTAAATTTCCAAACTCCATTCAAATTTGAAAAATACTGGTCACACAGGATGTGGATAATTTGACTGTAAGGCCAGGCTTCCCCCTCCCCCAGTGAAGAGATACATTGTGGAGTAAACTTTCTGGTCTAAGAAAACAACATAACCAAAGAGGCTTTAGGCATCAAACAACCACACTTCCAGTAAACTTTTTTGCTAAGATTCATTGATGAAATCAGCATTGAAATTCTGTTGTCAACAGGCTCTTGCAGCTTGGGTCATGTCAAGGAGAAGTATTTTATATTATAGGCTGAGTTATACAGCCTGGGTTCCATTCCTTGCTCTGAAAAGTTTTCTCTGGGTACTCTGGTTTTCCTCTCTCCTAAAAATAAACATTTCCAAATTCTAATTTAATCTGGAGAGTGCCCTCATACAGTCTGTAAAGTGCATTTGATCTTCTTGCCATGGAATTATGAGCTTTACAAATACATTTTACCCCATAATTTTATGAAAAATAAGTCACATGACACCCTGGCCTAGGGCCTATGTATCTCTAAATGTCAGTTGTTACATGTAGAATGTTTTGGCACAGATTAGAAGTTTGGTTCCTTGGGTACTTTACTTTTACCTGTGTTTGGTTTTAGATTGATAAGCAGTTAGCAAGTGGTGAATACTTTCTGCAAGAAAAAGAAAGGAAATTGAAAGCCCAACAAGAAAGAAAGGTATGTTGACGAGGGTCAATATGATGCTTACATTCAGAAAACTTAGAATAGAATGTAGGTACCAATGTCATTTATTTTTGCAACTCATTTTATTTTTAATAAGTTGTAGGATTTGAAAAGGTAAAAACCAAGTTGAAAAGAAAAATGCCCAAAAAATGAATGTGTTCGAGGTACTGAGACATTAACTTAGCAGTATGACAGCATTGAATCTTGTAGCTATGGCACTGTATTCTGTTGACCAAGGATCTTATAGAGGGTCCCAGTGGTCCTGTTATCCCTTCTCTCACCTGACCGCCTCTTTTATTTTATAAAGAAAAATGTCCCAGGGGTTGAATTTACATTCCTAAGTATTTTTCTCTCCCTCCAGTCCTTCTGAGTTTCCAAGAAGGCCAAAGTACATGTATCTTGTGAAAGATTTCTTGCATTAAAATTTAACCAGGCTATTTTCTGGCTTAGCGTGGTCCTAGTATAAATGAAAGCACAAGTGTCTTGTATGCTCCTTTTGACTTGCTTTAATTTGTTATTAAAATTTTTATACAATATAGTCTCGGCAAACAGCGGCTGAAGAAAAGAGGAAAGCTCAGCGAGAACAAGCATTCATTCCACCAGTAGAAGAAAAACCCAAAAAGGAAGCTAAGAAAAAACGTAAGGTTTATGTAATGATTAAACTTGCAGTGGTATGTGCAGTAAAGTTTTGATAAATGAAACCCTTAACTTGACCCTTTCAGAAATGTAACGTTGTGGTTTTGATGTAAGCTACTCGCAAGACATTGTTGAAACGTCGCAGGTTCGCCGAGTGAGGAAGAGAGAGCACACACACATAAATTATGGGCAGCTTAATATATACAAGTTGGCGAATGCCACGCAGGACATTGGCACGTGCTAATTATCAACATAAATAACGACACAAGAAACTCTTGCCCTTGGTCACTCATTACACCCTTAAGTCCCAATACTGACCAGTATCAAACTTCTCCCTACCCTATCACTCCTTAATCAAGCATTCAGATCGTGAGAATACAGCAATTCATCACCAATGACAAAATGTATTCAAGTTGATGTTTAACAAATTCTCCCAACTGGTAACAAAAGCAATATTTAGAGAACAGCAAGGAGAATTAAGACATTAAAGCCTGATAACTCAACTGTATCTTGAGCAGGCTGTTTGGATGATTAAAGTCACTGAAATGGGATCCTACATACACTCAATACTTTGCATACAACTACAGCCCTGTTAGGGTAAATTGTAGGGCGATGTAGCAGCTCTCGTAAGGTCTCACGTGATTGGCTTGTAACCCTTCTAGGAAACAATAGAACAAACAACAGAACAATACCTGCAACAATAGCAGCTGCTACACAATTAAAACAATTACAAGCTTACGAGTGAGAGCTGCTACTCTAAGTATTGAAATTGTGACAATCAATATGGCTCTATAACAGCAACGTGAAGAAAATGAAATGATGACATTTAAAACAGCTGCTGCATGAAATTGAGACATCAACACTGGGAAAAATCTTGTACATGTATTTCTCAAATTCAGCAGCAGCTTGGTGGTATTGAGAAAGATGAGGATGCGTTTACATGAAAACAAAACATCTTTAGACCTCCTGTATTGTGACAAAAAAAATATTTGCAGTTGTATTATGTCACCTGATTAAACAGCATTCTGACAGGCCAGGGACATTCTGTCTGAAAATTACCACATCACAAGTTTTCAACAACAACAAGTGAATTTTTTTATCAGACTTATTACAAATTACTCTCTTGACACTTTTATTATTATTATTATGTCTCTTGAATGTCTTGAGTTGTTATCCATTTCACGATATTAATAGTGTGCAAAAATTCCTTTCCAGTTATGTTATTGAATTTTATTGCATGCAACCATACTTGTACAGTACGCTTAGAGTCATGTTGATTGTAAAACTTATTTTATTATTTGTTATTCAATATTTAAAATATATCATTATTATAAAAAATTATTATTATTATTATTATTATTATTATTATTATTATTATTATTATCATTTTATTATTTTTAAAATTGTCTATTAAAATACACAATGGCTACTGCAAATTACAATAAATTACAACATATTAGGGATGAGATGTTTGTAGCAAGTTGAGTCAGGGGGATAAATTTATGAACCTTGCAGTTTTTGAGTTACCCCCCTGCCTTTAACGTGCAAAACAAATAAGATAAAGGGACTGCAGATAGAGGCAAGTAAATAGCGTGCAAATACAGGAAGACAGACTGAACTATATGAGCAGTGGATATAGAATCGAATGTTCAAAGTTTTGAAATTGAGACTGTGGATATACTGACTTAGACCCCTTAATAGGCCACACAGACAGATTACATATATATCGTACCTGATGGATCGCAAACAAGCATAAACTTGTCAATGAATTATTGTAGTTATTGTACACAGAGTGTATTGATATGTTTGAAAGATTGTTTTTGTTATTATTTTTTCCCAGAAAATGGGGATAAAGTAGATGTGGAAGCTTTGAAAAAGAAAATAAAAAATTCACAGGTAAGATCATTCTTTATGACTTTGAAGTTGTTGTATTCGATTCTCCTGTCTGTAACCTTTTGACAACAGTTATTATCATTGAAGAGTTCATCTCATCAACTTCATATGTTTTAGTACCAGAACAAACTTTTGAGTGTGTGGATGAAATCCACACATGATAAGAACTAGAGTAACTTTCCAGTGTTGCTGTTTGTTTGTGTATATTTTTGCTGGTGAAAATAACTTTTATTCTCAGTACCCAAAACATTTTCATCTTTTAGAAGAAAAAGTTGTAACTAACAGTACATGTAAAACTTTGTTTTATTTTTTACACTTTCAAATGTTTTTATCCTTCATAGAAGAGGAGAAGTCTTGGACAAAGCACCTCAGAAATTCCACCAAAAAAGAAGAAAGGCAAAAGTTGAACAAATGGGAAAGTGTTGCACTGAATTCTGCCATCAACTAACACCATGCAGAGTCCACTGTACTCTAGTACAGCAGCTACATCCATACGGACATGCTTGAGCTCAATTATCACAAACTGACTCAACAAATTGGCTGGATATATAAGGCTGGATATCAAGCTCTGTGGAAATTTCACATCTACACTACTATGGGATGAAAGACAATGTCTCTGGTGTTCTTGTGTCCTTCTTGCTGTGATTCTCAGATTAAAATTCTAGTCCTTGGGATAAAAAAAAACCCTCTTGCATTTGTACACTACATGTACTTCTCAAACTGATTAATAATTCATGAAGAGAAAACAAAGGAAATCACTACCCGTCCCGTGAACGAGGTTTGGAAATGTGATCTTAATTATCATAAAATTTTGTGAACTTTTGCTTCGAATTTCTCCAAGAATTATCAATAGTTTGAGAAGCTATGTCAAGCACTCGAAAGAGTGTTTCCTCGTATTTCCAAACACCTCGAAATTAGTTTAAAAAAAAAAACTTGGCTGCGCCTCGTTTTTCCAACCTACTTCTCGGTGTTTGGAAATCGGAGGAAACACTCTGACACGTGCTTGATCTATTACGTAGCAACCCCTCTGTCACATACTCTGTATAGGCTGTACTGGAGTGTCTATACACTGTAGGTTAACATCTGATCAGAGGGTGCATGGAGGCTTGTGTTTGCTATTTAAATCATGTGTAATTGTAAGGAAAAGACGATTACTTGAAAAAAATTTTTTTTTGTGAGCTTTAGGGAGCGTATGTTCACAGAGAAACACAACCTCTCTGTTTTAAATACAAATATTGATTTCTACACCAACAAGTTAAGTTTGACTTTACCAGCAAAGTTTAGTAAGCAGGGTCAATTGTGATGAAAGCCGGCTCATCCACATACTACATAATACAATTTAGATAAATCTGACTGTTGTGGCATAGCTTTAACTCAGTTGAAGAGCTTTTGCACAAGTGAGTGTGAGTGCTGATTTGTTCTTGAAAATCCAACTTGCCCCGAATAAGCTCGGCTCTATTTCGGAATAAATGCGATAAGTAAATACAAAATGTCACATCCTACATGACATCCAGTCTGCATGCCAAAATTGAGCTTATTTAAGACTTTAGCTTTATTCAGTAGTAACTATATATTGTATAGTATTTTCTTTGAAGAGCTCAGAGTGTAACCGACTGACCTATGTCACATTTCAGATTGCTTTTTGCTCTTATTCACTGGAGTTTTTGCCTGAGGCCTTGAATTCCTTTAGAAAACGTTGCTCCAATGTGTTATCAGCTGCTTTGCCCATTGTTTGCAATAAAAACCTATGATTATGAGCAAGATTTCCGGTTTTATCAGTCACAGAGCGAAGCAAAAAGCAGTGCATAAAACATTGGAGCAATGTTTCCCGAAGGAATTCAAAATAAGAGACCCTAGGAACGAGGTTGATATGCAAAAACTTTGGTGAATCTGAGCTAAAACAAAAAACAATCTGAAAAGTCATTTGGGTCAGTTATGCTCTCAGGCTCCTACTGATAACAGAAGTTTTGGCTTCTAAAAGGATATTCTTTGTAAACAAAGATCTTGAGCAATTTGAATTCTAAGGTCAGCTTATCATTTCACATTCCCACTAGACTGGCACCAAGCCCTTCACTTAAGCCCGGTGACAATTAAAGCCTTTATGACACTTAGTCATTTTCCTTGCAACTTGTCTCGCAATTTTGTTGCGCTGTTGCCGCCTTTGGAGATCCAGGGGGGAGATGTAGATAGTGGAGGCAAAGACAAAGTGAAAACGGGCAGGAGAAAATTCGGCGAGCAAAAGCCATGGGCGGATAGTGGGGGCGAAAAAGATGTCGAAATGGGCGGGAAAAACATCTGCGAGGTTAATTAAATCAGTGCATTTATTGGATTTCCCGACTTTTCTTCTTTGGGTTTAACATCGTACGCCCTTTTCCACTTTTTCCATGTTACACGAAGCGTTGCTTTGTGTATCTGCCCTGAAAAAACGTGTCTCGCAATATATTTGCCGCAACAAGCGTTGCATGAAGTAGAATTGAGTTTTACTTCTCCCAACAGCAAGAAACATTGCCTAAGTGCATATGTTATGGTCTGTCGTACCCAACGGTAAACGCCGACGCTGGATTCGTTTGGCTACACCGTGAAACGTCGCACAAAATTGATTTCAAAAGTTGGGCATTGTTAAAATCTTCACACACATTATTCACATTCACATTTATTGATTCATTGTTTTCACGCATACACGCATAACTTGTTTAATGTACATTCGTGCAAATTACAATTACCTTACCGCATTAAGATTAAGTATCCTGCAACCCGGCTAAGCTACCTGCGGGATTTGAGCGTCTCGTGCCAATCAATTCAACAAGCCAAGGTCAGGCCACACATATCTTAGCTCTAAGCTTATTGTTATGCCATCTTTTTTCTGAGTAGTTAAGTACTTAAAAAGGTGGTGTTCTTGAGTACCATTGACATTGGCTTAGACCTCCGCGAAAACTTAAATAATGGTCTGGCACAGCTTCAACATTGATTTTTCCTTTCCGTAGTTCAGCCATGCATTGTTTGCTTCCTGAGTCAGTCATGTTTTGACTTTTTCGCTGGGTACTGCGTTGAAAACGTGCTGGTTGTCACGGTAAGCAAGCATGCTTGGCTCCCAAGGCCTTGTCGATGCAGTAATTTTACAAGTACCCGGAAAATAAACAAGCTACCTATTTCATAAAGAGGGCTCCAGAAGCAGCTACATGTGTATAAATACAGTTGCTTTTACAAGAAGACGTGGTCCTCCGTGCCTCTCCTAATGATTGCGAAGAGAGTCAGCCGATATTTCGTGCGTTTTTGTAAATCTGCAAAGTCTTCAAACAAGTTTCTCTGCGAGTAGAACAGTTAACGACGGTTCCTCAGTCCTAGTACAAAGGTATTTTTGCGTGGTTTATGGCTATGCGGGATAAGTAGATCTTTGTAACGGTTGTTGGAATCCAAAAGGAAAATTAGGGGTAAACAAGCATTTTTCAGAGATAATTAAGCTCCAATTTGAAGAAAAATACCATACATTGCTGCTTAATTATCTCTGAAAAACGCGTGGTTCACCCTCATTTTCTATTTTGGATTTCACTGAAAATATCTTTGCTTCAGTAGGCACCGCCATTAAAGGGGAAGTATCACGAGAATTTGATGTCATTTCAAAACCCCGAATTGTTTGTCCGACAACAGAAACAAAGAAATAACTGTCTAATGGTTTTGTTTTAAATTATCACCCCAGTGCAATAAAACGGTCGATTACTGCCTCTTGTTCAGAGACAGAGTAGGTTGGAATGGATTGAAACTTGAAAAAATGTCAGGCTAATTAATGTTTTTCATGTTCTCGACTAGGTCAGAGTACGAGTTGTTCCTTTCAAGAACTGAGCTGATTTCTTTCCTCTCGTTGTTCTAGAATTATGTTATAGCTAAGTCAAGGTCTTATTTCGCTATTTTTATCAAAAGAGGTCAAAAACCACGTGACACTCCCCTTTAAGAAAACCGAGTTTCTCGGACCACCCTGAGATGCGCAGAACGCCTGATGCGCAGCAACCGAAAGGAGGCACTGTCCTAGGCAAGTAGCTCAGTTTGCAGCCTCGCGAGTAACGTTGTTTCGCTTTGGAGATTAAGGACTGGTTACCTTTTAATAGCTTGCGTGCAATGAGTTGCCGTTTTGTACTTCTGTGTTGATTGCGCCGTCATTTAATTTTCACGTTCTCAGTTAGTTTTAACCTGCTTTACAGATAAACATAGGTAACCTTGGCCAACCAGGAACTATGGGTATCGTTACCCCCTCCCCTCCACTCCTCTCAAGCAGCCGAAAACACCGCCTTGAACCTTTTCACTTTTGGACTGCAACACCATGGACAGAAGCTTTAGAGTCGGGTACTAAAGCGCAGCGTATGCGTAACCACAGGGAAGGTGCATCAACTTCGTGGTCCTCGGGCGAGCAAGGATTTTGATTTGGAAAGTGAAGAAGTGACCGAAGTGATATCGATGTAATTATTAAAGCATTGGTTTGGTGAGGTTTTGGCCTCAAATCTGTAGTCATCAGTGTGTTTGTACATTAAACAAAATTAGCAAAAAGCAAGTACAGCATTACTGATGATGAATGGACGAAATACCCACGCCGGCGACTCTTTTTATTATGGAGACAAGTGAAGCCAGGCACGAGAGGGTTATGGGTAGGGACCAAGAACCATAAGGCCCCTCGAGCCTCGTTTCACTCGTATCCTATCAATAGGTGCTGTCAAAAACCCCTACATAGCAACTAGTATAGGTACGGAGTCAGTCACCGGCAGCGTTGTGATGTGAATGGATCATGGATCGGCGATTGTTACCGTTTACACCCATACATCCCTGGAAAAGTGGGTAAGTTAAATAACCTAAGGAGGAAACCCCGAAAACACTACAACTGTGGATCTTGAATTCTCACAGAAAACTGATTTTGTTTTTATTGCCGAGCTAGCGTAGAGATAGATTAGATTTAACAACAGTTATTTCAGTTTCGGAGCACAACGCTTGTTAGAGACAGAATGCTTAATTCCTCAGTTTCGACAAAACCATGTGAAGAGCAGTGCAAAAACCGTCTATAAACAATAGCAGAAACTAAGTCAAACTTCACCAGTAAAATATCAAGAATACGAATTCAGAGTAGTAATGTGTCCATGGTTTCAGTGTCAACATCTTGCAGGAATACTCAAGTTACGGAAAAGGAAGTTTACGCAGTCCATGACCCCGCCACATGCTTTCAAATTCAGTTCTCAAACTCATTAACAATTCATCAAGAGAAAACAAAGTAAATCGCCAATGTGATCGTGGTTCGGATATGTGTTCCTAATTACCAAATTTTTTTTAAACTTTAACCTTGAATTTCTCCAAGAATTATTGATCATTTGAGAAGCCATATCAAATACTCGAAAGTTCATCAAAAGAAAACAAAGAAAATCACTACCGTGACCGTGATTTGGATATGTGATCCTAATTACAATAAAATTTTGCCAACTTTAGCCTTGAATTTCTCGAAGAATTATTGGTCATTTGAGAAGCCATATCAAACACTCGAAAGTGTGTTTCATCAGATATCCAAACATCTTGAAGTCGTTTCAGTTAAAAAACTCGGCTGCGCCCCCGGGGGGGGGGGGGTACTCCCCTATATAAGGTATATAGGTATGTGCCGCCCCAAAGGGTATGGTTTTTGAGCCGTTTTGATCTGAAAACGGGTATAGATTTTGACAATAACGGTCTGAAATCGGGTCGGGTTTTTGGGGCCGGGAACATTTACGAAAGCTTACAAACATATTTTTCTTCTCAGTACGTAACTGGAACGACTAACTGATAGCGAGAAAAAGAAATAGATAAACTATGTCATTCCAGCTTACTTTTACTCCTTGCGTCAACTTCCTTTCGGCACTGATGCATAATTATCAGGTCTGAAATTTAGAGGTCAGGTCTGAAAACGGGTGTGGAAAATGGCATGTTTAGGTCTGAAATAGGGTCGGGATTTGAAGACCCGGGCGGCACACCCCCACCAAGAATTCCGAGGAGTACCCCCCCCCCCCCGGGGCTGCGCCTCGTTTTTTCAACCTACTTCTCAGTGTTTGGCCCGGGGGGGGTACTCCCCTATATAAGGTATATAGGTATGTGCCGCCCCAAAGGGTATGGTTTTTGAGCCGTTTTGGTCTGAAACGGGTATAGATTTTGATAATTACGTTCTGAAATCGGGTCGGGTTTTTGGGGCCGGGAACATTTACGAAAGCTTACAAACATATTTTTCTTCTCAGTACGTAACTGGAACGACTAACTGATAGCGAGAAAAAGAAATAGATAAACTATGTCATTCCAGCTTACTTTTACTCCTTGCGTCAACTTCCGTTCGGCACTGATGCATAATTATCAGGTCTGAAAACGGGTATGAATTTTAAAGGTCAGGTCTGAAAACGGGTGTGAAAAATGGTATGTTTAGGTCTGAAATAGGGTCGGGATTTGAAGACCCGGGCGGCACACCCCCACCAAGAATTCCGAGAAGTACCCCCCCCCCGGGGTGTTTGGATTTCTGATGAAACACGCTTTCTCGCGTTTGATATATTACATAAAGCGAGCTAACTGACCGGGGCGCTTATTAGAACCGGATAGTCAATAAAAGGAATACCCGATGAGATTGCGAAATAGAAATGGTTTTAGTGAATAGAGCCTGTAGAATCTCATTCGATGATTGAAAGCTGACTCCAGGGTGGCAACTCCATGAAAAATTTTTCTCCCCGTAGGAGTTGAGCCAACGACAATTCATATTCATTTTCCCCTGTATTTTACTCCAAACTCTTCTCTTTGGCCGCTGAACAATGTCATCACTAAGTACTGGAAGTAAGTGGAGAAAGTAAAAGAAATAATATTTCTTAAAAAAAAGGGGGGGGGGGGGGGGGTTTGTTTCCTCTCTGTGCGTGACGTAAGGTGTGACGCCAATGTGTATTACATGTTGCGCAATTTACGAAAAAGAGTGGGTCGAGTGTAACAACATTCGCAGGTTTCGTAACGATTCTTGCAGTTCAAATAGATGCGACATCCATACATAACATAAACGTAAGGTAAGTACTCAGGTTTTATATGTTTAGCGAGTAGACGTTCGCTAAACGTAAGCAGCATCGATAAAGCCAGCCATAGTTTCAAAATGCTCCCGTTTTACGAGCCGCAATTCTAAATGAGGCGTGTTTATTCCGCACGAACGGTGGTTGTCACGTTGTTACCTAGTCGCGTCCACATTTTCTTGTTGCTGCCTTTCATTTGAATGCTTCTGATGTTAGCAAGACATGAAAGGGGTCAAATTCTTCAAAGATATTGATTTTCCGTTCGGATTTATTGCAAAAAAAGTTGCTAGAGCGTAAGTTGTATCTACAAGTGTACGGAAGTTCCCGCGAAAAATCTTGAAATTCAAACCGTCGCCCCGACCTCAGAAAGGTCTCATCATGAGAACTTAGGGACTGGTCATAAAGTACAGGGGGGGGTGGGCTGGAAAAAAAGGGGGGGTGGGTCACTGTTTTCATGCATGTAAAAAGGGGTGGGCTAGCAAAAACCATACATCATTAAAGGGGTGGGGCACATAATATTTTTGCACATGTTTTGCATCAAATGGTGCCTTTTGCCAGTAAAACTGTGAAATGTATTAACAGTAAAAGCACAAATTATAATTGTGTAGTTTCAGAAAATATCCATCCCCCATCACAGAGGGAATTTATAAAAGGACGCCCTACCGCCAGGAACTTCCAAGTTTCTTTCATACAATCTCTGTAATTTTGTTCTTTCTCTTACCACCATCCCCTCCAGAATCTTGAATTCCCTCCATGGGTGGGGTAAGGATATTTTCTGGAACTACACATTCTATCAAGAAAAGGGCAAGTTCACTCGCATCCATTAAAATGAACAACTATGATTCCATGTGGTTATTAATGATACATATTAGATGCACATTATCTTCTCAAAATCATTTCAGGTATTTCAACAAAAATAGATCTCATGCAATGATAAACTTCAAAAACAAGACTTTGTGCATGTGTGCTCCTTCCTCTATCATACTTGTCCTCTAATTTGTCTAGTTTTATGTATAGTCTTACCTTTATTTACTAGGGGTGGGTCATTTCATTTTTTACCTGAAAAATATGGGTGGGCCATGCATTATTCTGCAAAAATATGAGGGTGGGTCACACAAAACTAGCCTTCGTAAAAATGAATTTTTCCAGCCCACCCCCCCCGGTACTTTATGACCAGTCCCTTACTAACTAATAAGTAATAATAGTTCGCCCAAATCATTTGAAGCCTCAGGTTAATATGATGAAAATGGATGAATGTATGTTCTCTTACCAGAGATTGGCCTCCATATGAAATATAAGTGTTCCCGAACAAGAAGCAGATCTATAGAAATGTGGGAGAGTTGGCATATATGTGTAACTGCATGCTGTCTCCAAGACACAAGTCTCGCTATGTTAACTATTTTTGTGCATGCATCAGTGTGTGGTGTGATTCTGTCTCCCCTTGATACATTGCTTGATACAAAACTGCTGCATGTACATAAAAGACATGTTCCTGCTGCATCATCACTAGTGAAAACTCAACCAAACAATTTTCTTTGCAGCAGCTGCAAAAATGTCAGTGATTACTGATATTCATCTTGAACCAAGAAATCAAGTTTTTCCTACTTTTAGTAAGCTTGTCATAAGAATGATTTTTTATTGTTGTGCAGATTTCAAATAAAATGCTTATTTTTCCAATGATACTAGTATATTATTAGTAATGACGATATTAATACACGCACTGTGTTTCCATAGAAGAATGCAGTCATCATCAGCAAACACACAGATTCCACATTGCAGTGAGTATTGCAATGGTAATATTGCTGAGTTCTATTGTCCAGAATGTTCTGCCATGTTCTGCAGCAGTTGCTATGACAGGGAACACTGCGGGAATGAACGTAAATCAAAGCATGGAAAACTCACAGAGCTGCGAGCCATCTGTTGTGTGCATAAGCACACACTTGATTATTTCAACCTCACAACACTTGAGCCTATGTGTGTCATTTGCAAGAAGGAAAATACACAGGCACCAGAATTTGCGCATCACGTTATCGATGATATTGAAGAAACTGTTCCAAAGCTGCGGTCACTTATGGAAAAGAAGCTAAGCACCGCCTCTGAATTGATTGAAAGATTAACCAGTGAAATAACTAGGGTGGAAAATGCTGCAAAAAATACAACCAATGCTGCAGTCAATTATATAAAGTGCGCTTTTGTAAAACTTCGAAAATACCTGGAAGAGTCAGAGGTGGAGCTTGTACAGAGTGCCCGAAGATATTTTGATGAATTTTTAGAAGTTAATGATGAACGTGTGGAAGTTCGGAATGCTGTGAGAAACCTCAAGGCTCTTTCTGAGGAAGGCAAGTTTTTATTTATTTACTTATTTATTTATTTATTTATTTATTTATTTATTTATTTATTTATAATACAGGAACATCTGGTTTAGCATAGCTAGTTTATACAGTCAGTCCTGTAATGTGTTTCAATTTTAAATTATATTGTCATGCTAAAATCCTATTGAGGTAACCATTTATAGCACTACAGTGTAATTGCTGATTTTCCCTCACATCCAAACTAGTTATTACTTTGGATTATTTCAAAAATTGGGGTATTTATAAAATTTGATCTTGTGCAATGTAAGTAAAATTAATAAGACAGACTACATGTATTTATTTTGTAATTAAAAATGTTCTTGTACTAGTACCACATGCTGTCCTATTTGGAAGGAATTAGATTTAAAAAATTCCTCTTACTGTCAAATTAGACAGATGACCTGTAGCCTCATCCAATTTAAGCATTCCTTGGAATTTTTCACATCCAGTTGGACGGCACGTAGTCCTATTACATATATTATAAAGTCAAGTGCTTGTACAATTATTTTATTAAACTGTATAACTTTATGTCAAGTTAGGTGTTAATTTACATGGCTGTTTATATTTGTGTTATTCAACAGTCAGGAGCTCCATATTGGGAAAACTGTGCCTGAGGACCAGAGCCATACTCAAGACAGAGGACACAGTTTTTCCCAATATGGACCTACCTAGGCTGGTGGATAACATTTTTACTTTTTTCCACAAGAATACAAAGCTCAGGTATGGCAACAAATCACATAATTAATCCACCTGGGTCAGAAAGATTCCGCCTGATGCCGGAGCCAATCAGATTGCATGATAAATACAGAATTCTTCCCCCTTGTGAACAGAAAAAATAAAAGCAAATGTAGTGCAAATTCAATTCAAATTTAACTTGGCAGTTTTAATAAAATGATATTTAAATATGCTGCTGTCCCAAGGCAGGGTAGGGTGGAAAAAGAAAGGAAAAAGAGGGTGTTAGTGATGCCAGATGGAGTTTCCTTAAAAAAAATACCAGTAATTATACCATCTACAGCTTAGTTCCTATTGATAAAACAGGGCAGTTGCTGTTGACCAAAGACGCCAGAAGTCTCGCAGTGGAATTCCCGTCTGTTTTCATGAGACTTGAAGAGCTATGCAATTCGAAAGATGACGAACGGCCAATAAAGGACCTGAGTTCCATAATCAAGTTTGAGGACCAGATTTCTGAACAGCTCAAGCAAGTTATCAAACTGACGTCATACTCAACTATGCAGATTGGAGGTAATTGTAATGAATATTTTTGAGAGGATGTTAGTCTTGTGCTTCAGAACTTCAGCTCAGAGTCCAAAGTATCATTTTGCAAACCGTAATGAGTGCACCAACTTTAACAGATTAGCACAGATGAGAATCACCAACAGCAAGGGTTCCCAATCAATCATTGATTGAATTTAAAAGATTGGCCAGGACACCGGAAAAAAAAAACAACAACAACAACAACAACAACCAACAAGCAAAGTGATGAACAGATGATTTTGGTGGTGAGACCTAATCCCTCTCCTAGCACAAGACAGCCACATATTTTGCACATTTTATGCTTTGTCTCCAAGATTTCTTGTAAGTTCTAAATAACTCCACATTTTAATAATAGTGATGAAATGATTGATAATTCTATATTCTAAGTTAGAGTAATCATAATGTTATTATTAATATCTTATTAATCAGTGCTCATTCTTCTCTCAGATTGTATTATGTCCAATAAATTAACAGAAAGTTCGTCAGATGCAAATAACAATGATTGCAGACCCTCTCCAGAGTACAGACCAGGTGTGTTAGAGTCAAGGCAGACCAATGATTTAATTTTTTGACACCAACATTTCAGCTAACACAATGGTAAAAGTGATAAAGCTGTATATATTCAACACACTGACAGAAGTGTCTCCTTTAGGAACTTATCACTTTGTGAGCAGCTATCACTGCACAACACTTCATCTTTAAATTTCCCTAATTTAGATTATTTCTCTTTATCAATCTTTCCCCACTATTCTTAATCTCGAATGTAGTATGTTGTGAGTTGGATGTTGTTGATCATGTACAGCTCCCCATCTCCAATTCACACATCCAACCCACCACTCCGCACCCATTTACATGTAATACCCCCATCAAATACTTCTGGTCCTGTTTTTCCTCTATGCTCCACCCCCACTCAGTATTCTCAAAAAAGTGAACCTCTTTTTAGAAGACACTTTTCCAAAGTAGACACTTAATAATAATACTTAATTCAAATTCAAAAATTGCTTGCTTTATTGCTTGCTTTATTCAAATTTTTAAAAAAAAACTTGATATCTCTCTTTAGAATCCTAAAGGGTGATGCAACAAATATTTGAATTTGTGAAATTATGGGATTTACTAATATACAGTAGTCAGAAAGAGCATGATGGAAAATGTTTAGTTGCCAAAAATCAGCGTCTTGTTGAAATTTGGCACTGTCGTAATTCAGTGACTCTACACAAATCCTTCTAACCAGATAACGTTATGATAAGGAGGATTGGTATGGAGTCATCAGAGCATAGTAAAAGATGCTGATTTTTGGCGAATTGGCATTTTTCTTCACGCTCTTTCCAAATATCTCGGCAAATTCAATAGTTTCATAAATTTAGTTTTTGTACTCTTAAAAGTAAACACCTCTATGGTTATACCCTGGCTCGATATGTTAAATAATGTTCTATTTGATATATGTGATACTTAGATCCCGATGCTAAAATTTGGGTTCAATGAAAGGAACCCCATGTTTCAGTTCGGTAGTATCGAAAACGAAGCACTCGAAAACAAAGACCGAAGCACGAAGCACCCCAAAACGCGAAAACGAAGCACCCAAGGTCGAAAACGGAGGACTCTAGGTCCAAAACAAAGCACCCTAAAACTCGAAAACGAAGCACTCTAGGTCCAAAACGAAGCACTCAGTTTTTGAGGCTGACTAAGGGTTGAAATTTAATCACGAATCAAGCACGATTAAGGATAGAGTGCTATACGAAAATATTCAACTGCGAGTTGAAAATGAATTTCCGCAGCCCTGACTGAATTAAAAGTAACACTTCAAAGTGGCATTTCCTGTTTTCCACGTGAATAAAGCATGTCAAGCTTTACCTTTTGTTGATATTTTTCTCCTGTAAAAGCTTTTTAGTTCTTTAACAACAATCTATCTATCTAATCAACATAAATTTGGTTTTTCGCCTCTGTTGAAGTGATTGTAATAGGCCTTTTTCATGATGGCGTCAATTGACTACAACTACCAGAATTCATTTCGTTTTCCTTTTCAAATTCAAATTTTGTAATCCCAGTGGAGAGCAAAGAACAATAGCTCTAGTTAGCATGAGAAAACAAACAACTGAAGAATTCTGGTAGTTGTAGTCAAATGACGCCATAGCGAAAATGTCCTATTGATTGAAAATAGGGTGCTTCGTTTTCGACCTTAGTGCTTCGTTTTCGTGTTTTAGAGTGCTTCGTTTTCGACCTTGGGTCCTTCGTTTTCGACCTAGAGTGCTTCGTTTTCGATTTTTGGGGTGCTTCGGTCTTCGTTTTCGATACCACCGTTTCAGTTCTGGTATTAATGATAGGGAGCCTTAATTAGCAACGACGGCAACGGCGAAACCGTCAAAAAAGCAACAGGCTTATCAACCAAAACAACAACTCTGTACGTGCATTACACTTTTTGGTACATTTCTTTGCCGTCACTCCACGACTTCAAGTACGTAAAATTTCCTGATGGGACGTTTTATGGTGGACGTTAACACACGGCAACGATTTTTTCTTTGTCTTTGTAAACTTGGGTGCGGTCTCCAAGAATTCAACTCCAGGAAATGTCACTTACATTTGACATTTAAGGCAGATTGCAATTGTCGTGACAACCTTTGAAAAAAAGGGAATTCATTTTAATAGTGACGTTTTCGCTCCCTTAAGTGCCGTGGCTCTATGGTCGGTTGTACCTTAGTCAAATATTGTCTTTGTTTATTCATAATGTAGGTAGAAAGAGGTTCTTTCCCAACCCATCGCCTTCTTCGTGTGATGAGCCGCGTGCCAAACAACCCAGGAACAGTGATGCAGCCTCTCAAATCACTCCAGAATGCAGCCGCAACACGTCAACAACACCATCAAAAGCTTTGGCAAGAAAAACCTTGCAAGCTACAACGCCTTCACCCAGCAAACTATCCAAGCGGCCCTGCAGAGTTGCACGATCGCCAAAGAGTCCTGCTTGTTTTAGCCCAAAGTCGACTCCAGGGTCGCCATCGGTAGGGGAGAACTGTAAGCGCAGACGAAGGGGAGGAGAATTGTCCAAAGAGTTTCAGGTAATGGAAATTATTTTGTGATTTGACAATTTTGCAAATAGTCTACGTTGCATTGGAAGACAAATTTAGCTTCCAGGAACTAAAAATCTTTAAAGTGTTTACAAACTTTTGATTCCTTCGCAGAATCTTTTTCAAGTAAGTGAGAGGCTAAATTAAAGATTCCGCGTAGGAATCGAAACTTTGTATTTACTAAACGCTTTGAAATTTTTAGATCCTGAGGTTAAGGTTACCCGGGACCTTCAGAGGTGTCTCGCGTTTAAGCGATGTAGCGCGTCCAGTTTAAACTGTAGATACCTAAACCCCTATATCAAATTAAAGCTTATAGAGCTGAATATCAAACCAAACCAAGAATTTTGAAATAAAATAAATTGTCGAATTTTTCCAGGCCTCTAATTGCAAGCGTCCGAATCACCTTTTTTAAAGCTACAAGTCAAAATTCATTTTATTTCAAAATTCTTGGTTTAGTTGGATAGCCAGCTGTATAAGCTTTAATTTGATATGAGGGTTCAGGTATCTACTGTTTAAACCGGACGCGCTACATCGCTTGGACGCGAGACACCTCTGAAGACACCTCTGAAGGTACCGGGTAACCTTAAATTAACCTCTCACTTACTTGAAAAAGATTCCGCGAAAAAATCGAAAGTTTGTAAACGCTTTGAAAATTTTAGATCCTGAAAGCTAATTCTATTTTCCAATTTTCAATATGACAGGATCGGGAAAAAATTTATTTCCTCAGTCTACGTTACAGTTCTATAATATACCAAATTTTGTGTAAAAAGACAAAACAAAAAAAACCGACCCCTACGGGAAACTAGGGCTCATTTGCTTTCATTTGTCCTTGCAGAAGTGTGACGCTATTCTTACAGAGCTATGGGCACAGGATGAGAGTTATCCATTTGCCCGTCCTGTAGATAAGAGACAGGTAACTCATCCATATCAAATACAGCATACTGAGTTAAGAACATGGCCAACTCCGCCTACTTTAAGGTTACTATTTCTAAGCGAGTGCTAAATTTCAAGTTGGTCAAAAATTGTTGAATTATGAATTATTGAATTATGTAATATCCGAAATTAGCATTAATTAATTTAAATAGTTATAAAATTTTTAAAAGTCGTCCTCTCTCTCACACACACACACAGAGCGTTAAAGAGACAACTATTTTTTTTACATCTAGAGTATTTACCACACCATCTTCTGAGTGCATAACGGAATCTTCTTGATGTTGCCGGCTAGCCTGTTCTCCCAGAAGAGGATCCGCTCAACTCAAATTCGAGTCGCTTCAGTTACAAAGGCCTTCTTAAGGACGGTGCCCACTAATACCGAAGTATTTTTGCGCGGTTTATGACCATGCGGGAAAAGCAGATATTAGCAAGGGCTATGGAAATCCAAAAAGAAAATTGGGGGTAACCATGCTTTTTAATTTTTAGCAACAACTATTCTAAAAAGCAGTAAAATACAAAGCAATGTATGGCGTTTTTTTTTCCAAATTGAACCTTAATTATCCCTAAAAAAAAAATGCATGGTTACCCCCAATTTTCTCTTTGGATACCAAAACCACTTTCTAAGTTCTGCTTTCTTCGCATAGTTTTAAACCACGCGAAAATATCCCTGTATTAGTAGGCACTACCCATAGAAAACCCGAGTATCACGAGATGTGCACAACGTATGCGCAGTAACAATAATAGGCACCGTCCTTAAAATTAGACTGCGAGCAATGCAAAGTAACTGTATAAACGAGGAAGGATCGAGGAGAGGGAGGATCCTCACTTCGACGCTCGCGCATCGACAAGGAGAAGAGAGACTGTTCGCAGTCTATCTTAGAACACATATACTGTTTTTCGGTTTTGCTCGTTCAGTTTGAAATGCTGGCCAAGATCTCGAATATGTAATTCTGATTCTTCCTCAGTAAAAATGGCTAAGTTCAGTAGTCGCTAAAAATATTTAACCTTACTTGGTATTCATTATTTAATGTATACACAATTGTGGGTATTCAGTGCAGCAATGCTTTTTTTTTTATCATCCTAGTCACCGGATTACTATAGAGTCATCAGGAATCCCATAGACCTGTCTGTCATTAAGGAGAGGCTACACTCGCTACAGTACACTTCTGCTGTGGATTTTGTGAAGGACTTCCGACTGATGATCAGTAACTGTAGAACGTACAATGCGGTATGGAACAGTGTGTTTTAACTTGTTAGAACAAAGGACAAAGCAGGATGATAGTCTTTAGGATGTGCCGCGAATAAAACCCCTTGTTATAGTTTGATAGCGGTAGAAAACTCTCATCCCTCAACACGTTGGGCCAGTTGTTTAAACAGTCTAACTTAGGCCGCGGCTTAAGACAATCAGTGGGCCTCCAAATCTGTTGATAAGGGGTTTATTTTAGGGAGATAAATAGTTTTGTAGTCTGGGATGCAACCTTCTTGTTACTGTAAACAGCAGACAATGTTTAGATATGACTGTGGGCAAAATTGAAAATGGTTTAGAACGTGGTTTTGTTAAACACCGGCTGAACTGTCTTTTAATAACTGACCCGTTGTGTTTTACGTACTCTTGTTAAAATATTAGAGAGATTTACAATCGTGTTTACGGCAAACGCTAGATTCACGTTTATGTTTTGAAAAATTAGTTTTAGATAAGAATCGTGCAAAATAATTCTGGCCTTTGATGCTAACGCAAAACTACTCAATTTTACAGAGAAACTGAAAACAGCGAGCGGCAAATATGGAGTAAACATGGTCACGTGATCATTTCTACCGTTGGCGTAATTCTAAATCTCTCATTTAGAAAATGATAAAAGGGCCGGCGAATTTGTCTCTTTCTTGCTTCAGCCATTTCACTGTACTGTAGACATGCATATACATATAACGGTCAGACAGGGTTCATACGGTCATCAAAAAGTCATGAAAGTCCACGTCTGGAAAAGTCAAAGGAATTAGAAAAATTTGTTTGGGTCATCGAAAAGTCATGGAATTTCAGATTGTTTTTCCCAAAATTGTTTTTTGGTGATGGTTGAAAAGTAAAGGAATTTAGCAAACTTTGTGTGAAGCATCAAAACGTTCAGCCAGTGGGGCATTTCGGTTATTGTTTCAAAGTCATCTTGTCAATTTTGAGGTGTGAACCCTGTCAGACACCAGGCAATGTCTGATTAGCCTGCTACGTAGCAGTAGTTTCCTTTTCGATAGCGCGCGCGGCTCGCGAGGGCTTCTCGCGTTCGCGGGAATGAAATGACTGCTAGGAGGTATGCAGACTAGTGTCTGGTCAAAATGAGCCCATATCCAACTAAAGGTCACGAAACCTTTGATCAGCCCAGTGAGTTTTTTTTTAAAGAATAAAAATTTACCTTGAGAATATTTTGTGTCGCCCAAAATGGGTGCTTAGTCGGGCGTATGTCAGTATACACCTTTTTCATAAACGGCGGCTGATAAACAATTCTTTTATTCTCATGAAAATTAGCCTTACTAACCTCGTTAGCATGGCAAAATTAAAAAAAAAATGCTCTAAAATGAGGTTAGTAGGGCTAATATAAAAGAATAATTGATCGGCCGCCATTTATGAAAAAGGTCCATTCGCTGTTAGTATTTCGTTGGACATAGTTTAATTTTGGTAAGCCTCGATATCAAAACGAGTCTACGATGAGAAATAAACTTTTTCTGACAGAAATAGAAAGGTGGTTTAAGTATAAGAAAATTATTAGCAGTCTTGTGGGTGTCAGTGAACTTTTTAGAAATAGTTATGAGGAGGGAGGGAAGCAAGCCCTGTGATATAAAGACTAACTTCTCATCCACGGAGAGTGGTAAAGTACAGACTTCATTCTACAATAACCAAGCATGCACCCTGTACATTGGTGGCACCTGTACTGTTCTAATGCCTAGCTGGTACTTATTTCTTTCGTTACTTCTTCAGCCCGACTCGTACGTGTACACCGCCGGGGAGGAGCTTGAGAATATCTTCAATCGTTTGCTGAAAATAAACTTACCAAACTTTGAAGAAATGTTACTGCTACAAGACTCCATGGAAGAACAGGACGAGTGATACGAACTGTCATGTCTCGGTGAACAGTAAATATGGACGCGTTTTGCAAGATATTTTTGAAAGTGTATCGAAAAACGTTTTAAAGAAAGACATCCTTGTCATTTTCTCCGAATTACAAAGTAAATGTAAAAAATGTAAATTTATTCCTTAGGTCTTGTCTTTATCATGTTCACTAATTTTAATCTTTCTGCCTTTTAACGCTTCAGAATATTTTCAGCACGTTTTAGTTGTTTCAAAAGAACTCAATTATTAGGAAAATGTGTTTAACGTACTTTAATAAGTTTGAAAAAAAAAAGGATTTGTTATCAGTCTGTTTATCAAGTTCGTTTTCTCATCCAAATCTCCTTACTTCTTCTGAATTCCAATGCAGTATAGTTTTGCCGTTTCAGCACAATTTGGGCTCGCGGAAAAATTCTGCAAGCAGTTTTTCTTCAGGTTGTTGTAATTTGTCAAGGCCTATTCTGATAATAAAGCTACTTTTTGTTGACCTTCGTACTATTGTCTCTGCAGTAAATAACTCGATTTGGTGTCACTCTGAGGAGAGGAAATATTGGATACAGTCGAGCCTCTCGTGTACGGACACTCTTGGGGCCAGAAAAAGTGTCCGCTTTAGGACGGTGTCTACGTTTGTTACTGCGCATACGTTCTGCGCATCTCGAGATACTCGAGTTTCCCATGGGTGGTGCCTACAAATTATACAGGGATATTTTTAAACGGTTTAAAACTATGCGGAGAAAGCAGAACTTAGCAAGTGCTCTTGGTATCCAAAAAGAAAATTGGGGGTAACCATGTATTTTTCAGAGATACTGAAGCTTCAATTTGGAGAGAACACACATTACTTTGTATTTAACTCTTTTAGGAATATTGTTGCTAAATTATCTCTAAAAAATGCGTGGTTACCCCCAATTTTCTTTTTGGATTTCAATAGCCCAAACTAAGATCTGCTTTCTCCGCATAGTCATAAACCAAAAAAAAGAAATACTTCTTTATTAGTAGGCACCGTCCTAAGAGAGGTGTCCGCTTGTAGGAGGTTAAAAATGCAGTGTTTTTATGCAGCTGAGAACATGACCAAGTGTCCGCTTACGAGAGGTGTCCGCCAACAGGAGGTGTCCGTTAGCAGAGGTTTGACTGTATTATCGTGCACATAAGAAGAAGGGACTGAACAATTCCCTCCTCTTACTCACCGGGCTCGCATCCAACCTTGTCCGGTTTACAATAAGGAATGCAGTGGACCCTTGGTTTCACGAAGTTCCAAGGGACTAGGGAAATTAGTGCGTTATATAGAGGCTCAGTTCCATACATTTTAAAAGGCCGGGCTGGAGAATATCGTTCGTTAAATCGAGGTTCCACTGTATCAAGTTTAAGAGGAAAAGGGTTTAGTGGAATTAAAACGCTTGTCATATGAAACGGAACAAAAATTGTTTTTCTCTAAAAACAATCGCTAAAGGCTCAAAATTCATGAAAATGGCGTCCCCATTCGTCAGGTAGTGTTACCATACAATCAAGAAAATTTCAGCCGCTGATAAAACATTTAAACAAATATGTTTTACCTCGTCCTACTGTCAGATAATTGTACCCAGAATCGCTCAATGGAAAGTTTGTTCCACGAATCCGTGCCTGTCTTAGTCGCCCCAGTACAAATTGTACTGAGTGTTTACCTCATGAATTGCTAAAAATATTGATCATTTAACACACGGTGAACGCGCCAACTGTACGGGAAGAAACAGCAGGTTACAGAAGGGAAAGTTTAGTTTCTATTGGGATGAAATGCACCAGTTTCAATGTTCACGAGTGAACAGAGAATGAATTGGTCAACAGGTACGCCCTTTTCCACCCTTAACATGGCAAACGTAAACCCGTTCGCCCAAAGCTGATGTTTCATCAGAACATTGCCAGCGTAATCAGCCAGGCATACCCACCAACGCCAGAAGGCATTTGAAGCAGGGTACAAGACCGGAAGGCGTGGAAAAAAGTCGTGACCGACTGCAGTGCAGTTGGCTAATGATGATGAATAAATTGTTTGGCACAAATGTCATCGGTACTGCAGAAACTCGCCAAAAGTCGAACCTCCCGTAAGCGGCCACCCAAAATGCCAAGATTGAGTGTTCGCTTACGAGAGTCGAACCAGAGGAGGTCTCTTCCAGGAACAGGTCTGACACATCTATTTATTCGAAGATAATTTATTGCCTGCATTTTCCTAGTTACAATACGAGCAAGCAGTGCTAGGTTGTCAAAGAGGTTCCTCGTAAACTCTGAATAGCGTAGTACATATAGCGAACATGGAGATCTAACCATGTGTCAAGTGGTCACTTATAAGAGGTTAAAACAATGAAAGATTATACTACCATCACCTCAAAAAGTGGTCACAGTCGCTTATGAGAGGTGGTCGTTTACGAAAGGTTCCAGCTATAGGGCTTTGAGTGGGAAAAAATTGGTGTTTTAGATAGGTGGTCGCTTACGAGAGCTGGTCGCACATGGAGGTTCGAATGTATTAACATTAAAACAATAGGATTGAATGGCATTGGAGAATGCGTCCTTTTGAAGTTTCATTGGTTTGTCTCGGTCTTTTTAAAGGGGATTTTTCGAGGAAATTTCATGACCATAACAAAGAGCTGGCGACAAACACTATAGGCAAGAATAACAGCGGTTGCCCTTGAAGGGGTCGCTGATGCACACACAAAATTCGTTTAATGTGTAATGGTGACCGAGCTATTAAAAACACTTTTATCAGCACTGAGACACACGTACCATCCCCGTGGTATGGCCAATACGGTACGTATGCGCACAACCATATCACCCGGATGCCACTGCCCGGGTGATAGGTTGTGTGCATGCGTACGGTATTGGCCATACCACGGGGATGGTACGTGTGTCTCAGTGCTGATTAAAGTGTTGCAAACTATTAAAGGCAGTTCAGCAAGAGAAAAACTATTACTGTTTGAGTCTTTTTTCATGGGTTTAAATATCTTAGTAGAAATGGGGATCTTTCTGATAGTTTCAACGGCATTAGAAAGCGCACAATCGAGAAGGCCGTTACCGTTTTAACTGACAGTGCCATTTTTGTTGAAGAATTCGCCCACGATTATTCAAATAATGTTGGGAATATTAATTTCTACCTTTGTCAGACAAGATTTTCGATGTATTTTTTACGCCTAGCTTGAGCTTGAGAAATAGTACAGATGTATAATATATTTTTATTTTATCATATATCGTCAAATACAATCTACAATTTTAAACAAGTTTTAGTTATATTTGTATTTACAGTTGCTGAAAATTTACTGCAGTGGCAATTCCACGCTTTTCCGTAGTCTATAACGTACTCTATGAAAACAGTTAAAAAAAAAATAAAAGTAAATAGAATTGCTATCATTGATCAAAGAACTTTTCTTGGCCCATTTCAATTTCAGCGGTTTTGCTGCTAAGTAACATGACAAGAAGATGACGTCACAATCTTAGAAATGCTCGTGATTGCTACTTGGACAAAAACCATGGAATCTTTTCAGGCAACCACTCTTGACAGTGACATGTCGATTTCCGATTTTTTCCCCCCTTCTGATGTCATCAGAATCTAAATTTGGTACAAAACATCAGTAAGTTGGTACCGTGAAATCTAGAGAGTTTTATATTAACACGTATTCTTTCAGTTGAAATCTAGCAGAGAGTTGATGGAACGAATGCCATTTACTATCGATGGCAAACCCTTCATCGAATCTACAATAGCATCTATAACGCCAAGAAGCGAAAATATCTGTTTTAAAAATATCAAAATTTCCTTACGCAACGATCAGCCTCGACAGAAACCCACTATTTAAATAATCGTTACAGAGCGGTTTTCAATTGAGTGTCGAAAGTAGCGTAATTATTTACTAATTACACTGTGATTGGTTAGCAAAACTCGCTCCACTTTCTCAACCAATCAGAAGTAGAATTAAAGCCAAGTAACTTTCTCGCAAGCATTTTCCCGCGCTTGGCGCCGATTACATGTATTCGGTTCGAATTCTGATTGGTTTATTGCGCCATTTGCGTTCGCTGTGATTGGCCAGAGTGATTAGTTCGGTTTTGGTTTTACGACACTCATTTGAAAACCAAAACGTCAGAATTTGCTTGTATTTAATTGCAAACAAATTGAAAACGCTTCGGGCTTTGCAAACAAGAATTTGTCAACAATAGGCTTTGTTTCTTCTGTTAATTGATCCTATAAACACAATAAAATCTACTTAAAATCTTTACAGACTTTATATTTCCGGCCTTACCGTGCACAAACGAAATAAACTTGGATAATTCGTAAATGTGCAACAAGCGATAACAGTTAAAATGTATGAACTTCTAAGTAAAGTCCAAAACAACATTAATTCATTCATCAGTACTGGATACATAAACAACGGTAATGGTGAGGGTAATGATATCATATCATTACCATACACTTCGTTTTCGGTAGAAATAAAAAAAAATGTACAATATGGTGGAAGCTTCAAAACAAAATAATCTATTCATTTTACTGTACATTTGCACTGAACCAATGCGTCACTCTATATTCTCACCATGTGTATTCAATACTATATCAAAACAAAACTATTCCTGCTTTTGTTGTCTAACTGTAAACTGTACACTGCGTCTGGGCAGCTCAAAAGTCAAAACGCCTTTGTCGTGGTTGCATAAGTTTACTGAGCTCTGCGATTGGTTCAAGAAACTCGTGCAATACACAAGTCAATCACAGTAAACATTCGCACGTTTCCCGCGCTTGACAACGGCAGCAGTTTTCCCGCGCACGCGCTGCACGCTTGTGCCTTGATTGTTTTGTTACATTATTGGAGTTTCGTTTGGTTGGCCAGCTGGAATAAGGGGCTGTTTACATGGAGGGAGGAAGATCCTGGGAAGATCCAAGAAGGCGGAAAAACTTTTCGTTTGCTTTACACGCAGAAATTTCGGCCGAAGTGGTTACCAAATGGAGAAGGAAAAGAAGAATTGTCAGGTTTGAGCAGCTGAACGCCCGGCTGTCGCCAGGTTTGTTCTTTGTGTCCCTAGCACTAGGATCTTCCGAGCGAAAGCAGTTTGCATAGTGCTAGGATCTTCCTATCTCTCAGCTAGGAAGTTTCTATCTCTAGGAAGATCCTAGCGCTAGGGCCAAGTACAACCTTTTGCATGTAAACTGAATAGAGAAAAAATATGGCGCTAGGATGATCCGCCCTCTAGGATCTTCCTTCCTCCATGTAAACAGCCCCTTAGTTTCTTATGGTTTTCGTTTTACGATAGTTCGGTTGGAAAAGCACTCTAAAAAAATTCGAATATTAACAACAGAACAAGCCTGAATTATCACGCTGCCCGAATTCATCCGCTAAATGTTCTGCACCGTTAAGAGAGAACGGAGAACGGATGATTTCGGAACGTCCAATAATCCAGGAATTTTATATAACGATGCCTGTTTAAAATTAAAAAAGGAGGCATCGACGACATTTATCTTTAGTTAACACCTTAAGCAGCGACGACGACACGATGACGCCAACGAAAACGGAACTTAAAAATTACATTCGCGTTTCCTGCGCGATAACTTCATTTAGTCGGTGTAATGTGGCCAAACTATCCAGGAGCTAACGTCCTTGGGAAGGCTTTAAAGTTCAGAAAGAGAGTACGAAAATTAATCATCATGCGTTTACGTTGTCCATAAAAACCTTGAATTTGGTCATTTCAGGTTGTTGACAATGTTTTGTAGAGGAAGGTACTGAAGTGTATAATGCACGTGAATACTCAGTTTTTGCTAAATAAAACTATTGTTTTCTGACTTTCTCGTTTTCGTCGCCGTCGTCGGTCCCTGATACTTGTCCGACAAGCTATCCAGTCAATTACATCATTGACAAAGTTTTACTTTCCTTTGAAAACCAAGAGGGCCTGTTCGCCAGCTGTTACACACCCGTTCCTCTTGCCAGGATGTCAAATGAGGCCATTCTGAGCCTGTTCGAACATCAGTTCACGTGATTCTCATCCGGGTTGCTGAACTTTCTGTTGGGTTTCTCTGGAGTGGGTTTGTTCAGTTGTCGGACAGCTATGAAGTAGAACAGACTCACCAACGCAACAACCGCGTGAAGAGCTGTCAAGGCGATCAGACCTTTGGTGCGTAGAGAGAAACTAGCGAGGCCCAAGACTGTAGAATGATGAGAATGATATGAGAATTCGGTGAGTAAGACAGACATACTCGGAAAATTTAAAAGGAAATCCGGGTTCTCCTAACAGGAGTTAAACTGTGAACAGTCGCTCTTTTGCTCGAATTGAAACCCCGCGGGGGAAGAACGCAAAAAACTGAGCGAGTTCGATATTCGAGGGGCGAGCGGCGAAGCCGCGAGTAGCGCGGGCGACGGAAGGCGAGTTTCGTGTTCGCTCAGGTTTTTGCGTCCTTCCCCGCGGATTTTCGAGCAAAAGATAGACAGCTCGTAGTCTAAGCAGGAGTCGAACCTAAGACCTTCCGATTACTAGTTCGGATGCTCTACCACTGAGCTACAGGAGACTCATGGGAGCTAAGGCCATTAAACTAGGTTTATGGGACAAACATCCTGCATACTGCTAGGATTTAAATGTCAACGTGTGGCATATACGCAATGGAATAAATGTGATGGTATATTTTAAGCCTGGTAAATAAATGAAAATGATGTATTGTTCAGTGAGTCACACAAGCATACTCAGAAAAAAGTGAAATCCTTTAGGCCATTTCCGAGTTGCTGTGAACCTCATTATGAAAGCGAGGCTAAGTGCAAAGCTTTTCACATGAAGACTAGTTTTATTTTCATATGAATGACAACTAATTTTCAAAATAAAAACTTTGCACTTAGTCTCGCTTTCATAATGAGGTTTAAAGGAACTCGGAAATGGCCTATTCTCCCAATGTGATATGTTTAAAGGGAAAACAGTTCGACAGTCATTACGGCCTACGGGCTAACTCTTTGCGCAGAGCGGACTTGCCTACGCGTCTGTTTACTGCAGAAACATTGAAATAATATTGTAATGTTCTTTAACAGCCAACTTTGCGTATTACTTACAGAAGGTTGCTGCCCCGCAGTATGTAGAATGAAGCACTAAAACGCGCCTGTGGGGAGAGAAAGGAAACGTTTTTTTATACCAAGATAAGCGCCGCGAAACCTGATATAACATAGCCTGAAAGTACATTTATTTTGTCATGACCATTATTTGGACTAAGAAGAAAAATATCCGGGCTCCTCAAAGAAAGTAAAAAACATGACAGGTCGGTACATCGCTTGGACGTTCATCTCTGACCGCTGAGCTTCAGCAATGCTGTGACGTTTCTACAATCCTGGGCAGTGTACAGTTGTGTTCTGGATATCTATAACCAGTCACGATAACCTTGGTGGTGCCGGCATTGCAAAGTCTCCCCTCCCCCTCCCCCAAGCAACGTTGATAGCCACTGAAATCATTCGGACTATACATAAACACAGCAACATGACAACATTACATGGGGGCGGGGAGGTATTTGGTGTTGAGTTTTGGAAATCGTCCGAACATTCAGTTTTTGGCCAGGAGGTTATTTACTGCTGGGAGAGAGGTGGCATTCGGTAATGTTCTAATAAACTGTGTTCAGTTTTTCACGACCACAAGAAAAGCAAAATGAACAATACAGTTTCACTCACTTGATAGATGATATCGTGGGTTTTGTTCCCCATGAAATACCAACGATGCCTAAAAAACAAAAACGAAGTAGAGGCGAAACAATAAGGAAGGTATATATTGTCAAAAATTCCCTCCAACTACAAGCCCCTCCGAAAACGAGGCCTCCTCGAAAATGAGATTCTAAAAAGGTCCTTCAATGAACATAAGCCCATGTTACACTTTCGTCCCAATGGCGTTTGAAGGAATCAAACAGCTTGTCGGAAACGTGGGCGATCGCCAGGTGATCGGGGTGATTTATTAAAAAAAATTACCGAACTCGGCTATGGCTCGCCCCTACAGAAAATAAATCAAAAAGCAAATGTTTACATTGTTTTCCTCCATCCTACGACACTGGCAGCCGTGAAATTACAGCCGAATTACAATATTTACAGCTGCCCATACTACCTTTCGGTCTTGTCGCGTAAACTTGAGGCTTGGAAACAAGACAAAGTTGATTGAAATAGCTGACACGTGGTAAAAGTTAAGACCCTTACTATTCATATCGTAAACTACGACTTGGTGAACATTCAACTTTATTTGTTGAGCGAATTTCATTAGAGTATCGTCAAACCAAAACCAAAGTGATAACTCTGACTTATCACAACAGATGTAAATAACGCAATGAACCAATCAGAAATCGAAGCAAATACATGTAACCGACGCCAAGCGCGGGAAAACGCGAGCGACCAAGGCACGATTGGTTTTGGTTTTGCTTCTTATTGGTTGAGAAGGTGGCGCGTGTTTTTCTTGCCAATCGAGGAGAGAAGGAAAACAAAACCAAAGCAAACGTGAAATTACTTTCGACACTCAATTGAAATCCGCTCTAACCAGCAATGCAAGAATCGCGTACCTAATAAAGCACTCGCCAAAAGGCGACAACATAACGAACCGGCGAAGGAAGAACAGTCTTCGTTGTCACCCAGCGCACGTAAACACTGGCCAGGAAATATCAATAACTGAAAAAACAAGAAAACTGTTAATAAAATAAGTAAATCTGGATAAAAATTTAAAAGGCGATTTTTTTATGGCTGTCGTACAATTCCGACCTCAAGAAACGTAAACAAACGAAATTTTTTAATTAAATAAATCAAAACTTTAGTACAGAATCATGTAACCAGTAGAAACGCGGGAAAACATGGAACCAGCGCCAAGCGCGGGAAAACATGTAACTGGTGCCAAGGGCGGGAAAACATGAAACCGGTGCCAAGCGCGGGAAAACATGGAACCAGTGCCAAGCGCGGGAAAACATGAAACTGGTGCCAAGAGCGGGAAAATGAGCAACCGGTGCAAAGCGTGGGAACTGGTTTAGATTCTGCATACTGGTTTTAACAAACTAGGCACACGCTGCTCTGATTGGTTCAAGCAACAAGTTCCTTTGAACCAATTAGGGAGTCAACCAAGCGCAATTCGCCACAGAACTTTTGAAAAGCATGCAACACTGACGTGGGAAGTGCGGGAAAGCGTACGTAAGCAAAATTACACGCAGCGCATTGATATCATATTTGTTTGGTTAGAGAATCTCGTGCGAGATTTTGTGCAAATTAGAATAGGTGAGCCCACACTAAAGACTTAAGTGCACTTGAAGTACATTTAGGTTTTAGCCAAAACCAAAACCACTACGCCCTTCATCTGCACTTGAAGGGCGTAGTGTGAACCCACCTAATACACAGCTGTCTCAGCAGCTGAATGCGCGAGTGCACGCTATCAGACCAGGACTTCGCATGGTGAAGTGTCTCGCTTTATAAGAAAAGCTCAATTATTACTCACCATAACAGAGACTACAGAAAGAAATACTGGTACAACCATCTGCCATGTCCTAAGGGCAAACGAAAACATAAAACAGAGATCAAGCTGTGAAAAAAGTAATAACAGCTACAACATGCTACTACACTTACTCATATCCTCTAGGTATACTGATAAAGTAGGATTCATGGCTACCCAGGACTTGAAGAACCTACGAAAACAATTTTGCAGTAAAGGATTTTTAACAACTCCGTTGCCGTAACACAACAACCACAACAATCACATATGATAAAATATACCAGAATGCACTGCGTCCTGTATATCCAACATGGTGGCAGACTGAAAACACCGTGTCAGACTTAAGGACGGTGCCTACTTTTGTTACCTCAAATACGTTCTGCGCATCTCGAGATACTCGGGTTTCCTATGGGCGGTGCCTACTTATACAGCGATATTTTTGCGCAGTTTAAAACTATGCGGCGAAAGCAAAACTTAGCAAGTGCTCTTGGTATCCAAAAAGAAAATTGGGGGTAACCATGCATTTTTTAGAGATAACAAGGCTTCGATTTGGAAAAAAAAACGCCATACAAAGCAAGGCATGAATAGTGATCGGATGGAAGCTGAAAATTTGTCCTCGAGGCGAGGCCTTGGAGCACTTAGGGTAGGCCGCACTTGGACAGCTTTTTGGCTCAGGGAGGCGAGAATTCGAACAAGCTAATTTTCAAAAGTTTAAATGCCAGGGGGGGGGGGGGGGGTGATGCAGGTTCGAATTGATCTGTCTGAAATGGAACACTGAAATATAGACGGCTGACAAAGCCTTGGAGAGGTTAAGAATGACGTTTACCGCAAACGGCAAAGGTGTGTATATGACCACGTGACCATGTTTATCCTAAATTTGCCGCTTGCTGTTTTCAGTTTCTCCGTCAAATCGAGTAGTTTTGCGTTAGCATCAAAGGCCAGAGTTAGTTTGCACTATTCTCATCTTTGTACTCTTTATTTCAAGAAAAACATAAACGCGAATCTCACGTTTGCCGTTTGAAGTAAACGCGATTCTTAATCTCCAGGGGCACCCAAAGACAGTTTTCTCTCAGATCCTTTGAAACGCTATTTTAGGCTATCTGGAGAGCCTTTAAAGCTCTGTAGGTTCATTTCAGGCCGCGCTATAATATTTTTATCTGTTCGGTCATTCTAGGGCAACTTGAGTCTTTTCGAAATTACTATTTCCCGAAAACCTTAGGCCTTAATTCCTTTCCGAAAATCTTTTTTAGTTGATATTTTTTCAGCTCTCGAAACAATATTTTTATCAATCCGAAAACACAAGGCCTAAAGTTTTCCATATCACGAACGTTCATAGTGAAAATTCCCTTTAGAAAATTGTAGGGGATAAAGGGCCTTCCGAACAGATAATTTACCGAAACGATCCGTCGGGTGCCCCTGAATCTCTCTTATATCAACGCTATGTGACTATGTCTGCCGTCTATATTTTGTATTTGAAATAATTGGCTGATCCAGGTCTAAAAGAGATCCGGCACCACTCATCGGTTTGTCGCTGTAGTCTTGCAGATTAATTGAAATGTAACAGTTGCCGTAACTTTCATGTTGTAGTTAATTTGTTTGTTCTATTATTATAGCCAAAATAACCAGGATTCGAGATAAAGGTGAACTAACGGTCGAATATAGCGCACGAAGCCGATTTATCGTGAAATCATAACATGTCAAATTGTCAGTGGAAAATCGATAGAAAGACTGAAATATGCAAAACTAGCAAGCTAAGGAACCAAACTCCGCTAGATTTTGGTAAGGGTCGAAACTAAATGAAAGAGGAAATGATTATTGCTGACAATGTAAAACAACGTTTAATGAAAAAATAAATAAATAAAAAGCAGACAATTCGTCGACCTACAGGATTAGCGCCAGTTTTACTTGAATTTTGACGGCTTTTATACTGAGACGTTCTTGTTGTTCCCTGCGAGAGCAGACGCCTTTTTGATTTTTGTTTTTGACCTCGCAGGCTATTCTTGCTGCTGCCGGCAAAATCTTTGAGGTGTGCTCGCATATGAACCTAGAGTCTCTGACACCAAAATGCTAGACGTAAAAACACAGCGAGAACAAAAGTGTATTGCTGTTTGTCGGTGGAAACATATCGCTAACAAAAAAAACCCTCTACAAAGGTCTATAAAAGCCATGTAAGCCATGCAAAAATTGATATCGTTTGTCTACCGGAAAGAGATTTATTCACTGGGTAACGCTTTACGAACAGCTGTGTCTGTTGAATGAAAACAAAAGCTTCAATCAACAGTTGAGTCAGTGTAATTTCAAAGGAAAGTCTCGGTGGCGGCTGAAGATTCAATACCAAGCCGCTTTAATTTTAACACAAATTTCTAACGTATTCAGCAAAAATTTCACGACCTCGCCTAAAAGTCATTCGGTCAAACATTCTTAGCTGGCAGCACGAATAAAAGTCAGCACGATTTTAAACGCAGTCGACATGTTGAAAGTATTTGAAGACAACACAGATTGAAGCTTCCAACATATTGTCGCAAAAAAAAAAAAAAAAAAAAAAAAAAAAAAAAAAAGAAGATGGTTCGCACGTTGAAGTATTTTTTTAAACAAATGTTGTGCTTAAAATGGGGGTAAGCAAGCATCTTGTGTGCGAAAAATCACCTTTCGGCGCGATCGATAAAAACATTTTTCAAGTGGATTTTCCTTAAAATGCGCGTGCATTACTTAAAAACACAAGTGTCCTTTTAAAGAGCTTGAAATCTAAAAGCGAAGGTACACTTTTATAAATGCGATTTATGGCAAAAATAAATATACTCTTATCTTATGAAAGTCATAAAACACGGCGGATAGATTTGAGCGAAAATAGTACACGTCTAAGTGATACGAGCCCTCGAGCAATCAGCGATAAAGACACAGACGTTGGTCCAAGGTTAGTCAAATTGCCTTCAAGAAGCCGACAACGAAAACAACTTGTGCGAAGTAAATCGCACCAACAAATCATAAATTGTACAAAAAGGTAAGAAACTCAAAATATCCGGCAGTTTTGACCTTTGTTCTTTACTTTCAGCGTTTTTTTCTGTTCGTTTTCCTTTCATGTATTTTTCTTTTCCTTGCTTCATTCAGTTTCGAGAACTGAGAACATTTTCCAGGCCGAAAAAAGGCTTACCAATATTCAACTTTGAGAATGTATTTGGCGAGTAGAATCTTGTTTTAAAGTGAACTACATTGTTCAGAAAGAAAACACAGGATGTGAATGAACCGTGTCACATCATTTGATGTTTATTGTAACCATAGAGGTGGGATTGCTTCTTCATTTTCAAACTCCTGCCGAGAAAAAAACTTTGAATTTATTGAAAATTTTCATCAGTGAAAGTTCATAAACGCGTCAAAGACTCTGGTGGTTTTGATTTCAATGCCCTTGACATTATGTTAATGAATATTGGAAACTTTCGACAAGTGTAACATTATTTGCCTAACAAAAGTTGCTATTGTAATGTTTTACACCAGTTCGATTGCGTGTAAAAAGCCCACAGCTTGGAAACGCTCGGAAGAAATGCACGCGAGATGTACTAAAAAGCCCATTTTTGGCACACGATCATGGCAAACGCGCGACCCATTTTAAGACAGGAAGCTTTCAATTTAATCTCTATAAGAACAATCATGCTCTCGAACCTCGACGTGAAATTTATGCATATACTACCGATGGTAATATTCTCATTTAACTGCGGATAAATAATGCAATCAAGAAAGCCTTGAAGCTCTTGGTGTTCGCTTTGACGATTTTAAACTCAGCTGCTTCAAACGCACCAGGAAATCTCACTTATTTTTCGAAATTAAAAAAAATGTATAGAAAGCGAGCTGTAAACAGTACTTACGAATAGGGCACTGGAAAAGTAACATCAAAACAAAATCGCCATCAGAATTTAGGACCAAGAAATGAATATTATAATGGCAAAAAAACAAACTGCCCGCGAAATTCGACTTTTTTGCTTCGATGGAGATAAGCGCTGTTTCATATTTCGCTTGGATTTTGAAACTGCGGTTGAAAAACACAAACTCGGCTCGGTGATACTAATATTCGAAAGGTAATTATAAAAGCAAAAGTCCTGTCAAAGTTTTACAGCCAAACATTATGAATATTTTAATGAGAGAAAAAAAATCGTGTGCAATCACTCTCTGCTCAGTTGCAAGCAGTTTTGGACGCGCGCCAAGTTGCTTTATCAGTGGGTTGTTAAGTTTAGAGTAATGACTTACCTTCGACGGTTCCTTTCCTCCGATCCCAAGGAGTTTTCTACATTTTAAGCGACTCTGGGCATCATCGAAGCTACGCCTATCAGTGAGCAAACATAAGTAAAATGAATACAAACAGCTTTCAAATCGGAGATATTGTCCCATTGGCAAAATCCCACATCTTCTGATTTCGATATGTTTTGCTAATATGCGCTATAAATACAGTTCAAAATGCATTCGCGCGCCGCCTCTATCAAGCAGTGGACCGAATAACGCTTTGTCCCAAGAAAAAAAAAAAGATGTCAACGAAAAAATTCAACCAGCGACAAACTCGCTAGAAAGAAAACGCCGTAAGAAACAAACGCCGGCGTGATACATGCTCACACATTTTGTTTTTCTAAGAACAAAACACAACGATGTACAGTTCAAGATGTTTTCGATGTAACGTACAATTCATCTTCAAGTCTGTCAGGCGTATCTGTCGCCATATTCTTGGGGTCAACTGAGAAATTGACCGCAAAAGTTGTATGGCGTCAGTGGCGAATTTTCGCCTCATCTACGCACAGAGCAACATGCTAAAATCTTCAAGGAACAAATCGCCGTAACGGCAGGAGATATATTAAAATTAAGGCGTACCTTTTTGTGATAAAGAACATGGTCGATCAATCAAGGTTGAAGCGACAATCTGGACTTATGTTAGGAAAGAGATAAATGGAACTCGCCGAGGTTAAATCCAAAATATGCACCGAACAAGCTTTGAACGCGAGCGATCAATAGCATGATACAGCGCTCAGTCTACGCGATATAAAACCAAGGTCACGTTGACACATAAAACGAATTAGAACTTTCTTATTAAATCCAATGGTAGAGTTAATGGCTAAAATGTCGTAACAAGACAAGGCTACAACAAGAGATGGATTGACAACACGGATTAACACGGACATTACATATTTACAACATGCGACACTCAATCTGCAGGCGCTAAATGCACTGCGAATTAACTCAGCATCTCCATACTTCTCTGCCTTAACAAGCGTGGGTCGTTTATTGTCCGTGGACATCACCTCTCTTTCTTTCCTTCCCCCCGTATCCGGAACAAACTGCAAAGCGCGTTCGATTCTCGGTTTCGAACCGAATAATCGAAAGATCGACGCGACTGACGGGGGAGGGCTGGTGCTAAATGTGGTTCCGGTCACCGCATGGATCAAAACGGAACTTCATTTGAAATTGCAAATGAAATCTGCGCGCGGTTGATAAAAACATAGTTAAGAAAAAATGAGAGCACCAGTGTTTAATGAAGTGAAAAAAATGAGTTTTCGTCGCACGCGCAAGAAAATTACTGACATAATGACAGCTCCAACAAGTCTGCTTTCATCGAAACGAGTTTTACTGGAGGATTTTCACATTCGTACTGGGTTAATCGACCGCAATATTAAAAACACTCCGTGGCAATTCTAATCTTCAGCTTTTACGAGTAATTACTTTGCGCACAATACAACATGCAAATTTCCTACTGTGAGAGCGAAAATTCGAAACCTAATTGATGACATGCCAAACTCGGAAGAACATAACTAAATCACCTATTTACTCGACCAAAGCGAATTTTGAATATGAATTGACAACAGCGGCAGAAGGATTACTTCCGCTCGAAAACCACCCGTGGTGAAAACACAACAGCTCATCTGGCCGTTCACTGCTCGTGAGTCCATTTTCGTAGAACCATGAAAAGTCTGAAAAGGACAATCTGGCTTTCTTGCTGTAAGAAATAACTTTCATTAGCCAGTTCGCTCTACACACAATTATGACGGCCGGTTCGAAAGGCACTAATGTATTCAAGCAAAGGAAATCCTTCTTTGCTATTTTCATCAACATACGCGTTTGTTTTGTTTTGTTTTCTTTTTTTTCACCTTTTTTTTTGTAACGAAACCGTCAGATCTGTCTTCTTTTGTTGTGGAAAATCTCTTGTCCAAAAGGGTTTGCTAATTCTTAATTCTAAAAGGTGAGACTTAAAATCTATCGCAGGCAATAAAAAGCTTGAGTTTTTCGTTTGTGGCCGAGATCGCCGCAGTAACTAACCACCTCTTGATCATACGTTTGGCCGACAGAGATACATCAAAACCGCTCAAGCGTCGCTTGAAACCAACGAATGCATAAAAATAAACGTAAAATTAACTTACTTCAACCTTCCCAACATGATAATGTGTGTTAAAAATCGGAGAAAAATCGAGAAACACGGCGCTGATATTCGCAACGGCTGCACATCCACTAATCAATACCCGTCCATTCTCTCGCCAAGTAGAGCAAATGTTGACAGCTAGTAAATCGCTGTAATTCGCCGCTTTCTCAATGATTCCTTGCCTGTCCTGTGACGTGTCACTTAAAATTCAAGATATATTGAACGCATAACACCAGCTGTAAAGCAGTTTGTCTGAAATTTTCTCCAAAAAGACAACGAATGACAAGAAACTAACAGTGTCTGAAGATTTATATCGACCCATTTCGATGTGTCATCACAAGTTGGATAGGAACCTGTGATAGCTTTTGATTTATGAGAGCGATCCGTCTCTGACTTATTTAACATATTTTTTCTGTATTATATTTGAGCCTTCGTTTGTAATTAACATGTATAAGCAAGAAAATGTCAAAGTCATAGGAAGCAAAGAGTTTTGCAGCTTGAAACAAATATACATCGAGTATATTAGTATGGAAAAATGTACTTTCACTAAAAATCCAAACAAGCACTCGGACTTCAGACTAGAAAAAAACTTTCATTAAATTTAACTTGCTTAAAACCTAAATATTCCGGTTTCAAAAGCTGAACTGGTAAATACTGTACTTTGTGAATTTATTATGTGGCCCTGAAGGCTGATTAATCACATGACAAATTTGCGAAAGTTAAACGAGGCCAAGAAAAATGCAGAAAAAAGAAATCGTGGAAGATAACGATCTTGCAAATTTTCCTTCTTGTGAAGAATTCTATTTACCCGGAAATTTTTGGCAAGAATCGAGATATTTTTTAGACCGGAATGCAATACAATACAATACAATACAATACAATAAGTTTATTAACATATCCCAATAGGGGTTTTCAATGCTAATTTACAAACAGTTACAAAAAAACAGAAAACCTAGTTACAATTCTTAAACTACTAAATATTATCTAACATGGAATAAACCAAATGTAATCATAAAGATATTACATACATAAATTGATAAATCAGAGTGATAATGTCCACAATTCCTTACGGGCACAACGTTTGAAAATATTAATAGTTATACTATCTTAGTTTCCTCGCTTAACTTTAATATTCCATGATGGTATTGCGCGAACGAAATATGATCTTTGGGCAGTCAAGGTTCTCCTTTTTCTTGCCTTGGCTACAAACAGGAATTGCTCCGAATCGAATGACTTCATTTCTCAAGAAATCGTGACTGAGTCGACAGAATAGTTTTAGTCGAGTCTTCAAGACCGCCGTGATGTAGCCTAGGGTTCTTGTGAAATTTCAATTCAGATTAGTTGAACTGAATGTGATTATAAACTGGTGTAATTACAGTATTCGAAGGTTTGACATACAAACGAGGCCGTTGGGGTATTGACCTGTCGCCTCGTTTGCATACCTTTTGCCCCAAATGTGTAATCTCATCGGGATTAAAGAAAAAACTTACAGATGGCGTAAGAAGACAACAAAGTGGAAATTTGCAAAAAAGAATACTATTTAAGAATACTGTATTTGACAGCTCAACTGAATAACAGCTGCAGTGAAAATTGTCACAAGTACCAAAAAGGCAAAGGAAACTTTGATCATAATTTTACGACTGAATGCAACTGAGGGAAAACCTTTCGCCGATCGATCTCGAGATATTCCAATCAATCCCATTACATGACCGTAGTTAAAAGTACTGAACAGGTGCAGACACCTGGGCCTGTAGTGTGGCCTGCGGTTATTCAGGATGGAGAAGCAAGTTGGTATGCTTTTTCCGACAAAATAATCAGTGAAGTGGTCTCAAAAGATTTGCAATTTTTATTGAAAAATCTAACTAACTGCTAGTTGCCATTGTCTTTACTTGCCGTGTAAATGAACCATTTTCAGCCCCGGCAGTGAAAAGCACCAACATGACTGAGATGATCTGGCGATCGAATCTCTCAAAGATTATCAAGCAGAGACTCTTCGTGGCAGGATTGATATTAAAATAAATATCAGAAAGTGTCAGTAATGGTTAAAGAAAAAAAAAAAACAAACGTTTCGGGTATATAAGCCGTCTTCAGTGTGGAAGAAAACCGATGGAATACGCAATACGAGACACGTCCGCATATGACTAGTAGCGCGCGCATGCATAAAGTTACAGTTCAAATAAAGCTAAAATTAATGTTGAGTCCATCCGGCTGAACAGTTCCCAGTTGGGAAATGATCCTCATTTCACGCCGCTTACGCTAGAGGTTTGTCCCATTGCATAATGCATACCCCGCACCCGGGGTATATCTCGTTATTTCGTCTCGGTCAATTTGTTTTTCAGGTGATGTGGTAAATGTGGTCCTCATGGTCTCGGATGATACTTCACCTCAAGGAACGAATTAACCTTGAAAGATGTACAGTAACTCGGCAAGTTGATGTCCAAATGAGGCCAAAGAAACGAACGAGGACAATACTACCACATCTGGAATGAACAGGCAAAGCCAATGAGATTTTCAGTGGTTTTGAAAAAAGGTTAAAGAGCACGAGCGCTCAGAAATATGAAGAGCACAAAGACCTGATCTAATCAGTAAAAAAATCTTTTATCACTGGATAAAAGGAGTGGACCTGCTTTATAAGCCTTCGTTTCCTGTCACATTGCTTTTTTTTCCTTTTTTTTTTCGGTTTCGAAATCCTTTCCACCAATTCCACTCATACCGTAATCTTAAATCCTGGGCTTAAATTCATCCAGAGGACTATTTTACAAGCTTATCTTAAGAGAGGGCTTGTATTTTATTATCAGAGCGAAATGCCAATGGCTCAGAACAGCTTGATACCGGCTATAAGCTAACAGCTTGGAACAGATAACCCTTACGTTCATGAATGGGTTTGAAACCATGAGATCGGAAGGAAGGGTGTTTGCGTCTGAGATTGTTATATTTTGCTGACGGAAGGCTTATTTGTGGAGGAATTTGTATCCCAAAACTCTACTCCAAGATACGTTGTAATCACAATCTCAAGTAAGCCGGGTGCGGTAAGGAATATGGGGACAAGTCAGCGATCGGCCAAAACCATGAAGAAGCACAGAAAAATTGTACTTTGTGTGTCTTTTGTTTCCTTGGTTCGTCGTTTTTAGTTTTTTTTTCCACATTTTTGCATTGAAGTGCAGCAGTACCTGAATTTAGCCAGCCCTTCCCGACATCAGGCGTGCTATATATAATAGAATTCCGCCAATGCATGTTTGTAAATGGATCCAAACTTCTCTCGCTTATTACTCGCGAACGCTTCATTCCTGATCTCTGAAATTTGGCGTACAGGTCCTATTTTAAGTAATCTCCCATGTGTTTAAAAAAGGTCATGATCCGAAAGATTCGATTTAGCCTCCAGTACCACCTTAAGTAAAACAAATTTCGAGCGATGCGTTCAAGATAATAGGTTTGTATGGAATCCTGAAAATTCTGCTTACCTTCCTGCAATCGTAATTGATAAATTTCTACATTGACCTTTTGAAATATATAGCCGTTTAGTGCTGTTAATCCACTTATTCAGCAGCCGGCGCGGTGGCCTCGAGAACATACCATTGTATTTTTTATTAATTTTCTTCACGAGTGACCCTAAAAGCTTTAGGTAAGCCGAGCTGTTGGCATGATGTGTCCATAAAACAGCCATGGGCCATCTCGTTTTGTATTAATACCAACTGGACAAGAGATTCGTTATAAAGTAGACAAAACAATACATATACTTTAATCTGGGAGATCTTCAACTCTACGCACTTCTTGATGAAAACTCTCAAATGTACGACTGAATTGTAAAGAACATTTTAATGTCTTTCACTCCTCGCTTCCAGAAAAAAAACCCCGCTAACGATAAGATAATAGCCGATAATGATCTACCATGATGCTGATACACTGGTCTCTTCCCACGACCTTTTTGTTTTCCCACTTATTATTACCCTCAATACTTTTTTTTATTACTTTTTTCCCTAAAAACCGGAAGCTTGTCTTATCATTAACATTATTGTCTTATACTCTTCCGCCAACATGTACATGTTCGACATTTGTTTTCACACTCGTTCAAATGATACAATCAAGTGATGAAGTTCGCCAAGAAGAGGTTTAAGAACACAAAACGACTTAAGCATTCTCTGATGTGGTGAATACCTGCATCTTTTAGTCACTGCTTTCAGTATAAGGAAACGACTGCCATAGGCGATCCTAAGCCTGTTCCAGGGTTTAAAATAGCAAGAAACAGCGCGGAGAAAAACCGTGCGGGAAAAGAACGGTAGACTGTCTAAATAAATAAAATATATAAATAATGTGAATTTCAGTGGAATCCACGGAGTGGCTCTTCTCTCCACTGTTTCCAGGTCGGTCGAATTGAAATTTAGAAAATAGAGGGTAGGTGACACCGAGTTGGGGTAACCATAGTTGTTAGCTGTGGGATTCTTCCTGATATAAGCTCAGGCGCTCCTCATATAAGTTGCAGCACTCAAAGGTGTATTTTTTGAGCCGTTATGTTCTGAAAATTGCAAGCATTTTGATCATTGTGGCCTGATACAGGAATGGTTACCTAGAGATACCTTCGAGCTTAAACTCTACCCTATTCTCTTTCCCAAGTTGTATGAGTAGACGACTGACTTTTTTTGGAACAACTAACCTATCCTCTCATTCACAGAAACCTTTCCTCATCCTTACCTTCTCACACCGTAGTCTTTGTACATATCCGGAGCACTCAAGCGTACAGGGTTAGCCATGTTGCTGTCCTCTTGGTTTGCCTCAGCCTGGTTTTCCTGTTGATCTTCTTCGTTGTCCTGTTGCTCTTCTTGGGTGTCCTGGTTTCCGTCGATCAAACTTTCCTCCTGCGTTTTGATGAAGTAATAATAATAATAATAATAATAATAATAAGAAGAAGAAGAAGAAGAAGAAGAAGAAGAACTTTTATTTCAGAGTCGAATGTATTTAGCTAGTGGCACTTATTTCAAACTACCAATTAAAAATACTTGAATCAGAAGGCTATGTACATAATAATAATACCATAATGGGTAAGTGTATGCAGTAACACTGTATAAAATCAGATGTAAAACTGCATAGATAGCTAGGACGGTAAAATAAAATAATGTCCAGCAAAGGTCACAACAGTTGTTAGTATTGTCTAACATACCAATGATGTCTAGTTTCCTTTATAGCATTTTTAAATGTCTTAAGACTAAGTGAGTTATTTATGTTATTGTTCAGTCTTGTCCGTAATGAGTGTTTACCGTAGTTTTACACAGTGTTATATCTAGGTAAGTTTGAAGACATCGTTTTTGTGCCGAATAGCTCTAGCTTTTCAGACTGAATACTGTATATTTGCTACATGATTGAAGCAACGGGTTTTTCAGTTTCTCAGTAAAATTGAGTAGTTTTGCGTTAGCATCAAAGGCCAGAATTATTTTGCATTATTCTTGTCTGTGTACTAATTTTTTCACGAAAACATAATCGCGAATCTCTCTAATGTTAGATGTAACAGAGATGAGCAGATTCACTTCTGCCATGAGGCATGCGCAAGCTCCGAGACCCAACTTTCAGCTACAGTTTCCTTTCAATTGTCCTTTTAATACTTGACTTGCGGCTCTAACGCTAGCCACAAAAATATACTCTTCTAGAATTGAATCTCAACTGAAACCCAGTAAACTACAAGCTCAAAAACAGTATTACTCCATACTCTAGTGGTTAACATCATCTCTCCCTGTCTGTTCCATTCCTTCGTAGCTGTACATTTTCTATCGGTAATATATTTCGTAACTAATGTAACTAATTTGTATTGTAAATTCGTATTTCGTTTATGTCTGTATCTTTTCTCTCATAAGCCCCCGGCTTCTTGTTCAGACTAGTTAGTGGACAGGAACAATAAGATTTTTTTCCTCATGGAGTTAACTGCCATTTTTATGCAAACTATGTGAGCAAATTTTCTTTTGTTTTGTACACCAGCATGGCGGCAATGCAAACCATATATATGTATCAGGAGAAGCCTGGGAACTAGACAATGACTGTGCGTAACATCTGTAATGTGTGACGAAACAGACTTCAAGCCCGAACATTCGCAGCCAATCCTAATTTGTAGACATGGTCGGGCTTGTCAAGTCATGAGAACATCAAGAGTTCATGTCAGTACTTAAATAAGGAAATCCAAATATACCTACACCCAATGAAAAACAAAGAAAAACCAATATATAGCAAAAGGGTGTCTTGTGTAATTGAATTAACATGACAGTCACACACAAATAACTAACATGACTATAATAACTCAACGCTTCACTGAGTCACGAAAATAAACACTATTCAACTTCATAACAACAGTTGGAACAAAAGTTTGAAACAGGCACACAACAAGATGATGCGAGCTTTGGTAAAATTAATTTAGGGAGGGCCCCAGTACGGAAAGGGCGAAACTGAGCTAAGATTAAATGGGATCAAAATTGCCGAAACTTGAATAACTTGGTTTCTTTAATTTTATGTGCACGATTCTTCAACAGTTACCGCCCCGACGGGACAATCTAATTTACATTTCACCTCTACTCGTTAAAGGGGAAAAAAAAAAAAATAAAAAAACGAAACGGTATATAAAAGGCAGTAGGTGATTTTCGCGATGACGTTATCTTACTTCAACTACCAGAATCCTCTTCGGTTTTCCTTCTTCTTCTTTTTTATTTTATTTTTTTTTTTATTTTTGTAATCCTGGTGACGTTTAGATAACAATATCCCTGATTTGGCAGAGAAAACAACAAAATGCAGGAATCAAGTAGTTGTAGTAAATGACGCACCTTTCTGCGCAAATTAAAAGTGACTTGAGAATAAAAAATAAGTTAAATAGGATGAGACGAGCATTCGAGTGGCATGGTTTATTATGCTGTAAAGCGTAGTTTCGGGATGAAATCCCAAGGTATGACCATTCAGTTGAATGCAATTGAGCAGTATTTTCCAGTGGTAATGTTTATATTCTACACAAGATGGTTTTACCTAATTAACTCTACGGATGAAATCCTGGAGTGCATTAAACCATTCAAATTAAATCAATTGAACTGGACTCTCATACAGTGCTGTCTACCTTGGGTATTGTTTTTCGGCCACCAACCCGAGTGAAAGGAATTCAGAAGGGAATTTAAGTCTAATTTTATCAATTATTCAAGATGACGAGAAAAACACTTCAGGAAGTTAACACGGATTGTAAATCAAAGCTGTATTGACGCAGATTGACGAAAGAATTTTGAGGCCATTGTACGATATTGGGCCCACACTCGAGGCTGTTCTATTTTTACAATCTCAAAAACCAACATCAAGAATCACTCGAAATCAAAAGCACTAAGCACGACAAATGGCAGACCTTTATTGGATCATTATTTTGAATGGGAAAATCGCAAATACAACGAAAAAATATCAGTGTTCTTCGGGCATACAAACTGAACTAAGGATCAACTGTTTACAATTTCCTTTGTCCAATCAACAGAACCGTGTCATGCATGTTGTGTTGCAATTTCTCTGTTGCTTATCAGCGAGACATAATAGGATTTCGCATTTATCACCAAAGGGCACATGCCTTCCATGACCTGACTTAAATGTGATGTTCAGCTACAGTAGCTTGTTTGCTCAAATCACTCAACGACCTACCTGCTCAAATTTTGGCGGCGTTCTTCACAAATTAATGGCATACTCCTTTGTACGATAAGTCAGTTTCCACTAATTTACAACTAAGATATTGAGCATAAATGAAGACTTAAGGCCGGCTAAATAACAGGCATGTAGTTCATGACCCAGTCGTGTCAATAATTCCCTTGAAATGACTGCAGTTTGTTTCTTTAGAAATCTTAGTTACAGGCCTATGTTGACTTTCAAAAGCTCTGAGGAAACAATGTTTCGAAATGCAAATGCTATCGAAGTCATGACTTTCTGAGTGGGCTGATTCAGTTTCTGAGGTAATCGACTGCTTATTTACCAAATCGCGTAAAGTAAAAAATCAAAACAGTCAGTTTGTGCCATGAACTGTGTCATTAGAAATGACGTTCTTCATACCGCATCATAAACTAACAGAGACCTAAAAAGAGAAATAAATCTCGTAAAAGGAAACCTTACCTCGTATCTCACTTTTTGCTTGGCGATACGCGATATGAATGAATATTACCCCAGCAGAATAAGCTATATTGGCGCAACTGTCTGTCTGCCAAATCGATTGATCCTTATTATTTGAATGGCATTTCACGCCTCACCGCTCGAGTGATCACGCAATGATAAAATGCGATCAGTGAGACTTCGGAAAGAACCGGTAATCGTTCGGATCATATCGGTGAGCGCTCGGAAGACTCGACAAACAAGCAATAGACAACAGCCGCGACCGATATTTTATGAGTTTCTGTATGATAAGTGTACCTAAAGGCAATAAATGCAATAGTCCTGACCTCGACCTCTGCCTTTTCCTAATATTTATTCAAGCTGGAAAACCTACAAGGCACACTATACGCGTTGTTGTAAATAGCAAGCGAGGATAGCGAGTATGAAGCAACGTACGCGAAACACATGCCTTTTCCTCTCGCCGAAGCTTGGTGAATATGCATTTCAACAAGACAAAAAAATTGTCCAAGAAGGTCTCAGTTTCACGCACATGCATATGCCAACGTGAAGCCGCAGAGGGGAAGGGGTAGGGAGGAAGCGTTAGTTTCTTTCTAATTAACTGAAAAAATATGTCTTAACACGCTAAACTCGACTGACCATGATTTTTGAACTCCAATTTCCTGTGCTGTAGTGCGGACTGACTCGTGCAAAGTTATCTGGAGTCGGTTAGAGGGCGATATTCTCCATCTGCTGACAAAAAATCACAAGATATCAAAAATAATTTACATATAGCAAAGAACGAATGACTCCGCTAAACGAAGCAGGCGGGGAACCAGATTTAGCGGAGACATAACTATGTTTTGCGCCAGATAAAGGTTAACATACATGCGAAGGCAGTCAGCTTTGTGTGAAACAATACAAAAATGGCTGCTTTCTTCAGACATGTACTAAACCCACGTGGTACGATTCTAATCATTATTCTAAATACACTGATCATTAGCTGGCAGTTATGGTACAAGTTGACATTAAACACTTCTGCTTACCTGTAATACCTTCTATGTTGAATTATGTTGAAACTGAGTAAACTTCACGAAGCTGCCTTTTAAGATGGAAGTGAATTATACGCTTAATTCTTCCCTGTAGAAATAAGGAAACTAAGTGAAGACAAAATATTCCATTATAGGTGCAAATGAAACACAAGTAGTGTTGGAGCAACAATGTGATTATAATTCACCGAAAACTTTCATGAAAGAAGACCTTCTCTATTTCTCTGTAAAATTGAAAGATACACTTTTCCTTTATACTTAAGAAGTAAAAACTAAAAATGGAACTGATCAGTGGTTCAAGCATTGATTCTATCGTTTTGACTAATAAATTACCTTAATAGAGTTATCTTTGTAAGTAAAAATAATAATAAAATATAAGAAGCCCTTATATCTGTTCCAATTTGAGAATAAAAACTTAACCTGACGAAGTGAATCAAAATTAAAATATTCAAGATGGCAATTAAAATTGATTTTCAAGCATAGAAACAGAATTATTGCTAAGATTGCAACATAATAAAAGGATTTCAGTTTTTTATGGAGAGGTTTAGTCTGAAAAATTCGAAATCCGAGCCATGAAAATTGAGCTTGTGGCCAACATGGATTTTTACACCGTAAAAATATAGAGATAATATTTAAAGTGACAATGAGCGGCCTTGGTCTACCTTGGATACATTCAGATATTCTCTTGATTTCAGTAATTATCCCCGATTAGCTGACGGAATATTCTATTACAAGATAATGGTACACTCACCGTTCTTTTCGTGTCAATTCTCAATCTAAATCTGAGACTGATAAACCTTAAGATGTGATCGGGATTTCAAGAAGTTGATTTTTCAAGCTGTTTGGAATACAATAGGAAAAGAAGAGATAAGCTGAATCGCTACAATGTATACCGGATCTCGACTGCGCTCATCTGATTGCAACTTGCCAAATCCGTCGAGATTAGGTGTTTTAAACTCGCTATTTCCACCTAATTTACATGCCGAAGACAAAAAAAGTTGGATTCGTGTTTGTATACGTCAAATGTTTTGACGTTAAAGACAAAGACGATTGAACAGGAGCAACAGAAGAAAATGAAGGCCTTGAATAATTTAGTCTTTTTTGCTAGCTGGTACGTGCGTACACGCAAGGAACACGATAGACTTTCCAAATGAACCACAGTGATTCGCGTTTTTTTCATAAAAACAAAAGTTTCAAAGGGCCAAGGAAATATGTTCCGTGATTTCAAATACTGGACAAGTCTAGCCGATCAAAAGAGCTTCATCTTGAATTTCACCGATACAGAACTACCAGCTCAGTGGATGAACAAGATTTTGTGTGAATATAAAAATGTATCATAATCATAACTGCTCTAAACAGATTAATATCTGCACTTCAATTTATTAACCTGACTCTTGAATGAAAGCTTGCTTTAATCAGTGACAAACGAACCGACTTGTTTTCTGTTGATGCTTTTACGGAAAGGTTTAAAAAGTAGCCCAATAGCACCAAAAGCTAAGACTAAAACAAAAATTTCAAATTTCAGTCTGCAAAATGTTGAAAAAGCAATCAGTACCGGCAGAAATGAAACCAAGGGCTCGAAATGCCGTGAGTCAATATCTCTGTTTATCTGACTTTATTAAAAACTGGGTCACTTGATAATGCGATTCCAGAGGTTTGATTGGTTTAGCCGCCAGCCATTATATCATTTCCGGGAAATAGCGGTCATGAAATCGTCTTTTGGCTTTCTCACAAATGAAATCAGCAAGATCTAGCAGTATTTCTTGGTTGTTTTCAATAAAACAATTATTCCACTCGCGTTTGAGATGGAATGATTATAGCCAACTCGGCTCTGTGCACCCCGTTAGCTATCTGTCATCTCATGCATATCCAACGCGCGCTCGTGGAATAATTGTTAACCCTTTAACACCTAATATCAAAGGACAAATTCTCCTAACTTGCCCCATATTTTCGTTATAAACGTACTGTGGAAAAGTTATTAAAATATCAAAAAAATCCACCTTGGGTGATCATATCCTTAATTCTCATGACTTTATGGGTTGAATAAGCATTCATATTACAAGGAGAAATTTGATGCTAATCACTGTTACGGCTTGGCTTAAATGGTAATAGAAAACAGCATCTTCAACGTTTCGTGCCAAGAGGGCGAGGCCGTACGTAACTGTTTAAATGCCCGTTCGTCTTCATTTCCACGACGAAACATGCTTCTATAGTTTGAAAACAGGCTGTATCTCTCTGTATTAAGTACGGCAGTTTGGTAAAGAACGGCCATCAAACGGCCATAAAGCAACCGTTGAGACATAAAAACTAGTTAGGCTTACAGTTTACACAACTATTCTACATGGCAACTTTGGAATTCATAATTTATAATTGTAATTTGGGGGAGCCACATTTCCTCTCTTGCAGTAAGGAACTGAATTGCGGAGGAACCAGAGGGTGAGATCGCACGTCAGCATAGAGAAGGCGCCTCTGGCTGCCGCCTCAGTCCATATATGATCTCACCCCACCCACCAAGACCAATGACGGCTCTAATCAGATAGACCATGACATCAGGAACCCCACACTCTACTCTTTTCGAACATTGCCATGGGTTTTTTAACGTCCCACAGATTATTATTAGGAAGAAGTGTTGTGAGACGGGACCTACGGTTTATCGTCCTTTTCCGAGAAGACTAGACAGTTTAACCGTTTGCAGATCATGATGTCGTTTACAAAGGCAGCACTTTCTCCTCAGTAAACCCACGACCTCCCACACGGTAGTCCGGTACTCTACCAACTGAGCTAACCGATCGGCGGTATGCATCAGTATGTGAACGTTTTTTATGTCTACGCAAAATCAGATATGATGAAGGAAGGAAGGAAAGAAGGAAGGAGGCAACGAATTAAGGAATAGATGGATAAATGGATTGATGGACGGACGAACAGATGGATAGATCGATGATTAGAATGCCGATGAAAATACGAAAACTTAACACATGACGAACCTCTTGTAATGCAAATCAGCAAGAACAATAGCTTTTGCTCATTTACATTAGATCGGCACATGAAAAGTTCAACGTTTCAACCGGGTCAGAACGATAAACTGAACAAACAAAACTGTGTCTCGATGACTCTTCCCTTTTCTCATTTGGATTTCGTGCGGACGCGCAGGCTCGCTCCCACTTCTTTCTCGGCTAGGTATCTCAAGTGTGCCTCGATCAACTTACCCAAGCACCTGCTAAGTAAGCTGCATGAGCTGAATACGCGGAAGAAACTTGGATATGAAATGTCAAAATTACTCGACATAAAGATTAAACGGCTAATGCTCAAAACTCCTTAAAATCCAAAATCTTATTTCACGACCCGGTTTATTACAGACATTAATATTTCATCTCGGTTTCTTTCTTATATTCTCCAATTTTGTGATCAGTGGAGCATTTTGTAAACTCAAATAAATCAATGCAATCCATTCACGAAAGATTCGGTCTAACCCCTTCACACAGGTAACAAGAAGACATTGATAAAGTTCAGGGGTAAAAAATATATATTTTAGAGCAAGAAAATAGTCTGCAAGGTGTCAAGCTTCATATATCATGCCTTCCGGTAAGAATTCACAATTTAACGCGCCGTGAAAAATAAAATAAACACATTCATTAGCATCAGCAAATCCATGTTCTTATACCTTAACTCCTTTCCCAGCCCACGCTACGCACGCAATCAATATTCTAATGTCGAGATTTGAAAGTATAAGGCTCTTATAACTCGATCTTTTACTTCACTGAACAATTAACATTGTGTTGGTTGTAACCTTTTGTATTTTAGTCAAGTTTTCGCATTTCGCCATTAGAACCTTCTTTTGCTATTGTGTCACAATTAACGTAGCGTATTTATTTTCCTGGAACTCCTAAAACCCGATTTGCCAAAAAGGTGACCTACGAAAAAAAAAAACTAACGAAGTGCTTAATGAATTGATCCAGTTTGCATTTGCTGCGACCGTGATGCGGTAAAAATTATATTTCAGCTGAATGAAGACCAATTCGCAATACTGATCCGTCTGGTCAATTTTGTTTACCATGAGATTACCGGTGCCCGATCGATCTTCGGCGACTTTGTTTCCTCTTTTATAGCTAGGCACCTGCGCTAAAAGTAACTCATTTATGGATAGTCACAACGCTAACAGACGTTAATTGTGTTTGTCGAAAACCAGACGATGAAAATCAGTTCATTCGATGCGGTTCATATTTTAGTTTGTAGGAGTTTTCTTTAACGAAAATCTTTTTTGTTTCAGTAGCAGTGAGCTGCAATGGATGAGCCATTAGGTGGGTGATGAACTGATTTAAATAACAAAAGTACATGTCTTGTCGAGATGAGAATAACCTGCTTTAAATCCTGGCTTTGAAAAAATCTAATTTAATTTACATTTTCAGATTTTTCTGACAGATAGTAAATACGGATAAAGAAAACCCTTTTCAATTCCTTTTAGAAAAATTATAATCGCTGATACCACCACGGACATTCCATATCCAGCCTGCCTGCCGGGTAAATAAGAGAGATATTTTCCGTCGAGTGTTCACATATTTTTTAACTACCTACAAAGCATGCTGATTTATTTGTCTCACGGTGCTATCTTTTCAGTTGTCCTTGATCATTTGAATAGGCAGCGAAAAAAAAAAAAACCGAAATTTATACGGAAAACGCGCTTTTCGAACTTCGACAGAAGAGATTACTTTTATTGCTATTAATTTTTTGAAGAGTCAGGCCTTTAATGATTTTTTGAATCAACCAACGCAAAATTTGCCGGTTAGTGCCAAGCGCAAACAAACCAATATAGTCGAGAACTGAGTTTGAAATCTGAAGCGTAACAATAAAATAATGTTTACCTTGGTAATGACGAAAATAAGTGTTTCCGTATTTCGGGGACCTCCACAAGGTGCAGTGTGTTTATTTTTGTAGAGACGCGATGCGCTTAATGATACTATGAAGCGAGAGCGGGTGCCACGATTTGCTACTTTGTAGGTACAATGTGTCGGTACATTATATGTCACCATACACCACGTACTTACCAACCACCCGCCAACCGAAACGAGGTTCAGCACGCGAGAGCGAGGTGCGCGCTATGAAATACATATATTTAAGGCGGTGCCTACTTTTGTTACTGCGCATACGTTCTGTGCATCTCGAGATACTCGGGTTTCCTATGGGTGGTGCCTACTAATACAGGGATATTTTTGCGCGCTTTAAAACTATGCGGAGAAAGAAGACCTCAGCAAGTGCTCTTGGTATCCAAAATGGGTAACCATGCTTTTTTTTAGAGATAATAAAGCTTCAATTTGGTAGAAAACGCCACACATTGCTTTGTATTTTACGGCTTTTTAGAATAAGGATGGCTTAATTATCTCTTAAAAATGTGTGGGTATCCCCAAATTTCTTTTTGGATTCCAATAGCCCTTGCAAAGATCTGCTTTTCCCGCATAGTCATAAGCCGCACAAAAATACTTCGGTATTAGTAGGCACCGTCCTTAAAACAGCAACAAAGTGTTGATTCGCTCTCAAGACCGACAACAGCGGCCTACTCAGGCTGAGAAAGGCTCTAGGAATGAAAAATGAGATAGTCCAGCCTCATTTTCGTTTCATTGATGAGGGCACTGTCGCGAGTAGAGGGTAACTATATATATTCAAGAGTACGCATATAGAAAAATAGCTGCTATTTTATTGGAGTTCTTCATAATTTCCTAATTTTAAAAAAATGTAATATTGAATCTATAGATCACAAAATTCACTTCCCACCTGCCTATTTGGTATGCGAGTATCCAGACAACACACGGTGTCTGCGTCAATAATATTTACAGTTTAGCTAAACTACTTGTATTACTGTCCGAGGGCTATCTATTCAACGCCCACACCTTTTACGTACGATTTCTCAGAAAAAAACGTAACAAATTTGTCAAGTCGATTCCCCTATCACTGGACACGTGCTTCCTTGAGTTTTTCAAACACGATTCGCCCCCGGTGTTCATTCGGGAGGTCACTAAGAACTCATACCCTGAATTAGGAAAAAAATGAGGGTTATTGTTATGCCAATGCTAGTTTCTACCCTCTTAATGTAATACAAGTAAATTAATAAACTAACAGCCAATTTCATTGTTGCTGTTGGTCGAATCTTTTGGACAGTAAGCTGGAGATTTATAATCGCGTTTACGGCAAACGCAAAAGTGAGATTCGCGTTTATGTTTTCTTGAAGAAATTAGCACATAGATGAAAATAGGGAAAATAATTCTGGCCGTTGATGCTACTGACGCAAAACTTCTCGATTTTGCTGAGAAACTGAAAACAGCGAGCGGCAAATGAAGGATAAACATGGTCACGTGGTCATTTCTGCCGTTTGCCGTTTGCTGTAAACGTGATTCTAACTCTCTCTTATTAAACGACTCCTGGAGTGTTCCAAAAGGCGCTTTCTCACGGGAAACGTAACTTGTCAAAATCATGTTGTCAAACTTCTAAAACTTGCCAAACACATGCTTTCACCTGACAAACCTCCAAAACACTTCAAGGTTTGTTTAAACCCGAATTTGACGGCAATTTAATCTATATGCTTTGCTCTGTCTTTAAGTAAACAGCTCGTGTTTAACAAACGTTTGCGCGCCAGATGCATGTTTGCCAACCTCCAGAAGTTGTTGACAAAGTTGACGAGATTAGAGACAAGTGCCACTTGTCGCCAAACGTTTGCCAACATGTTTACCAACACACCGAAACCAAGTTGCATTGCCAAGCCAAGTTTCCATTTTTTTTTTATTTGTTGTGTAAAGACGTCATAAAACAATAATGAAATCGGCTGTGAATTGTGCGATTTTCTCCGACAATTTTATAGTCGCAGGTAAGTTTATTACTAATATTAGCTCCAAATCTACCAGTTTCTAGATTAATTCTCGCTGTTTCTCGGTTTTGCGGCTGACAGCGTCGCATTCATGCTAGCATCATATCATAACAACGCGCAAACGTTGTAGCGAGTTTCAATGCCTTTAAAAAGATAATATTTACAACCGTGACCACCAATACAGCTCAGCTCAATTCTAATGGCTAAGATGATTCATCTTACCGGCCTTCTTCCGCAACCCACCCCCTCACCCTCAACCCTTACATCTACCTCTCCTATAGCTACCCCTCCCTCAAAACTAACAAGAATTCTTGCACAGCTTTCGTTTACTTCTTCATGTTAGCCTGCTTCACATGACTACACAAGTTGTGGACTGCACGAGGTCTTCGTCCTTGACTACATACTTTGTTGTTCTCATTTTGGCGGGTGTATGCTTCACTTGATCGTAGGCACTGAAACGAAAGAGCGCAAATACTCAATGTAAGTTAACCTACTTTTAGGGTAAAAGAAAGCAACCAGTCTATAATTCGAGTAACTTGTTGAGACGGATTTGACGTTACAGCAAGTTAAAGTAATCGTAACAAACGCTTGAAGTGAATTAACTTACTTCTTCAAAGGAGATCCAACGGCTTGAACACAAGACACTTCTAGTTTTGGTCTGAAACAACGTTTCTTGGCCTCTTGTGGCGAAAAAAGCTTAAAGAATAAATGCCACAAGATCAGACATACTGCAATGAAAACACGACCGCTATCTGCTGCATAATGTAGCCTCTGATCAGTGTAATAAGATGTTCTCCCCTACCCCCTTTTTTTCTGGCAACAGTTTATTTGCCTCATGGAGGGCCACGAAAGTGTGGTAGTTACCGTGTCAGTGGATGGTTGGACTCCTGATTCTGTATAGTTATGCTGTTTCCTTGGACAAGAAACTTTACTTTGCATTCACATTCACATTCTCTTTGCACCCTGGTGTATAACGGTAACGTCCCACACGAGTCCCAGGCCACAGGTCGCCCATATTGTCTGAGCGTAACCGGTGGCTATGGAATGAAGCTTCTCCCCCCGGAAGGGATGCTGGTCCATCCCTTGGGTACCCTCAGCAGTATGTAACAGGTACCCATTTATACTCGAATGAGCAACCTCGTTCCCAGAGTCCTCTCTCTTCCTCCTTTCACCCTCGGAGTGAGGTTGACGAATGAGGAGAGACAATGTGGAGTGATTTTTTTTATCTAAGGAAACCGAACGACGGGCAAGACAAGGCCAACCAACAACTACACTCTGCATCTCCACTTCTGTATAAAAGGCCAACCGCTTAAGAAAATCTAACAAAATGGTGACAAGGGTAAAGTTACCCTGCGAGCAGAGATCCCTTCGATCTTCCTAGAAAAATCGGGAAGAGGAAGGGTTAGCAGAGGTCCCTTCCTCTTCCCGATTTTTCTAGGAAGATGGAAGGGCTCTCTGCTCGCAGGGTAGGGTAAACTCTGCCATGGGCTTAGTAGTTGTATACTACAGAAACGAGTCAACTGGTCGTTTACTGTGTTGACCTTAACTTTAAGGTATCTAGGGAAGGTGTCTCCTTTTGCTAAGTACTGCGCATGCGTTCTACGCATCTCGGGATTGTCTGAGAAGCACAGGTTTCTTAACGACGGCGCGTGGTTTGTGACTATACGAGAAAAAAAGATGTTACTCGTGATCAACGATCATTGATAGCAAACTAGTAAGGGATATTGGAATCTAAAAAGAAAATTGCGGGAAACCACGACTTTTTCTGCAGCGCAGAACGGATCGGACCAAAACTCGAGCTACCGACCATCGCAAGCGAACATTGTAGGAACATGCCACGATGATGTCATCAGAAACAAACTAACCTCCATTTCACGGTTCTCCTTGAAAGATAACTTCCGTTTCTGAGCCCGCGTTCTAACAAAGCTGTGTCCAGCTGTCCCCTCTTGATCATCACCAGTCCCCTGTCCTGTCTCGCTGCTGCAGGTAGCTTCTTCTTCTTTACCAGTCAATTTTTTTGCATCTGTAACTAAATTGCTACAAGGAGTACTGTTGGTTTCGCTTTTGATCCACGGAGAGTTAATCACCGTCTCCTTGCTGCGTGCTCTTGTGTTTGGTGCTGTACGTGGTGTTGCTCTTATGAATGGGTTTTGCGCCTTGTTTTTCTCGCTTGCTGTCCAGGGTGGGGTCAGGTAGGGTTTGTTCAACAGCTCCTTACGCAGAGGATACAGGCTATCCTTGATACAAACTACAGGACTGGGACATTCTACACCGGAAGCCTGAAAATTGCGACACTAGTTAGCGGTGAAAACTGCCAGGAAACATGAGTTTAAAAGTTCATTACAGATGTCGCTTTTATTCCCAGGTGATACAGGGTTTTTCCTAGCCTGCGCCGCAGACGGAATCAACTGCTGGTCGCCTGCGAATTAGCGCCCAAATCTTTGTTCTAAAACAAGGATTTGGGACGTTATTTACCAGCGGTTGATTGCGTCTGCGGCGCTGGCTGGGTTTTTCCTAGGAATTTGTTTCTTAGGCCACTTTACATTGTAAGTCACCTTCGCAGGTTTCACAAAACATGAGATCTGCGGGCGAATTCCTCATGGATTTTCTTTTTTTTTTGGGGGGGGGGGGGTGGGGAGGGGAGGTTAATTTCTTTCTGTTGTTTATTATGCTGTGTAAAGTTGTTCTAACTTTTGAGTCTGTGGATGAAATCCTGAAGCGTGAAGCCGCGGTACTTTCAGGAGTGCACATCGGTATTTCACCTGGTCTGTTTTGTCGCCTGGGTCAGGCGACCAACGTTTGAGTTTGTGGTGACATAGAACTGAAGAAAGCTTACCTGTCTGATAATGCTGAGTCCCAAACGAGCTTTCTTGGCCGCGGATCTTGTCAGTGGAGTGGACCTTTTTAGTAATTCATTGTCCTCTCTGTGTGGTTTTCGTAAGGAGGCTCGGCATGTTTTTAGGTTACTAAAACCAAAGTAAACGAGACTTAAGGAACGAAAAATTCCACTTTTTCCAACACTTTTTCCGAATATCTCAATTTTTGTTTCTTTCTAGAGATTGACGAAAAGCGACGAAAGTGGACTCAACGACGACGGCAACGGCAGCAGAAACGTCACTATTAAAATGAAATGATTTCGCATTTTTTCAAGTGTCGGTGCCGAATTTTCCTGGAGTTGAGTTGAATTCTTGGAGACGGCTCCCAAGTTTAGAAAGAGAAAGAAAAATTCGTCATCGTGTGCTTACGTCCTCCATATAACGTCCCATCAGGAAATTTCAAGTCCCAATCCATCAGTATTCTCCATACATTTTTCAACCACAAAAGTTTTGCGATTTGAAAACTCATAACAAGATCTTTGGTAAACAGAAAACATAACACCACCACGCGAACTAACCTTATAGCATCCCTAATACATCTGAACCAAGTAATGGCCTCCATTTGAGACTTGGAATAAAGAAGCAAAGATTTATCTTGACAAGTTATCTGCAATAAAAAAAAATATCCAAACAGTAGAATGACCATTTCTTGCCTTACGTCCCACGTGAAAGCAAGCATAGATGGGTAAATTCTGTGTTTAAACAGCTTACTTTGAACAGTGCCCCGGCGCCAGAAGCTTCCTTGTCGTCTATTGAACCGCCTAACACTTGTTCCAACTCACACTCGATCAGAGGTAACACACGACGGCACAGGTACGAACTGTGTCAGTGAAAATTGACAGTAAGCAACAGGCATCCCACCTCGCGCCTTTCACGCACCGTCTCAAATATTTTAAGGACGGTACCTACTTTTGTTACTGCGCATACGTTCTGCGCACTTCGAGACACTCGGGTTTCCCATAGGTGGTGCCTAGCAGGGATATTTTTCGCACTTTAAAACTATGCAGAGAAAGCAGAACTTAGCAAGTGCTATTGGTATCCAAAAAGAAATTTAGGGGTAACCATGCATTTTTCAGAGATAATAAAGCTTCAAACGCCATACATTGCTTTGTATTTTACTGTGTTTTAGAATAATTGTTGCTTAATTATCTATAAAAAATGCGTGGTTACCCTTAATTTTCTTTTTGGATTTCAATAGCCCTTGCTAAGATCTGCTTTCCCCGTATAGTCATAAACCACACAAAAATACTTCTTTATTAGTAGGCACCGTCCTTAAGTTAATAACTGACAGGCTCGTCTTTGGTTCATTTGACCGACTACGGTAACCGTTTTTTTTCAAGTTACGCCGTACCCAACCTCTCTCTTACTAAGTAACAGTAGGGTTGGCATGCAGTATGACAAGTACGGCGTATGAATCAGTGGCAGAACCAGGTCATCGCGTAAGGTGGAAGCCCGCGGGTGGTTGTGCGAGGACGCGAAGTGAGACAAATACAGCTAGAATTAAAATGTTTGCCCGGGCCTTATTTTCTCTGAGAATAAGTTAGGGGCTTGGGTCCGACGACCCTCTCCACTAGATTGAAGCCGTCCAGTGTCGAACAATGCGAAAACTTTTGCCTCGTCGGAGAAATGCTGATTAAAACTTCTGCCGAATCAATACTGTATGTTACAGCACCAGGGAGAGGAGAGGTACGGCGTCTTAAACAGACATTAATGGCCAAATTTACCAAACGTAACGCTTTCATATTCTTTCAGTAGTATTAACGAAGTAAAGTCAGCGACGGTTGGAAGTAGTAAAAGCACGATCCGGCAAATAAAGCGATGATTCAGACATAACTTTCGTGAACACTAACAAGCAAAACAAAACATTTTTGAATGATTTGTCCAAAACTAAAGGCACGACTCACCTACCAGAGAAACTTTGCAAGCGAACGCCGTTTTAAAAAAAGTAGAATTCTAAGACTGACCGAAAACGTATTTGATAACCGACGGGGAAAATAAATTGCGTTCGTACCTTTGCTCCTTGTCCATTGAGCCACTCTTCTTAGCGTAAAGAAGAATGTCCGAAAACAGAAAGAACATTCTTTCCTGGGATCCTCGGCCGCAGACCTGGGGACGAAAAACACGTGGATGATTTGGGCCAAGAATGTGCACGTGGCCAAGGACATGCCCATATAATGGACGTGGCTGAGTGACGCCACATTTATAGGTTCCCAAGCCTCGTTCAGATAGTGTGGAGCCGCGCGTTGATGCAAAGCGAATAATAACGATGAGAAGGACTGGGGAGAAAAAGTTCTTTCGCCCCTCTCCCCAGTCTTTTCTCGTTTTTTTCCCACCCGCAATATTTTTCGTCGCCTATTTTACTTCGCGCGCATAGCAATTTTCTTCGCGTCGCTCCTTACTAATCTGAACGCATGGAACAGGCTTTGGATTCCCACCTGGCTGAATGAAGCGACACCCATAAACAGTTAAGAGCTGTCTATATACGATAGTGTTGAAAGTAAGGGAAAACATTTTCTGTATGTTTTCCTTTGGCGTTTTCCTTGGCGTAGGTGGAGGAGGAAAGACACCATCAGGAAATACAAAATTCCTAGAAGTTTTGATTGCTTACTGGCGTTATCTGGATTTGCTGTAAATTGCAATAGGCCATTTCCGAGTTGCTGTGAACCTCATTATGAAAGATAGGCTAAGTGCAAAGATTTTATCATGAAAATTAGTTTTCATTCATATGCAAACAAAACTAATCTTCAAATGAAAAGCTTTGCACTTAGCCTCGCTTTCATAATGAGGTTCACAGCAACTCGGAAATGGCCTATTGGCCAGATGCAAAATAAAACTCTTTGTTCAACTGTACCTTCAACAAAGGCCCTTCTCTAATAAACAGCCTCCCTAAAAGAAAAAAAGGAATAAAATGCATGAACAGAGAAAAATACTGTAGACATGGCGATAATTGCATGATGAGTAAGTCCCACATTTGCAGTTTTTAGATTTAAAATCACCTGGAGCCAGAATTTTCGGAGCGCCCTCTCCAGTCAGTGCGTTCTGAATTGATAGCATTTTCTGAAAATTCTCACGCTGACGAATATTTTCATTGATGTGATGTGCAACTTTATTGATTTCAACTGTGGCCTCTGAACAATAAAAGAAATACATGTTAGTATTTTAAAATATTGGGTTTTTTTTATTAAATTGTGAATTTTTTTTAAAATCGACTTCCTATGTAAAGGACTAGATTATTGTATATTTTGTAAACTGAGGATAAAGGTACAGTCGTACTCAAGCCAAAGTGGCCCATAAGGCCAGAGCTAAACCTTTAAGCCCTAACAGTGATCAGCATCAAATTTCTTCTTGTAATATGAATGCTTATTCAACCCCTGAGGTCAAGAGAATTAAGGATATGATCACCCAAGGTGAACTTTCTTGATTTTCAAACGACTTCTCCATAGTACTTTAAGAAAAGTATGGGGACAAGATACGAGAATTTCTTCTTTGATATTAGGGGTTAAAGGGTAAAAGTGGATTCTGTAGCGTGAAGCAACCAACAGTACTACTAATGATTCCCCCTGGATGGGATGCTACTCCATTGCAGGGCTAATTCCCTCAGCGGCGGGTCTAAAACGCAGGTCACAGGTCATAGGTAACAGGTTACAGGTACAACCCTAAGCCTAACCCTTATCTTGGGTTAGGTTAGGGTATTAATGTTGTACCTGTAACCTGTTACCTGCGTTTTAGACCCGCCGTACCCTCAGCAGTACATGTATATCGCCAGGAGCCAGATCCCAGAGGGTAATGGGCTCCTGATATTGCTGGTGCCTATTAAGGTATACTAATTTAGAAATACAGAGACCAAGCGAGCCTCTGAACCACCAACAGTCTAATCTTCATCAAACTGTCTGATTGGAAATCCACCACACTTTCTCAAACTACTGCAACACCATGCCTTTACATTGCCTTTTTGTAAACTGAGCAACAGGAAATATTTTTACCTTGCAATTTTTCAAAATCAAGATGTCCCCTTGGTGTTTTGTTCAAAAGGCTCTCAAGTAACAACTTGTACCTAAAGAAAATTCAAATTAGTTTGCATTTGTTCGTAAAAAGAAAATGCACAATTTTTATGCCAACTCTCTCAGGTCTAAATATTTTTCATTTATAAAATGCCAGTGTCAGTCAGTTGTGATTTAACATCTAAATATATATAAATACCTTGGAACTCTCTGTACTGGAGTAATCAAAAGGGCACCTAGTGTTAATCCTTTGCATTCTTCACGCATTTCTTGAGCTTTCTTAAATCTGGCAAACTCGCTGCTCTTCTTTTCCCATTCCTGCAATTTCCAAATGAAAATCAAGTGCACAATATGAATCAAAGGAATTTAATTTATAAATCAAGGGAACCCCACAATAAACAGCATGGACATACTGTAACACAGTTGTAATCGGTCAAAAGAGGTCTTAGTTCAATAGGCATTTCCTCCCGCAGCTAGAAACAAAATCTATGTCCGTTACTGGGGGCTTAACTTTATTTTGTTGTTTCAACATTCATTTAATGAGTATCACTCCAAACTAAACATTGACAAGGATCAAAGTGAACTCAGACTGCTTCCAGAGTACTTCAAAAACTCATTAATAATTCATAAGCCCATTGACCTATCAAATGGTCGATAAAACATCGCATAAAGTGGTTTTAAAACCGGATAAAATCTCCTCCTTATTAGTATTTCCAACGTTCACAAAAACATCATTGTTATGAACTCTCTTGACACTGTGCACGCTTTTCCAGGAATGTTTTTGAAGCCGTTCAAAAATCTCGCAGCACGTGTTTTCAGGTTTTATCAGGTCTAAAACCACTCAGCTGCTCCTCATGGTTTTAAATCTTGATAAAACACTGCTGCTTGTGTTTTAGACATTACTTCTAAACTGAAAACTTTGGTTGATGTCTGCTTTAAAAAAACTGCATCAGTACTCACTCTGGTATTTCTTTCTCTATTTTAAAATCTTCCTTAACTCACAGTGTGCTCAAAACACTAGAGTAAGAAATTTGGCGTTAAGTTTATGCTAAATATAGTTACATTAAATTTATTTTTTAAGAGTGCAATAATTGTACCTGTAATTCAGCCTGAGCTTTAGCAAAGTTGTTGGCATAGGTGCTGTAGAGTTTGATGAATGGTGCCATGGACAAAAATGCATCACCAAGATCTAATGTTTCCATGTGACTCAACAGTTCCCTGTTTACTGCCTGAATTGCTTCAATGTTCGAGAAAATGGTGTTCAGCGCATTTTGTGGAAGGATACATGCAACTTGTAATGGTGCAAGAAACAGCTGAAAATGAACATTTGGATATCAACTGAAGTTAGTTTCATTTTGTCAGGTTGTTTTACACCTTAATAAAGTGATTTTCCTGAATTGTTTTGATTTTTATGTTCCCATTAATTATAAAATTAATTTTTAGATTCATATGAATTATATCTTTTAGTTTTTCACTGAAGCACTCACAGATCCCAAAACTCCAATTGTCGACCCACAGAATAAATCTGCATAAACAACTTATTACAGGTTGCTAAGGAACCATATACAAGTGAGAGGGATCTCAAAATTTGACAGTCATAGTTGTCAAATCCTCAATCAGCTGAAAGAATGATTATCATAAAATAAACCTCTCTCTCTTATGAGCCAAAGCCACCAGTTCATAACCAAACTAATATGTTACAATATATTAACATTAATCAAAGGATGAGCTTTCGTGATTAATGAAATACTCAATACTCAGACAGTGGAAGGCTATAAATATGAACTCTAGCCGCAACCTAGGTTGAAATGACTAACAAATACATGTGTTTAAAAGGTGATATTGATAAAGTAGATCACAGCATTTAGGCAATTTAGCTAGTAGGAGGTTATGCGATATTGACATCATTTTACTCACGGAAGTGACAGCACGCAGATGGTCTTGGTAGGTCTTTTCTGTGGCAAAAATCTCATTGATGACTTTTTTTCTTTTCCTTGCAAGAGTCTGAGTGCGAAGCATGTGGTTTAACTCTGCAGAAATTGCCTGACTTGTTTGTGACAGTTGAAGAGACAGAAATTTCTTGGCATTGTGCACTGTAAGGAAAACAGCTGTTAATAACTTGTGTTTAAAGCAGATACCCTCAAGATTCTTTAGTTAATAGTGAGCCCAAGAGAGAAAGGACGATCTGGCATAGTTATAATAATATTGTTTGAAAATTAATGGCGGCGCCTACTTTTGTTACTGTGCATACATGTACGTTCTCTGATCTCAAGATACTTAGGTTTCAATGGGTGGTGCCATAGTTAGTGGTGCCTACTAAATTTTATACAGGGATATTTTTGTGTGGTTTAACACTATGCAGAGAAAGCAGAACTTAGCAAGTGCTCTTGGTATCCAAAAAGAAAATTGGAGGTAACCACACATTTTTCAGAGATAATTAAGCAACAATAATTAAAAAAAGTAGTAAAATACAAAGCAATGTATGGCATTTGTTTCCATATTGAAGCTTTATTATCTCTGAAAATATGTGGTTACCCCCAATTTTCTCTTTGGATTCCAATAGCCATTGCTAAAATCTGTTTTTCCTGCAAAGTCATAAACTGCGCGCAAAATTACTTCTGTATTAGTAGGCACCGTCCCTTAATTAATTCAGCTGCATTATTTTATAAAGTTTGAGGTGTCACTGCCAGCTATACACAAACACTGCATTGTTAACCAGACACCCAGGAGGGAGGGATTCACCTTGCAATTTTTGGTTGGGGGGAGGGTGGGGGGTATGCGGCCCGGTTCTCCAAACCCTCACACTTTTACGGACAAAAATATGTAATTTTTCCAGATTTTATCGGACTAATCGTCCGTTATAGAATCAATTGAAATTTGGTATTTGTTCATTGGTTTGCGCTTTTAAAAGCTATGCTCGTTGAAGCAGCGTTTGATTGTGACTCTAATTATGTAGATTTAGAAGGTGCCAGCGAAGACCCCATAACATGAGGCGGCTTTCGATTTGGCAAAGATTTCCGCACAGCATACAGTAAGTCTTTGTTGAAAGGAAACAATAGGGATAACAATAGCGCGAACAAGATTTTGCGAGCTCGTTTCTATAAATCGATGATTATCGATTACTCAAAACGAACCTTTTTATCGATTTCCGATATGATTGACTAATTTCTGTCGGATTTTATTGAATACAGTACAGTCGACTCCCGATAACTCGAACCTTCAAGGGAAATTGAAAAAAAAATCGAACAATCGGGACTTCGAGTTATCGAGGGTAAAATTATATAGAAGATGACCTGAAAGGAAAGGAAAGTTGGTTCGAGTTAGCGCGAGGTTCGAGTTAGCGAGGGTTCGAGTTATCGGGAGTCGACTGTATATAGATTATCAATTTTATTGATTTGCTACCCCGGCTTTAAAGGATTTTATCAATATGAAGCTTCTATATGCTGAAACTGCTGTGTTAGATAAACTAACTCTTCAGCTTAATCAAACTTTTCACTCCCTGTGTGATAAATGTTTACTCTACGTAACGATGTAATTACAAATTTTGGCAAAACCACACAAGATCCCAACAAGGTAAGCTTGAACTGCAGATGCTATATAGTCGATGACATCGCGTTTCGCGAGTATTGCTTTGATCGATTACGTTCTCAGTATTAAAATTTTGATAAAAAGATTTCAACATAAGTTATGAGCTTTGACATAAATACTATTTATTCATACTCACACTTTGGACGAAACGGACTTCCAACGCCGTTGACCGTAGCCATGATGTGAGCAATTTAAACTTTCCGAAGGCGTGCGAACAAAATTGAAAAACAAAAGCTGTAGTGAATTACGTTTGAACGCTTTTCTGTAGACCAAGCGAAGAATTACAGCATATAAACGCTTGAAGATGCCAAGATTTCGTCGCAAAACAACGAATATTCAAACGTCCATCAAAGCACTTCATTCAAACTTCCCACTCTCCGTGTAACGAGTGACCTGGGTACTACGATAACTCCGCTGATCAAGAGACGCGTGGATTCGGAATATAGTCGTCGGCTTTCCTGCTCCAAAACAAAAGTCGGATTTGGCAAACATCTCCACTATTGCATTATTGGCGGAATTGTCAACAAATTATTCCCCCGCCCGCCACCCCCCCCCCCCCCAAAAAAAAAAAAAAAAAAACAGGAATAATCCCTGGATGATGCCAATGATGCGATAATTATGTCCCCCACCGGCTGCGGGGAAAGTTCGGAAACGCTCTGCCAGAAGGTTATACCCTTCTCTTTCATATTACCGAAATGGTCGTCTTTTTCACACACATAAATAAAAAAATTGAATCCCTTTCTTGTATACTCCTCAAGGATACGCCAAGGCAAGGAGAGGAGAACTTTCCCTTCGCGCATCCAACAGTGGTACAGCGGGATTATACGGGGAGACTCCGGCCAAAATGAAAGGGTGCCTTTTTTAACCTCGTCGGTACGAAAAGGTTAAAGGTAGACAAGGTAGAAGAATAACTTTGCAGCGTCATCGCCCTCTCCCCTAGGTCTTTGGCTGTGTACCGTGCCCGCTCGGGGTGGAGAATTTGAACCCTTTTGGCCCCAGGAGGAGGAAATTTCAACAACCTAATCTTCAAAACTCCAAATACACGGGTTGGGATGTTGAAGTTTCGAATTTGCCGGCGCTCAATCTAGTCCAATCTACACAGTGGCGTTACAATTTCTGCCAAGAATTTGTCAGAATTCCTGCCCATGATCAGTTTGACCCTTCAGAAATTCCGTTCGCGTATCTTTGAGGTATGGGAAAGGAGTGCAATTTTCTGCTTTTTGTATGTGAAGACCGGGATACCCCTTTTCAGTAAAAATTATGTGACAGAGTAAGGTGTTGAACTTCCATCCGGGAATTGCCTCCCTGTATGAAACCTCCATTTCACAAATAGTCATCAGGCATGCCAACTCCCTAAGCAAGAACGTTTAATCTTTCGGGGATGGAAAATAGGAGGGTCTGTGGAGGGCCCTTTATAACGCACTAATTGCCAAGCAAAGATGGCACGCGAGCAAAAAAGAAAACAACACAACGGATTCAACAAGAGAGCACTACTATCGGGAGATTGACCGCCAGAATCATGAGTGCCTGGAGCAGAATACTCTCATTTGTCTTGATTACCTTTGATGTGAGGTATATGGAGGGTAGACTACTCAGTAGAGATCAACAGATAAAACCAAAACCAAGGAAATTACTCTGCAACAACTGGCGCCAAGCGCGAGAAAACACGATTGGTGTTGGTTTGGATTCCCATTGGTTGAGAAAGTGGCGCGAGTTTACTTAACCAATCACAGAGTGTAGTAATGCAAAACCAAAGCAAACGCGAAATAACCTTCCGCCTCATTATTGAAAACCGCTCTCAGGCAAGAGTTCTTTTTAAATTGCAATATGTTGTATTTTATTCAGTTCTCTCCTCTTCCCAAACACACTATAAAAAATAGCTTCCATCAGACAGTGGTTTATTTTCTTAAAAGACGGATTTAAAAACCCCAACTCTTGTTATCAAAGTTGGTGCCGAGCTTGAGTTCCAACTGCATATGGGGAGCCTTGAATAGTTGTATAATTTAGTTGACGGCTTGCGTTTTCATGATGCAATTATCACAATTAAAGATTAGATAAGTTCTGTTTGTGTAGTGTACACGCAAGTTATGAAGTAAAAAGTTAAAATCGCACCTTTTTCCTTTTGCATTTTTATCATAGCTTTGTATTTTCCACGTTTGTATCTTTTTTCTTAATATAACATTTTATCTCATTATAGAGTTGTAGTAGGAAATTTTATCTACTATTGCTATGTGCAGTTCAACATTTTATGAAATTTGCGCAATACAAATCGTTATTTATTATTATTATTATTATTATTATTATTATTATTATTATTAAAATTATTATTATTATTATTATTATTAAAAAAAATTATTATTATTATTATTATTATTTACTTTGCGAAACCTAAAAAATCCTTTCTTTTTCTTCAATACAGTCAATACCTATCCTACTCTCATCCTCCCCTCCCCCACTAAGTGGAAGCTCGTGGAACCTTTATGTCACAAATTTGGCAAATGGGAGGAACCACACAACTTTAAGACTAGGCTCCTGGTTAAGAACATTTATAGGCTCAAATCGCAAAAAAAAAATAAGATAATAATAAAAAAGAAGAACGTTCAGCCTCAGCCCCAAAATTAGACGTTCTTATAAGAAAGAGTGTAGTTTGTGAAGTGAGCGACTTAAGCACTGCAAAAAATAAAGAATAAAAAAAAAAAAAAAAAGAAATTTCGGTTGAATATCAAATGGCCCCAGACTATTTTTTGGAAACGTCTTCCCAAATGTTTGGTACACCTCAAGAATAAGTCCCCTTTACCCATACTATTATTTGTTTTCCAGTTTCCAGTCTGCCATCTTGGGAAATCCTGCAGAGATTTCATTAAAAGGCAGCAACGGCCAGATTTTGTTGTTCATCTGACATGATTTGAACCCAAGTAGTCATCTGATTTGCCCTTATTTTCGAACCAATTCTTATAAAAACTGCCCAGATCGTCACCAACCATACTTAGCTCTGAAACCTACATTAAACGTTAATGAAAACCTGGTCCTGTGACATATTTCTCTTCTCCACCCCCCCCCCCCCCACCTCAATTATCCTTGAAAGACACAGGACTCAATCCTCGGCATCTTTCAAGAAATGTCTCTGCTGTAGGCTTGCACCTGTCATTATGCTATCCCCTGAAAGGGGGAGGGGGCCTGGGGGCTGGCAAGTAGACCTTTTTACACATAGGGAATTATATGAAGGTTTGATTAATAATTTCCCAAGCAAGGAGGGTGAAATGAAGGAGGTTTGTTTTATCATACCTTACCATGCAGGGAAAGTATAGGGACCTTTGTAATACAAGAAGCCATGTTGTGGTTTTTGTAAATGATGGGCAACAGATCACTGTGCATGAAGTTTCCTGAGCTAATCTTGCGCCATGTGCTCTGAAGAGTTTGACGTTGGTGGATTCTGTCAGCTCAGGTATTATCATACCAATCAATCCAATAATCCAATGTGATACATGTAAGATGTGGTACCATAGCTATTGCAAAACAAAGATGGTGCTCACCACAAAGGGCCCAGCTATTAAGTTCACATTTTTTTTTTCTGTCATGACTCTCTAGGAGTGGCATTTTCTTTTTTTTGTGATTGGTCTATGTCCCCTTCCAAGAGGGAAAAATAAGGACTTTCAAGAAGAAACTTTACAAAGTCCCCTGCTTTGCCCCCACCCCCTCCCCCCATCAGGCGATGGCAGATGATAGGTGCATTAAGGCAGGCTTTCAAGTGGGATCACCAGCTCCTTCAGCCATTCCCAGTACAAAGTTGCCAATCTCTGTCTTACTGGGAGGTTCTGGTACTTCCCAGTAGTCTTTATGTCCATGAATTTCATCTCGGCATATCGGACAAGTGTTGTTAACATCACTCCTGTGAATGAACGATAAGGACTTGGTGACAGTTGCATAAATAATCAGAGGCAGATATTAAACAAAGGCTTGTGGTGTGTTGTGATACATTGTACTGTGTTACAAATTAAAAAAATAATCAGCATAATACTGGCAACCTAAAGTATCAATGTATTTAGCACAGTTGTGTTAATTAGGGACACAATAAACAGGAAGTAACAGAGCAAATGTGTTGTTGTTGCAGTTGTGTAAATTGTGTTAGCTGTGCTGTGCTGTGCTGTACTGAATGTACTTTGTTTGTTTTTTGCTGTTGTGTTGTGTTGTGAATTTTATTATTATATATATTACAGTGTGTTGCACATTGTATTTGTGTTTGTATGGCACAGCATGATAAAATATTCATGTACTTTCATTTAATTGAATAATTTGTTAATTTTATTTTATATTCTGGTCTGATCTCAGTTTTGCACTTGACAAGCTTCGATCCCAGCGGCACATTCCTCTGTTCCCCACAGAATAAACAAAATCAGCAAATGCATGATTTTAAAATATTATTGATAGAAAACGTACAAAAAAGGGATAATGTGGTTTGAAAATTCAGCCTTTCGCTTGTGGTCACAAAAACATGACAATCAATTATGCATGCAAGAACAGAAAAAAATATGCTTACTTACCATCTTTCAATGCACGATTTACAAAAGCTATGTACACAAGCCAAGATTACTTCAGCCTTTTGCTCCATACATATACAACACTCTTCACTCTCAGAATCTTCTGCAGCTACTTTATCAACTCTACAAGAAGGAACATTTTTGAGGTAAGTACACGATGGAGTACCGGTACCTGTAGTAATGTAGGCCATAAGTTATAAATTTCTAGATGCATGCAGGTAAATGTACTCAGAAGCATCCAAGAAATTGGATGGGGTGTATTACTGTCAACTCCCAATAGAACAGTCACAGTCACAGCAACTCAATGTCACAATAGAGAGTTGGTAATAGTGAGAGTTGATGAATCAACATTTGTAGATATTCCCCAGTTCCTCTTTCACATGGGTAGTCTCAGGTTATCTCTGTTCTGAGTATTGTGCTCATGAACACCCCTATTTGCGAAGAGGGCCATAATTTTATTATGAGCATGATTTCATTGACGCATTTATAAACATACAGGCAAACAATGAAAGAACCTGCGCTGCTCCTGGGTAAACCAACCTAAACTTGAAAGGACATCAGTTGCAGATGAGTGTATTAAGTTTTATCAAGAAACAGTTTGAGGACCTGCAGGTAGCTTTTGAGTTATTTGAGGCTGGTTCAACAAGGAAGGGGATATTAAAATAAAAAGAATGAAAAAATCAGGTAACTCTAAAAGCAGTCCCGATGATCCCGCCAGTATAAATAAATGTCTAAAAAATGTTCCCAAGTCGAATTGGAATTTGGAAATGTTGGTTTTCATGGAGAGAGGAAAACCAGAGACCCTGGAGAAACACCGACGAAACCAACAACAAACTCAGCCCACATATGGCGTCAACACCAGGAGTCAAACCCAGGCCACATTGATACGAGGCGAGTTTCTCACTACTGCGCCATCCCTGCTCCCCTAATTTAGTAGTTTCATGTTATATGGTAGTCTAGACTACTGCTGTCCTGAACATCAGTTATCTCTTGTACACTGTTGAGAGTGATATGCAAGGACTCTATTATATTGTGTTATTACTCGCTGGTAAAACAGAGTTAAATTTGGTACCTTGTTATAATCATTGAAGCACACAAAGATTCCCTGACTTCTTCTAGTCTCACTGGACATGACTCCCATGTCTAAAAAACACAAAAATATTTGGTATCTCCTTACAGTACAATGTGAAAAGTCCACTTGAAGTGGACTCCCAAACCCACACCATCATTCATCTGTTTTCCCTCTCCTCTCTATTCTTTCTCCTTTCCTCTCTCATCATTCTCAACCTTCCATGGGCCATAAAGCCTGTGAATCAGTGTCGCTTCACAAAATCTCCACAAATTTTCATGGGCTACCTTTTCCAAAATTTTGGTAGATAAATATATCTAGCGGACCTGCTGATACTTATAATTGTTATGTTGGATATGAGATTAGTTAAAGCCAACTATTTACCATCTCATATCCAACACGCGCTCATGGAATAATTGTTAAATATCTTAGTTTAAGTATTTGTATTTGTTCTCCGCCAAGATCATCACAAATCAGTGCTAAAATTAATAAGAAAAGTACGCAAGAAAAACTTGACAGTAGTATCCTAACGAGACTGCAAATGATGCAGTGTTGCGAGGCATTTGAATGACTACTTTAGCTGAGAATCAGCAAAATGGGATAAGATTAAAAAATAAAACTCCAAGGGAAATAACAAACATGGACTGAAAAAGTGAGCTCAAAAGACTAGACTGCAGTTACACTAATTACATTAAACGGCGGGTCAACTTGTAAGAAAAACAATCTCGCAAAACAGCAAAGTTTTGTCCACAAAATCACATTAATACAAATTACTTGCCTCTTTGGAGAACAACCAGTCCTTTTATTCCATTGCTGATTTTTTCCTTCATTTTACATCGTTTAGTGAGCAAAAAGTAAATCATTTCAAAAGGAAAAGTCCAATCTTTCATCACACCCAATCAGAGTAAAATGATCTCACTTCTCGTTTTTCCCACAGATTCCGGTTGCCATGACTGTGGTCCGAGATAGGAAAATTCTGCTTGCTCCTGGAGCCAATCAGATTGCAGGATTTCTAGCATACTACCCACTCACAAACAGAGAAAAAAATAAAACCATAACTACAAGTTACCTCCCCATTACAATCCACTCTCTCCCAGTCCTCATCTTCATGACTGTGAGTGTGCCTAAGTTGCTTTGTGATATCACGATACAACTTGCAGAACTGTCTAAGATCCATTACTCGTTGACTTTCAACATGGGAATTGGAAGAATCCACCTATTGTAAAATAACAAATATCAGATCATGGAATAGGTTCTGAGTGACATGGTAGGTCAACATAACAAAATCACTATGTGGATAAGTTGCCGTGGTTTGCTTGGATGGTGTAGTTGTACTCTTATAATGCTGCCATGATATAAGGTTTTTGGCACCACAAAGGAAGAGTTTCCTCCAGGTTAATAATGATTTCTTTTCCTCCTGTCAATTTCTACTATCATTTAACCTTTTTTTTAATATACAGCTGTTTCGACAAAGGTTGTCCAAAGAAAGCGTAAAAGCGTACGCAACCATGCCGAACGTTAGTCTAAGAAATACCCAGATTTCAATAAAAGCTCAGAATCCGTAATGCCTCGACCGTACAGCAAAGACTTGAGATGGCAGGAAATATGGATTCTGAGTTTTTATTGAAATCTATTGGGCAATTCCCAGACTACTTTTCGGCATTGTCGCGTACGCTTTTATGCTTTTTTTGGACAACTTTTGTCGAAACAGCTGTATACATTCTTACAGAGCACCTTCATCCCACAATGGGTAACTTACATCTTAAAAAAAGATTCAATATATCACCACAAGCCACTTTGAATGGCCATGCTTTTCTCTATCACAATTAGGTTATTTCTTTGGGATCTCTCCTTGCCATAAATTATCTTTCTTGCCAATTGTAATGTTCTCTGTAAAATCTTGCTCACTAAAGCAAGCTATTATTTTTACCAAATTCAAATCAGGTGTTTCCTGACCTTGTAACAAAATATTCTAGTAGTGGCTTTCCACAGGTAGCCATGATAATGTTCCTCTGTAGGTTCTTTTATTGTGAACAGAATCTGATGTCCCCGGTCCTCTGCAAAGGTCTTGAGTCTGAAAATACAAAATATAATAAAACATTTTCAAGTGATTCTTGTTTGTCCCTTAAAAAATCTCAGCCTACTTTTCTGAATTCAAATTGTATCTGATGCTTCAAAACATGTCCAGTTATGTGTAAATTTACAACAGACACATTAAAAGCTTCATAATTTTCTCAAATATATGAATTACTTACAATAGATCAACAATTATTTGATTTATTAGTACATGTGCTTTACAATTAACTTAGTATTTACATGTTAATAGACCCTATGCAAAAATGTCTGACATTTTGATATTCTTTTGTCTGTATTCAAGTTAGCCTCACTAGCCTCTTTCAAGGTGAAATATTCTTTTGATTTTTTGAACTCAAGAACGAGGCTAGTGAGGCTTATTTGAACGCAAACAAAAGAATATTAAAATGTCAGACATTTTTGAATAGGGTCTATAGTCTTAAAGAGTAGTATATATTCTTAACTTGCATCAATTGGAATTATAGTTTTTAGGAGAGCTCCTGGCTCCCGTTGATATTTTTAAGCAGGGACATCCAGTCACTGGTGGGGTTACCCTCAATATATAAACTAAGGCATCTCAGTAGGGTTTAAAGGGTTGAAAGTAAAGAGAACCTCTCTCTATTCCTTTAACCCTAATATCAAAGAACAAATTCTCCTATGTTCTCCCATACTTATCTTATAAAAAGTACTGTGGAGAAGTTACACGTATTTTATTTATAAAGAAAATTCACCTTGGGTGATAATTTCCTTAATTCTCATGACCTCATGGGCTGCTTAACAAGCATTGACGTTACAAGGCGAAAATTGATGCTGATCACTGTCAGGGCTTAAAGGGTTAAGAAAGATGTACTATTTGACACGTCACAAGCATGGGATAAGGAAAAAATGCAGCTAATACATATCCAATTTAAAGGAAGTCGACATCAACCCACACTCCAAGCAACAGGGAGAGAAAATTAGAAATTGAACAAAACTGGCCAGTACTCAATAATTGAATTAATTAAATTTTGTTTTTGTTGTGTTTTATCAAATAGATGATTATGTTATGGTGAATTAAATTAGTAGATGATTATGTTTGATTAGATTTTTGTGCTCAATTACTGAATGTTTGATTTGATGTCTGGGTAATTTCTGCCCTAAAAATTCAAAGAAGGGTTCTTACTTTGATTACCCTTGATAGCCAATCACAGCTGCATTTAATCATTTCAACAAGTTGAAGTTAGTTTGGGTAACTGTGCGCTGGATTTTTTGTCCTTAGATATGTACCCAGAAAATGAAAGTTTGTACATTTATGTTACATGTTTCGGAAGCCAAGCAAGGTCTGCAAGACTTAATACAGACAGAACTTTGGCATAAGAAGGACTTCCATTACATTGTTAGCCATGTTACATTGAAAACTAAAAAAATTGATTTCACTTTTGCATAAATATCATGAGCACATGACCAATTTCTGCAATCATATACATGTACATCTACCAAGTCTATTGTTTTTGTAACATCATTCTCATGAACATTGAACACCTAAATGGAAAGAAGTTGGAATTCACTTTGAAATCAAACTACTTTGTTTTCGCTCTTTTTCTTTTTCTTGCTGTTTATGTTGATAATTCAGTGTAACTGATAATGTTTCTGAACGTTGTAGTTGATATATTTCAAAATAGACACTCACGTTTTGTTGAGGTACTCTACAGCACCTAGACAAAGAAATTAATCACACCAAGCTAAGCAACGTCAGGAATAAAGGAAATGTTGACATCTGGAGACAGGTAGGCACTAAATCATGCTAGGCAAATCGATTTTTGTGTAAGCTTGATAAATAACTTTCGAACTACAGTGTAACTGCATGTACAGCAAAAAAATCAATAATGCTTACGTACATGAAAGGCTTTCCTGATTTAGAACCGCTAAGTCTTTGAGCACAAGAGCATGTTCTTGCAAAACCTTGACAGCAAAACTATACTGCTGTCCCATAAGTACATCAAGTAATGTTTACAAAATAGTAGACTCAGCAGAAACAAAACAACATACAAACATGTCAGTATACGAGGGCGCGTGTCACACCGAAGCAATGTTACTGGGAGGTCTGGGCACGAGATTGCCTCGTACTCAGCGGTTAACCTTTTTCATGGGTAGATATTTGGTGTAACTATCACATAGTGGTTTGACACGGTTAAAATAGCCGTTATCCGCACACTGCATACAATATAGCCATATACTACGTTCATACGTTCATTTATGGAATTTTGGAATTGTAATTTTGAACTTCTATTTTATTTTTAATTTAATATTTATTGTAAGGCGCAGTTGAATATTTTTATAGAAACTGCGCTGTATAAATTTAAATTTAAATTTATTATTATTATTATTATTATTATTATTATCGTCATCATCATCATCATTATTATTATTATTATTATTATTATTATTATTATTATTATTATTATTATTATTATACGCAGGCTATGTGTTTTGCGAGAGGACTAGTAATTTGGAGGCTTTGTTGCAGTAATCTCTTCAAGTGAAAGCGAGGCTGGTAAAAACTACTTAGCACAAGAACACTTATATGATTTCCATACGAAAAACAGTGAGTTTTGCATGAAAACAGAGTCAACACCGGCCTCACAACTATACAGTGGGCTATTGTACACCTTGGACAACACTGTACGGTAAAGGACTACTTCTAAACGTTTTGTAATCTGATACAGCAAAAAAGTGCCTCTTGGGTGGAGTCCGGTTATAGCCAACTCAAAGTTCCGGGCCCATCCGTGCATTGTCTTGAGTATACGGTCAAGTCTTGTCCTCTTTTCTCGCAGAGAAACTGGAGAAATCAGCAAAAGGAGGAGAAGTCAAGATCAGTGCAGTGATCAGACGACTTTAGTACGCGCCCGGCTCATTTTTTTTTCCAGTACTCAGGCAACCTCCGGGATCCGTTCAGCCAATTGCCGGGCTGTAACGGACTGATACATGATTATATATTTCATTTGATGAGCAGGCTTAAGACAATGGGTAGCCGAAGGGCTGGTTTGGGCCCACTATCGTTTAAAAATGAATAAAAAATGACTAAAAACAAAACAATTAGATTTCTCAAGATAGTAAAAATAAGAAAGTAAAAACAACAGTTAGATGTAATTAAAAATATGATCAGAATCAATGTCTTTTGAATTCTTTTTCCAAATTTGTTTAAAGTTATTGAAGCTATCTGGAGCTTCAACGACCTTCAACCATCTTGTTAATGAAATTCCAAATCAGAGGGCCTCTTTATTGTAATGTATTTATTCTAGTTTCTAATTTAACTCTCAGATTAGAGTTAAATATCGATCGATAGATAGAGATACTCATAGATAGTATCACTGAATGATATTTAGCTGGTTTGGTTGGCGGAAAAGATCTAGCAGGAATTTTTAGAGAACATTTCACAAATTAATGGTAGAGCTCGGGTCAGCTTGATGATATACTTCGTACATTAGTTTCAAAACATACTTTTTAGTAGATCTAAGGAGATTTGTATCCAGTTTGTCTTGCTAAGACAAGTATCATCTGAGAATATTAATGATGCCTTCGAGATGCTCTGTGATGTCTGAAATTCAAAGATTTCAGAACAGCGGAGGAACAATTTCCACACAACGGATAGTCCATAGACAACGCTGGGAATTGTGAAGAACTGATCAGCAGTGAATTTTTATCCTTCACTGGACCCCCGATCGACGAGGTAACCGGATTTAGCCTTTCTGTTTCCATGCTAAGAGTCTCCCTCAAAAAGAGTCCGTTCTATGTCGAACCGACAAAATGTATCACAAACAGTTTGTAGTCATGGGGCCGGTACCGCCTTCTTCTTTTCGGTATGTTCTAGGCGCTTACGCGAAGTTAAATTACTGCCGGTGCTATCTGAGGCCCGAGTCCTTTTTGTTCTGCTCGCAATATCGGACTAGTTTGGTGACTACTTGCGCGCCACTTCCATTTCCCTTATAACTTTTCAATCTCGTGTACACGTGTATGCTGCACGGTATATTTTAAATCAGTTCGATAACGAAATATTTCAGCTGTACGCCCACTCAGAGGAAACTCAGTAAGTAGAATAATTGCCCTGCCAGATTTCGACTGAAAAGATAATTATAATCATTGTTTCCTCTTTTTTATTGTCCTCCCACGATTGACGTAAACACAAACAGAGCACAAAACTGTTCAGTGGGTAGGTGTTGGATGAGTTGAAGGCGGTGTTGCGTGACGACCCAAATAACGGCTAGCATACGTAAGAGATAGTAGGTGGATCAACTGACTTTCCTTTGACTTTCGGTCAATAACGGAAATGTGATATTTTCACCGATCTTATTCTATTTATGGTCAGCCTACACGATGAGCCACACAAACGTAAAACCCCTTCAATTATAGACGCAATTCTTTTTTGGTTTCTTGGTCACACTAAAAAAAGGCTCTAACTTTATATTTATTTTATAAAACAAAACTTTCTAAGGAGTACTTTCCATTGAATTTGTGTTGTTGATGTGCCGTGCCAAAGGAAGGAAAGGGAAGCGTAAATCCGTAAACGTGTGATCATTAGTTAAAGTGGCATTCATCCTTTTATAGACGTTTTCTTACATGTAGATTATTTAACATTTTTTAAGTGACTGTTTAAAACTTGTAAGTAGGTTCGGGTAAGTCTGGGGCGACGACCGGAAGTTGTAAGCAGATTGGAATTGACCCAATTTATAATGCAGACGTAATTCTCAAGACAAAACAACATCATGGGTGTTAGTTGACAAACCGATGTTTGTCTCCCCGCATTCGTGGTTAAACAAATCACCAGGAGCGTAAACTGATCGCCAGTGACTAACCACGTCCTCTTTGAACAGTCTCTATACAGAAACAGATCTTTCCCGTCGTTCGTGTCTTGGCCATGGTGGTCTGAAGGGTAAGTGGAAAGAATTTGTCACGTTGCCAACTATGTTTATTGAGACTACATATTTAACATGTTCGAAACATATTTACATGTAAGGCTACAGCACGTTTTATAATTACTGGTTCTCAGTACGTAACTTATAAAAGTTTCGGATCGTCGACTAGAAGTAGTGCTAAGCCGAATGTCCGAGTGTGATATCATTCACGGCAAAGTGTTTTTTTTTTTGAGTAATGGATATAGGAACTGAAAATTATTCAGCTCTCAAATTTGGCAAATCTGAGCACTCTATTAATATAAGGTCTATTTTTATAATTCAACGTGGTGCCAATTTTCTATGTAAAACATAAACTACTGACAAAGAAATGCGAAAAACGTCTGGAGTTGTATGATTGTCATGCAGTCCCTGATCAGTTTCTCGGGTTATTTCGATTGCCTGATGAACCGTGATAACTTGATAATTTTGGTATTAAAAAAATCACTTTTGCTGATAAGAAATATCCTTTCGCTCAGACGCCAGATTAATATTGATTAAAATATAATAACGAATTTGAACTGTGCAACATATGTCCTCAAGGTATAATAAATTCTTTACAAGGTCTGTATCCATTGCCGAATAAACGCACATACGCGGCTCAATATGGCAGAGTGCAATAACATCGGAGGCGCATGTCAGTGGCAACAGTCGATATTTACTTCAACATATCTTGGCGTGGCACCAGAACGGTTTACGGAGGCGATATTAATCAAACGGCAGCAATGAAGTCATTCAACTTTGTTTCTTCATTCTTCGTATGTGTTTAAAGCCGTTTTATTCTTCGTGCGAATTTGCACGATTGTACAACAGTTTAGTTTGGACACGGACGTTCGGAAAATTTGCGATTCACGCCTCGAGTTTGCTGCAGAAGTAATGCCAGTCAAAAGTTGCGCAAAAACCAATATTATCATAGTATAGTGAGCGTTTAGGGTTTGAGTTTTGATCAAAGCGTCATTTCCTTTTCGGCCCTTCACTGTTAATAGATAAGAAAAAGGACACTTAGCGGTCTTATGAGACACTCCAATGACTCAAAGTTCTGTAATTAATCGTAGAACAAAAAGATTCTAGTCCAGTATAACATGCATAGTAGTCCAATATTTTATCAACGACAAGGTTTGACCTCAGGTCTTGCTTGCATGCCTGATTAAGATTCACAACAATTTTTCTCTATGAATTCGTGACCGTTTAAATACAATTTCCATTTTACCTGGCGTCTGTTTACCGAGCCAGAAAACGTCGGGGCAGGTGTCTTTAAAGAATTGACAGAAACGGTTTAGCAGTGACAACGTATTTATCTTTTCTTTAATTATACTAAAAGAACGCGATGATGAAATGGGAAAAATTGGGTTTTTTTTTCAACAATAAAGGATAAAGTCCTATTAAACTTGTTCCAAAGACGGAAAAAGAGAAGTACATAGTGATTTCCCTAACGTAAAGACTTCCTCCGAGATCATAAGAGGTTAGTAGTTCCTTTTAGCACGTTTCAGACTAGCTTATTTTTGCTGTCTATGAAGAGAGCTCGAAGAAAGGATATGTTTGTTATTTTCGTTCGATTTATTAGAAAATGCCCGGAGGTTGCGGCGGGTTTGCCGTTTTAGGGACCCGCATGCCCTTCCAGAGAGCACTCTTATCAGTTTGATACTGCCTTAGGCCTACGTAATCGTGGAAAACTTGCGGTCGGCGTGTGATATGCGGTTTTAATGCATGATATGATCATGATGGTTTGCAAGTGAAGGTAATTTCATCCGTTCATCATTATGACAAATTTCCCTGGCCTAACAGCTTTTCTTTATTCGCAGCCATTTGCAAATTGATTTATTCGTAACGAGCTACAGGAGGGAGTTGATGGAATTGTCGCCGACAAATAAAGAAGGATTGAACACGCGAGCCACGCAAGCCATGTTTTCAGCCGTCGCTGATTCGTGCTCAGTTCGTTTGGATAAAGTTAACGGGAAAGTCTACAAATTTCACGCGTTAGTTTTCAATCCAGGTAAGTTGCTGCCTTTGTCTGTTTTCTCCAGGTTGCACAAAACTTAATTGAAACAGCGGATTATTAAAATGCGCTCGACTTGATCGTTGATGTCGATGGCATAGTTAATGCACGGAAGCGGTGTGCTGAGAGCTCAGAAAGCGAGAATCAGGCTGAACAAGGCTTGACGGACCGACGAGAAACCCCATGAAAAAGGCTAATTGACTGCTAATAGTGCATATAAGAGTTGGTGGTCGAGGGCCGGCTGGTTGAGTTGTGAACTCGCCATCACAAAATTTAAATTGTTTTGGTTTTTCTATAGAGTGTATTCCGCCTCTATATTGTACGTATGCGCGCGTGTGTAATTTAAACTTCCGGCTTAAGCGTGTTTCATACATGTATTTCTGCGCTGCCGCGACATCCGCGCTTTTTGTGGTTTTATCTTTGAAGGAAGAGTCTACGAGAAACCTTGTTAACCTCAAAAGCTCATCCCAGAGTAGTGTCGGCCTCTCTAATCCGCTAATAGCGTTGCATAAATAAACTAAATGGCATAAGAAATTTCAGGGACTTGGTATTTTTCACAATTTTTTTCTATCTACAAAATAAATCAACCATCAGTCACAACCTATGAATTTTCGCTTTCGAAAGAATTTTTCCTTAGGAAACTGGGTGAAAAATGAGTGTTTGAATTGTATCAAGTATACATCAGATAAGATCTTTCCGACTAAGCTCATTGGTTTTATAAATTAAAACGAAGAGCATTTTAATTCTTTTTTGGGAAGAAGATGCTGAAAGGAAGAGCGGCAACTTCAATCCGAACTTAAAAAAAAAAAAAATACGCAGGACATATTTTTAGTGTTTCAAATTTTAGTACAGATTAATTTTCATGGGTGACGGGTAAAGCGCAAACTATTCAACGCTGAAACCTTAAAGATGATAATCATAGATTTCTTTAACAAACTATAAATAATACCACGATATGGCAAGTAATGAAAAAAGTACGAGGGACAAAATGAAATATTGAAAAGATAAACGAAATGAAAGCAGCTTCGTAGCCAAATTTGAAACGGACGGATTATTAGGCAACTGCGAGTCATTACCTTTTATATCGTTTTCATAAAAATTACTTTGCCAATCGGAGAGAAAATTAATTGGGCAAATTCGCCACAGTCAGTCTACCAGACGCTTTAAAATAATTTTAGCTGCGTTTTGTTGTTTTTGTTTTCGTTTTTCAATTTAAGTGTCAAAGTAAATTACTTCTGTATGCAAAAGCCGTCACGGTGTGATTAAACAATTTTCCAATCCCGTCACCATCAAGTCTGAAAGGGATACTCCTTGTGAGGTCTTCCATAACGCTAGGGGTTGCGCGTGCGTGAAGTGTAGTCGAAACAGTTGGTAATTTCAAGACGCTTGGTTTGTTGGAGTATTGGCAGCCAGTTATACCAGTTTTATTTGAATTCTTTTCTATTATGTTTGGTTGTTTTTCCCGGCATACAAAATCAGCGTGAAAAGGGGTTCTTGTTGATGATGACGGTACTCTCAATGAAGATGATGATGATGATAATGATGGTGATAACGATGATGATGATGATGATGACGACGATGATGATGATGATGATGATGATGATGATGATGATGACTTATCACAACCTAATTTTTGTCCGGAAGAAACTGTAATTTAATTTCAATTCTCCTGTATGTTATCCGTTTGTCGTTTGACGATTTAAAAGATGGATCTTTAATTGAGCCTTTTTCTCAAAGGACGCTTAGCTTAGACAGTAAGTTTTAACTGTCAACTAATGCCTGATACCGGGTTTGAATCCGGTGTGTAAAGGCGTTCAACACAAGCTGATTATTTAGCTAAATTAGATGTCAACTGGCCTGTTTTTAAGTAGACTTAAAACTTTACCGTAGAACGCTCGCTTGGCTTAACAGAGAGGCTCCAGTAATCTTTGTAGCTCTTCTTTATTCTTTAAGAACTGTTTCTTCACTACATCAACTCTACAACAATGCTACTTCATTCTACGTCTATTCTACGAGTATCACTCAAATCACGCCTTTCTTTATAGTGTGCTGTAAACATGTTTACGACTCTAATTCAACCAAGGCCAGATGGTCCCAACCAGAGATAAGAATTGGTTTTGCCAAAATACACTAACAAGAAAGAACAACACAACTGTTCAAAGAAAATAGATAGAAAGGGAAACCAAGAGGCTGATAAGTGTCTTGCCTTGCTTTCAATCTCGAGGAGGCCCAAGTCAAGGTAAAAGGAGTAGGCAAACCTGTCCACAGCACAACTGGTAACTCCGATCTTTGAACAACAGGAAAATGTCAAATAATCTGGAAAATAACCGTCAAAACTACCGAAAAGGAAATAACAACTGTATTCTGAAATTAAAGTCGAAAATCAGTACAGCCAAGCTTACACTAGCTTTACAAGACTACGAAGAATGCTGTTAGATAATAGATCTAACTTGGGTGCGTTTCTTGGGACACAAACGTACAGAAAACCTCAAAATATTGTTGGGAAAATTGTTCCTCCGAAAGTGCCCCTTTGACTCCGTTAAATTATCGGTCCAAAGCAGTTTGGTTGAACTTAATCTTTTCTTCGCTAGATTCTCAAGGAAATAACAAGGAGGCGTATCTCAGCCGTGAAAAGAGCTGCAAAACTGAACCAATCTCACAAGAATCTGTAGCAAGGTATGTGCATGTGTCAAAATGCTGGGATGGGAGGCAACCTTCCTTCCAGAAGGAAATGCTAATACGACAGAACCTCGATTTCTCGATACCTCAGGAGAATGACAAAGCCGTTCAACTTAAGGAAGTTCAATACGTAATAGGACGGCTGAGTAAAAATAGGCGCATTTTAGCGCTATTCTCAACTCATTCTTGTCGTTTGCAACACAAAGATAACAAGAGGTAGGCAAGTTATTGCAATCAGGGATCACTCTGAGATGGTCATGCAAGGACAATTTGTCTCCACACATTTTGTCTCACGGAGAGGCAGGGAGGGATGGCCAGCACACCAATATGGCGTTGACGCCATTTCCAAATTCCAAACAGTGGATGAGCCACTGAATGTATTTACTTATTTAATTACTGTGGTATAGTGGAGCAGATAAATTGTTTTTCATTCAGGTTCAATGCAGTTGATGGTAAAATGTGTGTTACCTTTTCAAATTTGTGCGTCCCATCACAAATATGAACTGAGGATGTCAGCAAATTTTGCCACCTGGCTCTTTGTTCTTGTTTAGTTTAACATATTTTGGACGAATTTCAATGTTTTCAGTTTACGAAAGTGATAACTCATGAAAGCATTTTTATGCCAATTCATATCAGGGGAATTTTGTCACAGCAGCCAAAAACAGAATGGAAATGTGCCTACAATGAATTACTAAGCAGCGCAAAAGGTCTTCAACAGAACGATGATCTGTTATCCGGGCCAACAAGGAAAAGATCCAAGACATCACAAGATTTGTCAAACGAAAGACAAAGGGTGCGGTTTAAAGAAACAGAAACAACAGACAGCGAAGCAGAAACATCGACTTGCCCCACATGCCTTCAAGTCATTGCTAAAGACTCAAAAGATTTCGACTGCCTCATGGAAAAATCGGTAAACTGAATCTGTTTTTGCTTTTGTGGCGTTTGGTATAGGGCGGTATATTGTTAGCTAACGGGAGGGGGGACTTGGCACAGGGGGCGTAGCTTCCCGCCTCAAGTGTCCCTTATCCCCAGGGAATTCACAATTCACCTGCAGTACTCTATCATTCTGTCATCACTAAACCTCGAATAATATTGTATATGTGCAATATTTATGCTTAAATTCGCATTTTTCCCTTTGACTTTAGAAAGAAGAACTCGTCTCGATGGTCATAAGCCTCAACACAAGCCTCCAAAATGGAAACAGAAGACGGAAAAATGGATACAGCCCGACAGACAATGACATCGCGCGTCTGTAAGTATGTTGTTGTTATAATGTACGTAGGGAAACATTCTGGTTCCTACTGGATGATTGGAAAAATGCAAACTGGTTTAATGTTAGTCTCTCAAATAACGTCAAATTACAGTAACATAAAAATATCTAAAAATGTTTTAACACTGGCTTAAAAAACGCTAATGGCAAACGTTTTGTGAAAACAATTAAACCTTATAAGAGCAGTTAGGTCTACATCTGTTAGATGGTGTGAAAAACATAACAAAGAATTATAAAAGTGAAAATTGCTCAAGGAAACGGCAAATTATAAAGGGAAGCGTAAATGTCAGGAATGTCGACGTGGTCATTTCCTGATCTGGGGTCTCTGCGGCGGAATACCACGCTTCCATAAGTATTTTTTTATGGTAATGTTTTGCTCTGTCAACGATGTTAATGTTTTCAAAAGCCATGTTAAGGTCGTATTCTACCCGTGCATTTCGGAAACAATGCTTGGTAAAACAGTTTATCATGCAGTCACAGAAGCATTTCTTGAATCTTGGTAATTTGACTTTTTTTGACAAAGCCGGTTCACTTTGCTCAATCGAAATGCATATTTCTTACAGCACTGATTAATCATTTTCAATACTCAAAGGAGCAGACTTTTGTTGCTTGTAATAGTGGGGAAGGATTCTTTTTCATTTTTAATGTAATACACTGAGCGATAAATACTTTGTTTCTCTTTGTACAGGAAGGAGTTGGACATCGGCAACTCGGAACAATCAGCTCCCAAAACGAGACCAGCAAGAACGCCGAGACGGAAACTAAGCAGACCCACCAGGCTTACTTCTATCTAGTCAAAGGCGTTCTTCATTTGTTTGCGAGATTTCCCATCGTATTTCGGAGCTTTGGAAACCGATAGGAATGTTTTCAACTATCAATATGAATTCGTATTTCACCGCTCTGAGAACGCAAACAAACTACTATACTAGTTGCAATTTTCGATCACGCCCCGGCAGGACACCGCTCCGGCAAAAGACAAGAATGACTTGTTTCCTCAAGCATTATGCTTCTTCTTTTCATCTAACTAAGTAAACCTCAAGAAGATAGTCGAACATTTGTGTTGAAGAAGAAATATAGTAGCTACATTCCATAATTAGTACGAAGCTACTCGACAGTAGCTACGGTTCACGTTCACGGATATCTCAACACTAAAATGTCATGTTTAGACGCAGTTTTATAGAAGATTCGCTGCGTTTTCGGCACGAAAACAATTATTATAATTACGAATGCAGTATATCAGTTTGTTCAAAAAAGGCGTAGGCAAGCTGGGCTTTGCGAGGGTTATTTGCTTGAAGCTGAACGTGCGAGCGCGCACCCAATTCCTCGCGTAGAGTTTTCTCTTTGAACTCTATCGAGCTCGCGTATTTCACCCCGGAAAGGAGATTCCCGAATGGACTGTCTCGGAAGGACGACGATGAATACGTCACGTGACGTGTTTTTGACCAATGAATTTATACTTCACATAGGGGCCAATACTGAAGAAATATTAAATAGATGTGCCCTGGTTTACTGAAAGGTTGTAAAATAAAAACTAAAAGAGGATAAATTAATTTCAATTTACTGACTTAATAAGCAGATTATGATCTGCCAACAGTTTTCGATATAGTTATAAAATCGAATGAGAGAATTTATACGTGTTTTATTTAAACTTGAATGAAGAGCAGTTCCAAATAAACCTGCCGTTAAATAACGACTGAAGCGTTTGTCATTATTAACTTGTACCCTGTAGCCTAAAAATTTACATTTTCATCAGAGGAACTTCGCAGTTTTTGGTTTCGTCAGTTTCGACACGCGGGGTTTTTTTAACAAAAGGAAGTTACTGCCACATAACGCTATCACTAAGGAAAATGAGACATTTTGAGGCTATTTTGCAGGAGCATTCACCCCAAACTTTTCATTCTCTCATGGATCTCGAAAAGCTCATCTGAATCTAATCCTCAGCTTAAACAAGAAACTAGCGCCGAAGAAGTGTATGTTACACGTCTTCCCACCGTGAGAGCTTGCTCACAGGCTATAACCCCCAGCGTGTTGTGAACTTAGCGCGGAAAATGCAATTTTCATATTCTACTTGCTCAACTGTCTCTGTGCAAAATGGTGGGCTCTGTCTGCATGGTCCAAGTATGCCATGTTCTCGAAAACTTTCAGGTTCATATATAATCAATTTAGCACCCCCAGTTAGCACTCAACAGCAGCCACACAAAAACAACAGAAGATTGTTGTTCCAAAAAGCTCTGCAGTTTTAATTCTTAGCTTGCCAGATACAGCAACAACATCTTCCACTTTTAATTTCACTGCACTTCACATTTTCCAACAACAGTTTACAGTTGGGTGCTTAGTGACCTGGTCTTTGCATGGAAGGGAGGCTGGAGGTGACACAAAGCTCGCTACTCACGTTGATTGCACGTTACGTCATGGCAGCTATGTTGGTGGTAAGGAGCAATAAGATTTTTCTCCTCTGGGAGTTAACTTCCATTTTCATGCAAACTATGTGAGCAAAATTTCTTTTGTGTTGGCACCAACATGGCAGCAATGCAATCAACCTATTGACAATCACATTTGAAAATTACTAGGGTTTCTATCGAAACAAAGTTTACTCCAGCCTCACATCAACTCAAAACGGCAGGCCTACTGTAAATTGGGGTATTCTTGAGAGCTCTGGAAAAAAAGTTCCATTTTTCTTCCATTACAAAAATATCTCTGTAAGAAAATCTACCAAAATCAATTCCTGGAACAATAATTGATAAGAATTCAGCTTAAAAAGATTAAAAAAAGTACTACATTTTTTTTTATAAAATATATGCCAACATGTCCAGTTAGTAGATATAAAAATGATCTTGAATTCATAATTCAAAATTCGTCATGCCTTGTCAAATCTGCACCATAGTTGGTTGCTCTGCTACCTACAAAGAAGTCATACTTGTCGAGGATCTCATCCTTTGTCAACTGCTTGTCCTGAGTAGATGAAAAAAATTTTAAAAAAGATAAGTGATTAAATTACCTGAAATCAGATTATTGACCGTGAATGATCACTTATTTCTATCAGGGATAATAAAAGAGAGTGAAATTTACAACATCCACATACATATTCTCCTTCATAACTCTATATGGCACCATGGCCAGTTGGGAGTATTTGTGTCAACATCAATGCATTTTATCTTTGGTGATCTTTTCCTTTAAGACTCTGTTGAATGCATGTTTTGCATGCATTTTTTGTTATTTTGGGATCAATCATTAATGGTGGCTTATATGTGAGACTATGGTGAACAGTATATTAGTTTGAATATTTCCGTAGAAGGGTTAAAAGAAGGTTAGCAACTAACGTGAAAAAATGAACGGTAAGTCATTAGTTCATGTTTTTGGTGTCTGAAGGATAATAATTATTAAAGCTGCTGTTTAACAACTTGATCCAATATTGAAGCTGAGCTACTGGAAACCTCAAACTCAAGACTTGGAAAAAGGAGAACTGAATTATTGCACTTGCAAGGACGTGTGTAAAATCAAGCAAAAGGATAGTAGTGGCTGTGACTGCCGTTGCCACATGGCCAAATTAACATGTACATGTGTAAGCAATGCAAATGTGGGACTTAGGGTAAGGTGCAAAAGTAGTGTGTGAACATGTTGAGAATACTGTGTAGTGATACGGTAAGGAGAAATAATAATAATTTATTATTACAATGTAGTTGCTGGTCTCTACTGGGACTTAACGGGTTCCGTTTCTGGCAAACACTGCAGAGGGTTTGAGATATTTTCCACGGGGTCTACATACCCCATCAGAATCAGCGTGGTAAATGAGGTGATTAGCTTCTGCTGCAAGATAGTCATAACTTGTAGGAAACACCCAATCCTTCACTTCATCCTGTGAAAAATTAACACTGATATTACTTACTACATTAATCAGACTATTTTGATTGTAAGTGGAGAAAGGAACTTTTCTTTTAATTGTTATTTTTGAATCACTTATAGCAGGTGTATAAACTCAAGTAAATTCTAACTTCTTGCGGTTGTCTAAAAACAACAACAACAACAACAACAAAACATTTACATGTAACCTCTGCTTGGCGTGTGCTTTTCACAGGGCAGGTAGCTGCATCATATCAACAGAATGATCAGATGGGTTTTGATGAGAAAGCAAATAATGTCAGCCCTGTGTAGCTGTTTTCTGGCTGAAATGCCAGGCCAGATTCGGGCGCTTCTCTGGTTAGATTTTCGTACAGAGATTCAAAATAATATTTTTTGAAATTTTGGGGGAAAATAAATCCACTTGAAGCGATGCAAACACAACTTGAATGATATTATTAGCTGAACCATAAACTGCCTGTTTTTTTTCTTAACTCTACTACTGTGTATCATGGCCCCTTTACATGTAAGTCTCTAGAATTTATTCAGAGCCCCAGCATGGGGCAGGAACTGAGGAAAGAGAGGTTTTTTTTAAAATTCATTAACTTAGTCCCTGCAGTCCTCCCACCCAGCCCACCAATGACATTACATTAGTAGAACATTAACCATTACCTTGTCCATGTAGCCATCTTTATTTGCATCATGATTGGAATGGAAATACTCCTTGTCTGCTTCTCTCTGTTTGAGTTCCGTCTCACTCAACTCACTTTCTTTTTTCCCATGAAGTTCACCTGAGAAAATGAAATGTTTTTAGGTAATTAGTGAGTTAATCCCTACACAACTTAATTAAGCTTAGTTAATAGAAAAATGCATACTGTACAAGATATATGAATAACACCAGCTTTGTATTTTTACTGTTCGAAAATCAGTTGCAACCCCCCACCCCCACCTTTGAACCAATCCACTGTATCAAAAAAAAAAAAGCAACTGGTACATTTACCCATTAAATTAGACTTGGCATAATTTTGAAAACCCCAAAATGCTCATAAAAACGCACAGAAAAGTTTGAAAAACTTCTAACCTAGCATACACAATGTTGTTAGTCCGGGGACATCTTTTACAAAACATAGGGCTTTCCCAAACTTTTTAAAAGGCACAGCACACTGAGCACAGTACCATTGTAAAACATCTGACACTTGGAGAAAAAGCTCTAAGTGTGGTCAGAACTCACATTCAACCCATTTGATATGTAGGAAAAGGAAGATCAGATACTCAAAGACCTCGGGCGTAACTGCTAACACCAGATCTTCAGCCCAGTCACATTTAGTATTTTAACATCTGATGATAGCGTTTACGCTCGATGTTTACTGTTATGCAACTCACCCCTTGTCTCTTGACTACATCTACAGGGCCCCATACAAAGACTCCATTAATGCCCAAGGAGATCAGGAAGGCAACCCAAAAGTGGGAACAGTGGCATTGTCTCTTGAATTGGACAACCACAATTTTGTATCTGGTGGAGTAGTAGTGGTAGTAGAGGAAAGGGCTCAATAGCTCAGCAGAGGGGGTGGGGAATTCATGAAAAGTTTTCATGAACATTTGTAGAGCAAAATCATTGCTTAATGCACTAACTGATGATGGAGTATATGCCAATGGTAAATTGGTTCCCATCAATATAGTAATAAATCTCGATGAGAGTCAAATAAATTTAATCATGGACTTAAGACTCTCATCCAGATTAATAAACTATAATAAATTTATTGATCCAATTTACCATAATTAAATCTATTTCAGATTCTTTGGAGTTTCGGAAAAATTGTAGAAGAACGGAACCAACAAAAGTGGAAATGCTTTACTTCAAAAACAGCTTACGCACCTAAGTACTCCTCTAAAGAGACCCGTCCATCCTTATCTTTGTCTAAATCTTCAAGGTTTTCCAGTGCAGCAACACCATGCATGTGATCGTGTTCCCAAGGCTGGAAAAAAGCATGGTATTCTTCATTTGATAGTTTGTTATCTTGATCAAGGTCTGCAGCTTTCCATCGTCGCTCATCTATTCTCAACTGTTTGAGTAGCCGTTCGGAATCTTTGTGCTTTTCTAAAGGAGAGATCATCTTAGCCATTAGCTTTCATAAAATGGAGAACTATAAGTCTATGTAAGGCAGATGCAGTTACAACCAGTACCAACTGTGTGTTCTAGAAATATGTGCACCTTACAGTCAATCCACGTCACGTATGACAGGTATTTTTCAAATTTGAATGGAGTTTGAAATTTACATGCCAGTTTTGAACATGGCGAACGAGATTTCAGAATTCCTGTACACATTTCCCTAGTTTATTGACGGTATGAACTATGAATTTTTCTTTACATTACAGCATTTAGTATTTCAAGAATAACAATTGTTTCCCAAGTATTTTGAATCTTTTTTTCAGTTAATGCGTCTTTTTCAGAAAGATTTCCAGAGAAATCTTCAACATTCCATTCAAATGCCGGTCGTTACAAAGAGGAATTCGAATGTTCCTTTCATTCTTGGACATACTGGTCGCGCATAACATGGATTAACTGTAAATGGCAGGGCCAATTTAAGGCTCTAAGAAGATACAAGCACTAAGAAGATTTTAAATACCTGGGTTTGCACCAAAATGGATCCTCTTGTACCTTTCCCAGGTAATAGGCCCCTTAGGATCCACATTTTTGTCACCTTCAAAGTCACTGCGTGAAACAAGCTTTTCCTCTCGTTGCTTCAGGCCTTCCCAGCGTTTGCTTGAAATCTCATAATGGTGCTGCATTTTCGTAAATTTAATCCAGTCTTTCAGCTCTTCAATTGTAATGTTTCCATCAGCATCCTTGTCAATCCTGTGAACAATTCTTCTGCAAAAGATTTATTTGTTTGTGTCACCAACTCAGTTCTTGACTGGCCCAGCATAACACAGGAAACTACACCTTGACAAAATACTTACAAGCTACACTGTCCATGTTTTAAAATATTTGCCAAACTCTTTAGTGATGTATCTATGCATATCCCCATTCACACTTTCAGCTGAATATTAAAATCTGCACATAGCCAGCTCTGAAATGTCTTAAAGTGATACCGTGAACAAAATTTTACCATTCCTTTTATCTTCACCATTCAAAAGTATAGGAGGAAAGTGCTACCCATGCCATATTACAAGTTGTAATTCCAATGGAAAGCTCGATTATTTCAAGTGTTATTTACACATTCAGTTTGCCGCTATTACTCAAATTATTCCAAAATGTGGGCGAACCACATGGAGAGTTGGGCTGAGTAGAATGTTGTGTCATCTTATCCCTTCACTTAACTGAGAATCAACCCCATTATCTTCAAAACTACCACTTGCGTTGGAATTGACATCAGAGCCATATTTCGTTAGAAGTAGGGTAAAAATCTTAAGCATTTTGATAGCTTTTTCTCGCAATTCAATGCCGCCAAGATGATAAATAATGTCACAAGAGGGAAGCCACTGAACAAAATTTGTTGGCTCAAGCAGTTGCTGATTGAGTAACGGGGTACGCATTTTATGTACTTTCGGGCAGTGCACATATGCTTTTTTCAGGTTGGTCTGTATTATATTTTTTCTTGCAGTTTAAGGTCTAAATATGTACCTTGAAGCCCAAAAATCTTCATACATTTTTTTTTATTTTTGTCGCAGTAGCACTTTAAAAAACATTTGAGAAAAGGCTAACAGCAACTAATGCATTAAAATATTTGAAACAGTAATTAATGCATCAGTCATTTCCAGCTGTGCCCACCCCCACCCCCCCCCCCCCCCCCCCGGGCAATAGTGGGGCATTTTCCCACACTGTCCATCCTGGGGGTCAGGCATTAGCCTTCTACCCAATTACCCCGGGGCATTTGACCATCTCACTTTTTTCACCCTACAGCATTATTGCTTTCTTAATGACAAATTCATTGGCAAATACAGTAAGTTTCTAAGTTTCTTATTGAATGTGTCTAGATAGAACATAAAATGGGACGCTAGAGCTGTAGAATGACCTATTTTACACTAACTACGGGAAACAGGACCCAACTAGGACTTAATTTGGTCTGAATTAGCTTAGATTTTACTGAAAGTAAGACAAGAAACGAAGAAAACAAAACATTTTTGACATGTTTGAGCCACCACCCCGGGGCATTTAAATAACTATTTTGTCCCGGCGGTGGGGCAGTTTATTTTCAACAAATCTCAATTCCCGGGGGTCGGCCCGCAGGGGGGAGGGGGGGGGGATGGGCACTGTTGGAAATAACTGATGCATAAATATCAGTTCGGGTAATACAATAAGATATGATACTTTATTTAACATGGCATTTATGCGTAGCTTAATCAGCTAGTTTACATGGCCAAGTATATACTAAAAATTAGAAACTAAAAATGAACAATTCATGGTATAAAAACTGTAAAATACAAAATCAGAAAACAAATTCCACACTCTGTTCATAATGCAAGGGAGGGAACTCAAGGAAGTTCTGTCACCTAAACCTATTAATAGCATTTTTTGTCACACAAGACTCTTCACAACGCGACGTTAAGGAAATGTCCAAGGGCAGTTTGAGGTATGGAAACAAGTCTTTACCACGGAGGTAAGCACTGAAACAATTCTTTACCACGGAACGTCGTACTATACCGTCACGCTCTAAGCGCACTGGAAGCAAACTTGCCACGTGGCATCACAATTATTCATTCATAGGTATCTGTCAAGTTTCATGCCTCAACAAAAAAAAAAAAGAATTTCATTATGAAATCTTAAACACGGCAGAAACCTAAACAAAGGTTTCCCAAACAAACTTTTTCCCGATGAATGAGACTCCTTAAGCTTTCTTGCCTCCAATGCTATGTCCGCTTTTTGAAACAAGCTTAAGCTTTGTGAACTCCAAATACTGTATTGAACTTTTTCAAATTAACTCATAAAGGACAACACTTACTGTACTGGCAACTGCATATTAACATTTGGTAGCTAAACATGGCATCCCATAGATGAACATCAATTACGTTACTAACTCGTCATCATATCAGTTCGGCTTCGCGTTTGCAGCTTGCTTTCTTCAAAATAAAACTCTTGAAAACACAAACATGAGCCTAAACAAAAAGCACTTTATCTTACCCAAGCCTTTCTTTGGATTCCTCCGGAGTCAACTGATCGAAAGATTTCTTTTGCTTTCCCAGGAATGCTTCGTGATCGTACTCCGCATTGTGTTTACCATCCTTATCGTAATGCTCCGTGTCGGAAAGTTTTCCATCGTGGACTCGCGATTTCGCGCCGGTTTTTTCAGGGGCCGCGCGAACTGAGAGCAAACACAAACAAACACATAATGCGGAGAAAAGCTGGGTCATTTTGCACAGAAAACTAACAAAATCTCGGCTTTTAGAGCGCAGAAATTCCTCTTCGGGGGAATACCTTAGAATGCTCTCTGTCACCAGGCTAACAGAGTTGAAATGTGACATAAATTGACAACTGGCGCAAAGATTTGTCGTCGCTTGTGAATTTTTGATTGGATAATTTATGTCATGTGGTTGCATGGCTCAATTTTCTGCCACGTTGGTGAAATTATTTTATGAATGGCGCTTTTCATATAGGCGCGAAAAAAAGGATCCATTCATCAATCGGGCATCCATAGCTGGGGGGTAGCACCGATCACCGATTATGCGATTACCCTTTGAGAACAGTCTCCTTTTAACTCTTGGGGAGGAAGGGGGAAGAGAGTGGGTAGGCAGCTTGAGGATTAATTAAACTGACATTTTTTCGCAGGTACCTGCAAATGAAAGTTACGGTACGCGCCGTAAATCTTATTAAAGAAAATTTCATTAGATTAGATGTTCGGAATGAGAAAAGAGGTACTTTAAGTTGCAATGCATGTTTATGAAACATGTCACCCACGCCCGAGACTCATGCACGTCGTGTTGCCGTCCGGCAGGCGCATTTCTTCCTGGCTCTGGGAACGAGATTGTGGAAGGGGCTGCTCAATGCGCGTAGACTTTAGCGCGACACTCGTGTACGTGTTTCCATCTAATTGTTTTCGCACGTAACATTTGTGTGCAAGAGAAGAATGACACGAAGAATTAGACGGTGCATCGACGCTTTTTAATTTATCATATGACCCGTACGCCCCCGTGCGCACTTTTATTGCAAAATTTAAAACTATTAAGTAAATATATCTTATTCGATGGTTTTACATATAATACGCGCGGATATTTTGCGAGTTGCGTAGTATTTTTCCGAGCCCCGAAGGGGCGAGGAAAAATACGAGCAATGAGCAAAATGTCCGCGAGTATTATATGTAAAACCATCGAATAAGAGATTTATTATTCCACTACAAAAAGATTTTGTTATTTTGGCTTCTCTGTTTTGGTAACAGTTTTCAAATGCACCCGGCATCAACTGTCCATCGGTATATGGCGCGTACGAATGATGTAAACAACACAGAAAGCCAGTTAAATGTCTTTAATTTGATTAGATAAAATGAAAAGATAAATGACAAGTGAAACTTGTTTTCGAGTCTGCATCGTTTCAAAAACTATTCTTCGTCCAGTCCGGACATTGTTGCTCCTTTTTTCTGCCTTTTCCGTCCGTATTCGCTCTGTTGTAAACCGGTCAAACCGGGACACTACAGTGTATTACGGTCTCATATTTTGCGCGTTCTCTTGACCTTATTTGGTGAAATGACATAATAGTGGAATAATAAATTCCCGTATTAGGACCGTGCGCGGTAATAGCGCGAGCGCGGTCGGAAAAAACTTCTGCCCGGGAGGTAGTTAAAAGTCATAATTCTCGGTTTTCATTGTCACGCCATTGAAAAAAAAAATTGAAACCATTCCATGAATGAAGTCAAGAACTTGACATAGTATAGAGGATAAATTAATAAGGCATCTGTGCAAGTGTCCGGTTTGTGCGGCATTCCGTACTCGAATTATTTGACAAAATGTTCCACATAAATTTATAGAGCTTAGTATGGAGACGCCATGTTTGTGTCCCCCTGAGGGGCACAAACATGGCGGCCGGAAATACGAAAAAAACATCTGGAGTTCACTTTTGCCAGAAAAGAGGTTTGTTTGCCCTTGTGAATTTTCGAATGTTTAGATAAATATTTCTCCTCAAACTTAAATTGTTTAGAATGCTGAAAATCACCCAAAGAGTCATTTTTAAGATATGGAAAAGCTCTGTCACGGCCGTCCTCCTTATGTCACGCACGATGGAAACTCGGAAATTGAAACTGTTCTATTTTCAAAAGGAAGCACGACATCGAGCTAAGAAATTGTGAACAGACATATTTTTAGGTAATCTTTCCTTGAATGAAGGTAAAAATTTTGTAGGCCTCCCAGTTTTGAATTCTAGAATTTGGTGACGTCACGTGAAAACCGAGAATTGATCAGGGCTGACTCACCAGTTTGTTGGCCAGCAGTGCTGGTTAAAAATAGTGTGGTCATGCCAGGGTGAGGTTGGAGCTTTATAAATTTGATCCTTCAGTCTACAGCATCGGGTCTCTTTTTAATTTTCATTAATGGTGCGTTCTATTGACCCTATTCCGGAATAGGAATACATTCAATGAATACTAGAAATCCTAATAAGAGGTTTTTGGGGTGACTGGAACACAAAATGGCTCTTAAATTATCATATCTCAGCGAACGTTTGCAGATTCTACGTCTTCCCAAATTCACCCAAAAAGAGAAATCTAACAGCTATTCCTCTTATTCTTATTCCGAAAAACGGTCAATGGAATGCAACCTAAAAAATATTCTTAAAAAAAAAAGTCATTTTCCCTACATCTGCCCAGAGTCAACATCGAAAGGTGGTTACACTTTACGACAGGTACTTGGAGATATATAAAACGAGTGATAATACAATCGAAGCTTTCCTTGCGACAACCCTCTTAGGCGACCAGCTCTAGTTGCGACCGACACTAAAACCTTGTTTTAACTTTACACCAAACACCTCTTGAACTCCCGTAAGCGACCGCGACCACTTTGGGAAGTACAAAGAGGTTTTTTTGCTTTTATTGTAACTCTTTTAAGCGACCACTCAAAGAGTTTGATGTACTGTACAGTAAAGTGTTAAAACACTTTAATGAAAGTTGACACTTCTCGATCTCCAACAATCATCTATTTTAAAAGAACTACAGTCGACTCCCGATAACTCGAACCAATTTTCCTTTCCTTTCAGGTCATTTTCTATATAATTTTACCCTCGATAACTCGAACTCCCGATAACTCGAACCTTTTTCAATTTCCCTTGAAGGTTCGTGTTATCGAGAGTTATCGAGTATTTCATCTAGTCCTAAAGTCAAAATGCTGTCATGTGAAACTTCAGCGAAACTTCGACGTTTAATTGGAATTTATATATAAAGGTTGAATAAAGGTCTCTATTATTTCAGTGATTGGTCTCTTACGAGAGCTCATTCTCTAGTTACGACCACCGTTTTTAATTCCCGTGGTGGTCGCTTACAAGAGCTTCGATTGTACATGATTAATCTGAATGGCTGAAAAAAAATGTGGCCCCAAAAATGTTCATGCGCCACACAAAGCTTCGTAAACCAACAAAGTAACCACCGCTTTGAGAAATCCATTTCAATGAAGGCAAGAATTAAAAACAGAAACAAAGGTCGCGTCATTTTGGGACTATTCCGGAATAGGGCTACTCGGAATAGATGTGCTGCACGTTTTTTTTCTTTTTTTATTTAGGGGGGGGGGGGGGGGAGGAGGGGACTACTCTGTCTTTGGAATGAACAGCATAATATTCCATTGATTCTGCACTTGATTTCAGAATGAACGAAATACAGTTTACTCAGAAAATGTTTTCGGTTAAATGGGAATAGGTGGAATTGCATTCTTAGATTTTGGGAACTGATGTCCTGTGCACTCTGTTATTCCTATGTTCAGAAGAAAGCTACAAGCACAGGAGGAGCTCTTAAACATTTTTTGCCGGGGTTTTGCTGCCCACCTGTTTTCAGACAAGATATGTAATTTTATGGCCTAAATCAAACAAACTTTCTGATCTCACCTCCAAATTGACGCCCATTTTCAGCCCTACACTGGATAAAGTTATACCATCTAGGGCCATAGATGCCGCTGTACATGTACCTTATATAACCGAGAACCCAAACGCTACAAATATGTTCAAGATGAAGTACACACTGAGAACGTTCTGCCTGGCAAACTTTGTAGATATAGAGTAATATACTACATGCACATAGATTGAAAAAGAAGTCTGAAGTTAATATTCAGAGCACTTGAAAACTGAGTAATAACTTTAATAACCCTTCCAAGTTATGTTCAGTGTCCTACAAAGCCGTTATCTGGGTTGTCACACAATGTTTCTCCCTGAAAAAAATGTTACGTGACGAACAGAATAGCGGCTGCATGGAGGACTACATTACGTTGAAACTGGTCAACAACTTATAAAAATACTTCTCTTTATTAACGCTTGCAGTAAAGTTTCATACATTTCAAAAAACTACCTTCGGAAAATTTTAAGATCACAGAACAGAAATGAGATTTTACGCATTCACCTATTCTAACCCAGGACAAGTGGTCCAAGCTTTCCTTATTTATGGGTGAAAATGGGGACATAAAAAAAAGTTGGCTTTAAAGGAAGGGATTTATTCACAAATTCACACTCCCTGCTAATCTAAAAGATCTTTTGTATCAAAATTAACAAAAAACTCTGTGGGACAAACAAATATTGACTGAAACCAAAGCTTTCATCAGCAAACTCTCAACAATAACTTCTCCTCAATTGAAAAATATTTGAAACCACAAGTAGGTTGAAACATACTCTTTGTCTATTGCTAACAGAATACAAACATTTATATCATGACAAATTCAATGCATCAGTCGGAGAAAAATAAAGAGGGGGGGGGGGGGGGGCAGCATACCAAATGGAAAAATACCTAAAAAAAAAAATCCTGCCAACCAGTGATAAAATTCTGATTTACATTCCACATATTAGATTCCTAATAATTTTAATTCAGGCTATTATTGTTTCAAATTACACGAAGAACAAAATAGCCGGGCCCTCTAGTTGCAACATGTTTCAACTTCCTTGTGAGCTCTTATTGTTTTTCAGAATTTTTTTAAATTAAAATGTACACGGTTAGGTTAGCCTGTGAAAAAAAGTTCAGCCTGGAAAACAGTTCAAAAGAAACCAACAATGCCACTGGCTATGTTTGATTTTACTTACAATAATATTTAATCATAAAATTCCTTCTCACAGCACTAACATTTTTTCATCATCAACCGTTAAGTACTGTCAGGAAGCAGCAATATAAGCAGCAATAATTTTTTTTCTATAAAAATATACCTTTGACAACTATATTTCAAAAACCTGAGGGAACATGTTTTTAATGGGAAGGGGGTGGGGTGGGATTACAAGGGAAAGAGCAGATTAATCCCCCACCCCTCCCACCTCCTCATTAAAAATTTAGCTTCCCTGAAGTATAAGTTAAGTCACTAATAGCATTCTAAAACTCATCATGTCTGGTCAGCGCCTCGCCAAAGTCTGTTGCTTGGCTACCAACAAACACGTCATGTTTTTCAACAATTTCCTCCTTCGTCAGCTCACCATCCTGAAAATTATGAGCAAAAAACACATCAACTGTTAGACCAAAACTGTTTTGGGTTAATGTAACAGCCCAAAACAAATTTGGGTATTTTTATAAGTTGATTAAAAAAAATGACCTTGTAAAATTTCAGAGTGTTCATTGCAATGTGAGAATCGTATTTATATCTTGCAGTTACAGTCGATCCACGTCACATGTGACCGGTGTTTTTGAAATTTGAATGGAGTTTCGAAATTAACATGTCAGTTTGATCATCGCCAACGAGATTTCAGAGTTCGCATAGAAATTTCCCTAGTTTATTGACGGTACAACACTGTTAATCTTTCTTTACATTACAGCATTAAGTATTTCAAGAATAACAATAATAATTGTTTCCCAAGTATTTTGAATCTTTTTTTTTTCAGTTAATGCATCTTTTCTGGAAAGATTTCAAGAGAAATGTTCAACATTCCATTCAAATGGACATTACTAAGAGGAATTTGAATGTTGATTTCAAATACTGACATGGATTGGGTTGTAATCCTGCAGGATTTTTTTTTAGAACATTATGGTTTTCGTACCCCATCAGTGTCAGCCTCACGCACAAGATGTCTGGCTTCAGCTTCAATATGATCATAGTCAGGAGGAATGATCCAATCCTTTACTTCATCCTGTTGAAAACAAGTTGTGCACGAATTAAGACAAGGATTAAACCAAGTCATGAAAAACAAAACCTTGAAAACTGGCAAGAACATTGACAAAATTCCATTGAAAGAATAATTAATATAAATTGTATTTTATCACATGAAATAAATTCTTCAAAGCCAGCTGAAGAGTTTACTTACTGTTAACTAAATGTATTACTAAATTTTGTTGCTATCATAAAATTCTGAATGTAAGCAATGAATTTATATTTGTGTAAAAGACCTTCTAAAAGGGGTTACATTTAGGGAGGGTATATCATTGGCTGGATTTTTGTTTGATGAGCTATGGAATAAGAACAGTTTGTAACACTCTTAAAGCTTATAGATAGCTTAAAACAGATACCCCTAACAGTCCATGGGCTAATAATAGAGCATTTTCATTCACGTGACTACTGGCCATATTGGTTTACTGAAACAATTAGAGAAAGCATTTGCACAAAAATAGAGTTCAATTCCCAGAGGTTTAGTTTGGGACACCAACATGGCCGCCATTTCTTTGTTTTGGGACACAAACATGGCTATCCTGACGTCATGTGAAAACACTCCATAGCCAAAATGATCTATACCTCTGAGGTATGAAGAGCTTATAGTAACACAAGAAGGTTAGCTAACATTCATAGATGTTCATGTCCCCTACTTTAGCCTTCTAAACAAAACTTTCAAAATGTCAGTGATGCAGATTTTTTTTCCCCAATCCTTCAGGAATGAGATAGAAACCACTGAAAATGCAAGCAACTCTTAATTTATAATAATTATATCAGGAAACATACCCTGTCCATTTTGCCATCTTTATTTTTGTCGCGGAATTCGTGAAAATGTTCTCTTTCACTTTTCACCCAATCAGGTTCGTCTGCATCTTTTTCTTTCTCACTGTCTGGATACAGGTCACCTAAATTTAACCAAAACTCTCATAGTTACATATAACATCACATGCTTTAAGATCATTATACTAGTACACGTAATAATCAAATATTAGGGAGTATGTTTGATGATCTTGATCCTAGGCTTTCTCTCCTTTGCCAAATTGGTGATGGTGTCATCTGCCCCTGCAAAATCTGCAGGGGATGCCAGACACGCATCACAAGATCCATTCATTCATTGATTGATTGTCCCATTGAATCTCGACTTCAATCTGGAGTGAATTTTCTAATTCTGGGATAACAATGCCATTTGGAAAGACAATGATCTTTTGTTGTTGTTTTCTTAGCAAGATGAAATGGCAAATCATTGGTTCAACAGAGGCAATAGAGACCTTAATATATACGACAGCACCTTCTAAGAGAACATCGCAAAACAATGGGAGTTAGTGGGTAAAACAATCATTCTGCATGTGCGTTATGAAATTTGGTAAATTTCTTTGTTGTCTTCTACAAAACAACAACATGAAATGGGTTATTCCAGAAAAAATCCACACCCCCCCCCCCCCCCGACGGATGGGGTCGTTTTTTAACCCCCCCTCTCACCTGGATTTCCTGAAGCACAAGAACCCCCCTCCTGTCTGGATTTCCAAAACAAAAGACCCCCCCCTCCCGCCTGGATTTCCGGAAAAAAAAAATTAGGCTTAAATTTAATTTATTTTTAATATAAAATACCACAATCACGTCTAGAAGATGTTCTTTTTTAATTTCTAAAGCTTCTGCTATTGCGTGGAACTAAAAAAAGAAAGGAGCAACAATGCGAAAAAGCGAACGAGTTCATCCTTTGTGCCCAATGGACAACACCCATGGAATCTTAAAACGGCACGCAGAAAGCGCACTGGCTGCTTGTTCAACTGTGCTACGGACGATGGGACTTCAGAGAGGTTACCACTGTATATGTTGCAGGAACCCGTCCAAGAACGTTCTCCTTCTGTTGCTTTCGCAATAACTTACGTTTCCAAAAGTTTTTTCGAGGTACAGATGGCTACAAGTTCCTCTCGAGTATTTTTGACAAAGAGGGAATGTTTGGACCAAAATTCTTTGGAATTATCTTCTTCAGCTAATAGCTCTGCATCCTTGCTTGCACAAGTAAAAAATTCTTCCGCCTGCCGCAGTGGAATGCAATGGCGGACGTGAAATTACACAACGGTGGCACGCTGGGTCTGGTACGAGTAGAAATGTGTCAGGCGTTTCAACTCTTCGTTGCAACAATGTTGCGATGGCTCGTTCTTTACTATCTTGTTGTTCACGTTTTCAGCTATAAAAGGACCTGCGAAGGACCTTAGATTATCATTTATTTTAGGTGAGAAATATGTGAACAAAATATTTCTTTTATTTTCAGGGTCTGAGAGTGCCGAAGTGTCACCGAACTAAACGTTCGAATCGCGTGAACTATCGGTCGAAATGACTCCTGCAGAAGACTTTCTTAAGTTCAACCCCCCCTCCCACCTGGATTTCCAGAGTCTTTGACCCCCCCTCCGGTGAGAATTTCCAGAATCCCATCCGTCGGGGAGGTGTGGATTTTTTCTGGAATAACCCAATGCATGTAAGTTCCAAAATATCTAAAGTTTTCTGGAGAATGGGAATACACAACGGTGAATTTTTGATTTATTTTTTAAACATGAATCAGTTGTTGTAACCAATTCAGTTACAAGAAATTTCAGATACATTCTTCAGATTGAATAAGCTGGAATAATCAGGAAGAAGTTCACATATAACACAAAATCACATTTTCAAGCAATGTTTTTGTTGGTATTGTTGCCGGTGTTGGTCCCTTATGATTCAGTCACCATTGCCCAGAAAAACTGCCTTTGTCCAAGAGTGATGAACAGAGATAAACTCCCATTTTCAAATTTGGAAAACCTACCCAAGTATTCTTCAAGAGAAACAACTCCATCGCCATCTTTGTCAATGTCCTGTAATGTCTCATTAACAACAACATCCTTCATGTGATCATATTCCTCAGGATGGAGGAAGGCTGTGTATTCTTCCTTTGTAATTTTGTTGTCTTTGTTGACGTCAGATTTCTCCCAGCGCCCCTTGTCTCGTGTCAGCATGTCTTTATATTCATACTCATCACCCTCTGAAATGTAAAGCATTATTTCTGTAAACATGAAGTCAATGTCTCAAAAGTGTTTAGTGATGATTGAGAAATGTTTATTTTCCAAGTGACACAAGCACCCCTACCCTCTATCAGTGCTGGAAATAACTGTGGGTCATTGGACGTTGTCCAAACAAATTTTGAAAATGTCTGGCCAATTTCACAGTATGATCGGACATCATGTCCGAACGTCTCACCAACACATTTTGACTTTTTCCCTTGAAGGTGTTGTCCATTGATAAACGTTGCTCATGTATATTGTTTGAGCCATATACTAAAGACACTCATCATTCATAAAGCAGAAGTGTTTCGTAATCCTGTACTTGCATTACTGGTGAAAATATGCATAACTGGTGAAAATAACTTCTTAGAAAATCGCTCAATAATGCATTGCGAAGTACTGTTAATTTTTGTTACACATACTTTGCCAATCACATTTAAGCGAAAAACCAGTAATGGTTTTCAAGGACCACCACAACAAAATAAAAGTACCGGATCCTGTAGCAAAGGATCTAATTAGCAAAAGAAATTGTAGAACAAATAATCTAAAAACGAGCAAGGCTGATTAGATTATTTGTACCACCCTGAAAACTACATTTCACCAATGATTTGTATCTCCATGTCTCAGTTAACAATTTGATAATATATTAAGAGTGATATGTACCTTTCAGAATAAAAAGTAGCGATATTAAAACATGACGTTTCGGCGACGACATGTCACCATTATCAAATGTAAATTATAATAAGATCGGTAACGTTACAGATCTTTTTATAATTTACATTTGATAATGGTGACATGTCGTCGCCGAAACGTCATGTTTTAATATCGCTACTTTTTATTCTGAAATGTTTTTCCAAATCCTAAGTTATCAGATGTGTACCTTCCAGATCATATTATACTTTTAAAAGTTTCTTAAAGAGTTATTAAAGACATGAAAATTATGCAGGCAAGAAAGACAAAAGAAACTTTCAAGAGTATTTTGCAGAAATGTGCTGATGTTACAAAATTATACTGAAAAATAAATCTTATTGCATTTATAAGCAAAAAGTTCAGAAGATGAATAAAAGTTTATTTAGCTCATGGCTACTACCATAGAATAAACTTTGTCTATGCATAATGAATTAATAATATTGTTATTAAAGTTAATGAATTTCTGTTTTTTTGCCTTGGGCAAGCAAATTTTGAGGGAAGATTGTCCAGAGGGCAAGATGGCATTTAATTTTTTTTTTTTTCAGTCCTGTCTGACTCTTGGAATTTCCAATGACTTTCCTTGGGAGAGGTATAAATACACGTACATGTACTTTCTGGAATCCAACATTTTCTTAGATAGGCCTTTAAATTATTGAAGTTGTGGAGAGTTAGGCTGACCTGTAATATACCCATATGTCAGGTTTTTGTACAGTTCCCAGCTGATTGGCTCATCAGGATCTGCTCTCTTTTCTTGGACATATAACTCATCAAGTGACATGTGAGATTGTTCAAGTTTCTTCAGCTGATCCCATTGTCGATCCACATCTTCGTAGATGTATCGCTTGGATGTGAATTTGATCCAGTCCTCTAACTCTTTCTGTGTCACCTTTCCATTGTGATCCTTGTCAATTCTTTCAACAATTTTTCTGTTGCAGAGAACAAAACAACTGAGATTTTACTGAATGTCTGAAGGTAAAGGACTCTTTAAAATAACATTTTCCTGCAAGCAAAGGTTTCATGATTGCTCTATGTCCTACTTAAATTAAGTTGAATAATTTTTGTACCATGTTCACAAACAAAAAAAGCATAAAATGCATTGTATTGCTTGGAATAATATTACTACTATAGTCATCATGGGACTATCAATGTCATGGGAGGGGTTTGATGGGGAAAATGCGGACACAAAATTCTTCAGAAGCGGTGTCACAAGTGCAATGGACTGCTGAATAAAAATGTTTTATTACATTCTATCAAAATTTGCATAGTTGACATTTCAGTGAGACAAATACTATTGCCGGCCACATAATTTTCACTGACTAGCATTTTAGTTGCCTAAACGCTGTAAGAAAATGTGATCTCACATGATCTATAGCTAACTGGTCATGTGAACCTATTGGCTCTGGATAGCAGTTTAATAAACAAAGATTGAAGCAATCCTTTACAGAGGTTTCTCTCACAAGGCATCACACAAAGTGATCAAATTTAATGTCCCCTTTGAGCAAATTGCAGTGTACATAGACTGGGAAAGAGCAGAGAAAATACAGAACGAGTTTTCGTTTCATACAGTAGGTTGCATATGACAGCTTCCCACCCGTGGGGACCCCTGACAAGACTGTATGACACGTGGCACTTTGCGCTATGAATGAAGTGACAAGTTGAGCAATCTCAACCATAATAACAATGTTCTTTATGAAAAAACTAGATCGAATTTTTAAAGATAAATTAAACAAAAAGCGTATCCTTAATAATTCATACGGGAAAACAACTGGTGTAACCGTCAGTGTGAAACTAATCGAACAATGAACTAATTATAGTCGTGTCAGTAGCGACAACCTAAACATTTGTTCAGTCGCCAGGATATTTTTGCCAAGGAAACTATCAAAAATTGTAACCGTGGATTTTAAAGACTTGGAAATAAATAAGTTTACGCATTAATATAAAGTCGGAATTAATTCGAAACAAGCTAAGCGCAAAAAGCCCCACAACAAGATCTCACTCAATGTGAGTTGCACTCGAATTGTCAACGTGGCATTGTACTGCAGCTGTACTACAGGCTATCAGCTGTCATTAAAATCGAATAATTCGAAACTTACATGTCTCGATCGTTAGCAAAAACATGTCACACGTTACCTTTAAGCATTCTAAACAGATTTAGCGCATTCCCAAATTATAACATGACAAGATTACATAAAAATATTGCTTGCAGAAATGACATCTCCTGATACAACGCTTGACACTGAGGCAAATTTGCATACACCTTTCCACCGACAAGCTGACTATTTAATGGTCCACTTACCCTAGTCTTTCCTTAGATTCCTCAGGAGTCAGCTCGTCAAATTTCTTCTTGTCCCTTCCCAGAAAAGCCTCGTGATCATACTCCGCGTTATGTTCTTCGTCAGCCTTGAAATGCTCTTCCTCCGACAGATCTTGGTCGTAGACTCGGCTCTTCTTGTCCCCTTTGGCTTCTGGTGGCCGTGCATCAACGAGTAACAGACATAAACACACTAAGACCGTGGAGAAAAATCGAGCCATGGCCGTGAACTAAATTTTTGTCTCGTCTGGGATGCAAGTGCCAAACAATCGACCACCAAACGTTTGATAACACAAGTTTCCCGGGCCAGCTGCTCGGTAAAATTGCCATGAGGGGTGCTCTGCTATGCACACCGCGATTGGATAATTTTGGTCACGTTTGTTATTTTCTGTATTCTGATTGGCTGATATCTGCCACGTTGGCAAGGGAGTATCACTTATGTGTCGGAATGGGGAAAACTCCGGCCGTCAATAAAATCAGGAACATGGAACGTTCCGGAACATCCCGAAAAATTAATTAATGAAAAAATATAAATATGAAAACTGAAAATGAGACAAACTAAATTATTAAAAAGCATAAAATAAATCAGAATAAAAGTAAAGTCTCTGTGTAAACTAGAGGTTCTTCTTCTGGAGGCCATGTTTCAGCCTTTTAAATTAGCTTATCAGCGATCAGAGCCTAAAAATTGGTTTCTTTAACAAGTTAAACTTTAAGGCCTGCGCTACTCCGGTGTATTCGCAGCAGGTTTATTTCTGCATGATGTGAGTTCTTTTTCTCCTTCAGTATTTTTAAGTCTCTTCATCTGTTCATTTTGAATATGATCTCTTAGTCTGTGTGTTATGCCATTTATAGGGTATTTCAGAGAGAAATTTAGAGTTTTAAATATTTTGCGGCCTATCGATTAGCCATCGATTACCCATTGACTACTGAGCAATAATCAATGACTAAGACAAAATCAGAAGCAAACGGCAAACTAATTCAGTTAAGGCAGTAAACAAGGCTGAATTAAACCCGGTACGACCCACAAGAGCGTACACAACACACACTGCCGGAGCTAAGTGAACTCCCTGATAGGTGAAAGGTTCATTCCCTAATGCAGGCCTCAGCTTTGGTGGTCACCCGCATTGTTCAGAAAATTTCACGCAATATGTGTATTGATTTTTTTTATTACTAAAACAGTTGTAAAGCAACAATTCCTTTGATAAACTGAAAGCATGACATCAAATTAAGACTACGACAATCCACGCACTCTATTCTACCTGTCCACCGGCGCCATCACACAGCGAGGACAATGGCGTTAACGCCCTAGCATTGACTGCTTTTGTCCTCCACAGTAGCCGAAAAACTTCACTGACCCCAAGCAAACGCATTTAAAGTAATATTTACAACAAAAAACTAATATATTCAATATAAAAGCTATCGCACAAAAATATGACATTTAATTCGCGTTTGTTAAAACGAACAGTTTATCGAATCGTGCGCGCCATTCTCGAATTAACTGACGTCATCACTTGTGGATGTAGAACAACACGCTTGCGCATGCCCTGATGGACCGCTCCGCGGTTCTCGCAATGATAAAACATCTGTAAACCAAGGATGAGACTCGATATCCTCAACAGCTATTCTAGCTTTAAAATCCAATATTAGCATACTCCGTATAAGATTCTTGCAGTTTTCTGAAACCTGCTGTTTTGGTTTGTGAAAGGTTACCCCTCTTTTAATTTGCTGCAGTAACATCTTCATGTCAGAATCATCAAAAGGCATTCGTCCCGTCACCATGGTATAAAGGACCACGCCCATGCTCCATACATCGGCTTTTTCACCATCGTAAGGTATGCCTTCGGAAAGAAGATAATTTGGTTTCAAAATACATATCACATGTGGACATAGTGAACGAACTATCTTTGCGTTTTCAAGTCTAGCTTGCTATCAAACTGCTATCAAGCAAATTAACTTGCTAAAGGTGATATTACATGAGGCAATTCAGTTTCTGTAATTTGCCAATTGCTGACGCGGAAAGCATTGAGTTGAGACTGAGTAGAAAACATGTTACACGCTGCAAAGTATTCCGCAACGTTGCGATAACCAAAAGTCGTACTTTTCTTACAACTTGCAAAGCAATTTTTCCATGCGACAGCTTGGACCACAACTTGTCTCGCAACGGTGTTGCTTACCTAAGTGAGCGTAACCTCTCAGCACTTTATTATAACAAAACTCACTTAAATTTCTCCATGTAACCTCAGCTCGTTCTCCAACCTTTTCAAAACGTAAAGTCAAATAGGTTGTTCAGTCTTTACAGTGGCTTAAATGTTAAGATTTTCAGCTAGATCAGTGCTATCCTATGAAGGCATTTTTCCCTTCGCGGGCCGTCAACTTCAAACGGCATAAACTTGCCGTAAAGCTTGTAAGTGGCTGACCGCCCTGATTCGATTCTAGGCGTTTTACAATTGACAGCAAAGTAACTACATTACCTTTAAGTATCTCATACGCTGCATAAGCTGCTGAGCCACAAAATGTCTTGCAAAGTTCCGATTTGTTGTAAGTCTTGGCAAAACCAAAGTCCGTAATCTTGACATTGTTTCCCTCGTCCAAAAGAATGTTTTCACATTTCAAGTCGCGATGCAGCACTCCATGTCCATGGCAATGTTTTACAGCTTGCAACATCTGCAGGAATATTTTCTTGCTGAGATGTTCTTTCACAAACCCTCTTGCCTTTATATAACCCAGTAGATCCCCTCCGCTGGCGATATCCATGATAACAAAAACCTTATCTCCTATGTCCATCACATCGTACACGCGAATGATGTGCGGATGTTCGATGCTCTGAATAATGCTTAGTTCACGAGGTAGAAATCTCTTTAAAAAGTCATCTGGAGCCTTTTTGCGATCCACTATTTTCACTGCCACATGTAGCTTGAGTTTTCTTGAATACGCCCTTCTGACTTTTGCGTACGAGCCTTCTCCAAGCGGTGGGTCGTCCAAAAGCTCGTACCCGTTTTGCTTGAGAAACCGTCCATTGAAAGATTGTTTGGACATAACATGGGAGAAGAAGCGCGTTATAGCAGACATTGAAGACGTTAGAGCCTTCTCAAGCTAATTACTACTTGAATGAGTTAAATTGCTAATGCTAACTGCGTTCATTTGTTACGTCACAATAATATCTATTACGTGTGAATTAGTGTTTTCGCGCGCGCTGTGTTCTCCAAGCGATAGCGAGCTAGCGCGCGCGTGTAAATGTTATAATTCTCAAAAGTCGAAACATCTTAACGTTTTTACTAAGAGCAAAAAATATTCTTAATTCTCTACCCACCCACATTATTTCAGTCTCAAGCATCTTTTGGTTCCAATGGTGGAAAGAAGTACATGACCCTGTATCAAACTTCACACCAAAATTTATATTTCCTTGACGTAAACAACGTTCACCGTGTGTCAGGTCTGAAAGAAGAAAGCTGACCCCATGCCCATGACGAGCCATTTTCAGGCGTGGCATCAGGTCGGTCTAAATGTTGTGACAATGGAGCTTTATCACAGTAATTTTGAATTTTTAATGTAGGCCAGGTATTACAAAATTCCACTGAAACTGCTGTAAAGAGCACCTTAAAATTAGTCAAATGGCCAAGTTTGAAAGTGGTGTAGTTCCATAAATTCAGGAAGTTTTACAGACGTTGTTATGGATACGGGTAAAAATTGAAACGTCTGACATCACATCGTGTACTACACGATGTAATGTCAGAAATTGAATTTCTTTCCAAGATCCAAGAGGAGCAAGGGTTTAGGTACCGGTCCTCAGGCCCTGTAATATAGAAAAGAGGAGTGTCTGTTGTTTACACGGAAGAGGCCATTTACCCGATGGGATCACTGTTTAACTACAGCTACAATGATTCATTTCCTTTTTACTCCCGGCTGGGTTCTCTAAATATTGTAATACCAATAACCGTACGTTCGAATTAGCCTCGTTCCTATCCTAGTGGACCAGGTGAATCCCAGAATACTGGGAACGAGGTTACGCTTGACAGGTGACGTCACAATCCGGAGGGCCCTAAACCGACCACGAGAGAAACGCCATCGAAACGTGGCTTGAAATTGCAGTTATTCTGGGTATTGAACTGGATCCAGCTTGCAATGGAGGCTCTGACGGGGGAATAGATTATAAAAAAATTCTTTGCATATGAGAATGATTCTCCCGCTCAAGCCTCGTGTGCAGAATGGTTCTAGTTCAATACTGACGTTCTATTGACGTTGTCGGATTTCAAGGCTTCAACTTACACGACAATACCGAAAGGTAGCATGGGTATCTTTCAATCTTTATAATTTGGCTGTAATTTTCACGGTTGTCAGGGACAAAGGATGGGTGAACATTACATATCATATAGATATTTCCCTCCGTGATTTATTTACCATAAGGGTGAGGCATAGCTGAGTTTGGTAAATTTATCAATAAATTACCCATATCATCTTGCTGTCTCATCGCGTACACTTTCAGGAATAGTTCTATATATTCAAATTATCTGAACTACTTCGTGATAATTCTAGACTGCAAGCAGTCGTACTTTTTCCCAGTCAGGTCACGCACGCAAAGTGACGGTCAAAATTAAGCAAATTAGAAAGTGGACGAGGGGATTGGCGGCATTCTCACGGCTTCGCCGCTCGCTCGCTACAGAACTTTATAGGGAAAGAAAGAGACTGCTCGCAGTCTATGATAATTCCAACTCGTTCAACTTGTTCAGTGTAGCTGCCCGGGGACCGAATTTGTAGGAACGGCGTTCAGGTTAACCCAGCTTTTGACGAAGGCAAAGCGTTTTAAGCACATTTTAGGAAACTCGTGTATCTAAAATATCTTTATTTAGTCTAAACTCTCTGTACAAATATTTGTTAATTATCCCTGTCTTCTTAATATCTGCATGCATCTTAAGCAGAGTAAGACCTGCACGCCAATTGGTTGATAATCAGCATTAACAGAGAACACTGCATAGTTTCATTGATTCAATACATTTTTTTGTAAAACCTAACTAACCTAAAAAAATAATTGTCTATTGTGTGAGGTTATAGTTTTCAAAAATAAAGCTTTTTTAGAGGTTTACGATCGAGTCGATCGATAATCATTGAAGTACAAAATCTCACTACAAAAATAATCCATTTTCACTCGAGCCAGCCTGTGAGCTGAACCTCTCTTACGCGCTCTGCTAGCAGAGTGGAATCAAAGGTACGTAATTATTATTTTAAACACTAATACTGATTACATGGACAAACAAAACAAAACAACTAATTGAAACGAAAGTGAGCACTACAGGTAAGTTGAGTCAATTCTTTTGTTTTGCTTGCTTGTTTGTTCTTTGACTGTCCAAAGTATAATACTCTTTGTACGTTTATCTTGTATTTTGGTTTTGCTTTGCTGGCGCACTCCTTTAATTTGCTCATAAATTAAGTGCACACACCTTACCAATCAAAGATAAATAGCTCTTTCTCCAAACGATACTCATTTTCCCGCTCTTGGCACAGGTTGCCTGCTTTACCGCAACGTGGCACATGTTGCACGCTTTCCCGCGCTTGATACTGGTTGCGCGCATTGCCGCGATTAGCAGCGGTCGACTTTTCACGCGTTTCCCACTGTTACGTCTTCCCGTGATTGTGATTGGCCACGTATACTTTACCAATAACATACAGTTGATTGTACTTAATTTTTCTTAAATATCAGAAACTATTCTAATAGTTTAAAACAAGGGAGATCTGGTCTTTTTCAAAATCGCCTTACTGAGGAGTATACATTACTTCTTGGCTACGAAAAGTCTGTGTTTGTCCCTTCAGCCCGTACCATCCACAGGCGCAGCTAACAGCTTTAAGTAGTTACGTCATCACTGCTTCCCAGAATGCACTGCCACCTCTTGTAACGTAAATCTTCCCTCATTGTTTTGAGCGGCGATTGTGAGCCTGCACGAACTGACTGAAGGCCAGCTGCAACACAAAGCAAATAACATCATGGATGAGTTATAAGCCCTTTCAACATCACAAAGCACTGACGAAAAAAACAAAAGGTTTTGTATATAACATGGCTTCGCTTGTAACCTTACATGGTTATTAATATAAATTTTAGGTTAAAAAATATTTCGATTTGAAGAATATATTGTCTAGCAGTATGCAGGATGTTTGTCACATGAACCTAGTTTAAAGGCCCATAGCTCCCACGAGTCTCCTGTAGCTCAGTGGTAGAGCATCCGAACTAGTAATCAGAAGGTCGTAGGTTCGACTCCTGATAGGAGCACTCGGATTTCCTTTTTCCGAGTATGCCTGTGTCACTCACTGAATAATACATCACTGTCGGCAATCAGTTTCTATTTCCAATGGATCGTGTGCAATTTTTTTTATGCCACAGAATGATTGTTTAGAGACAAAAATTATGACACAGGTATTCTAAAATGTGTACAGCCATCAATTCGTCAAGATAACATCTTTGTTAAAACGTTTGGAGGGCGAAAACAAGTTTTATTCTAGAATTCCTACACAAACCTCTTTTTCTGCCACAATTCCCTGATTACCAACTATGCCCCTTTCTGTCAATAGGTTTAATTACTTTATACTTTTACTGCCATTACCTCGAATGCTTGTCCTATTGACATCGTCACTTCATCTGACAAAGCCTTCACAAGCCAGGAAAAAAGAAAGATTATCAAATTAACATAAACGAGAATCAAGAATGTCACAGATATCCTTACAGAATTGCACTGAACTGTACCATATAGTACAGCGTTTAGTACCGTTAAGAACGTTAACCCCGCACTCATGGCACACCATTATGGTCAGCAGGGCTGTAGAGTGTGCAAACTACTGTATTCCTAAAAAGTAACTACAGTTGAAGGCGAGCCAAGGGTGGCCAACGAAGTCGGTGCCTAACCTGGTTTATATGGCATGAAGCAACTAGGAGCATTGCTACTCCCCCCTGGATGGGACGCTAGGCCATTGCAAGGTTACGCCCAGCAGTATGTCGCTGGTACCCATTTGTACACCTGGGTGAAGAGAGATCTGAACAATGTGGCTAGGGCAACAACTCAACGACCGATGCTTGGGCTACCGTACCACCACGCCTACAGAAAACACTACATAGGAGTTTACAAGGAACTTTTTCGTTCAAAGGTAAACGGGTTTGATTATATCGCAATCGACTCACGTTGGAATCCACCCTGAAAACATGGCAATAGTGCTTGTCTGTTTTGGCATCTTTTGCTATGTAAGCAAACACTCTTTTGTCCTCAGGGTCCTGTGTGATGTACGAGATATTTCTCATGTCATGATAGCTGACCATAATCTACGAAAAATCAATAATTATCATGAGAACCAGTAATCAAATAGACTATGGCACAGTTAAGCAATCAAAACATGCGAGCGAAAATTGCCTCCCGCGCGGAGACGCGACGCGCAGGGACAATTTTGCGCTCGCTCGCGTGTTTCACTTGCGTTACTGAGAAAAATAACAGTAGACCTGCGCCTTTAAAAAGCTCTATTTTCACTGAATCCTTTAACCTGCAGCTGCATTGTTTTTTTAGGGCTGGGAACATTGTTCTGTTGTTCGTTATTTTGTCCTCTCGACCAATCATTTAAGACGATGCGAACGGTGCAGGTCGCACCCAAAATAAGGGAGTACTGGTAAGCTGGTAATTATAACGGTAATGTGATGCTGTATAAACAAACCTTAGATCTGGCATCAATGAACTTGATTCCTTTTACGGACACAGACAAGATCACGGAAGGAATCTTCTGTAGCTTCGCTGTCGATAGCTGAAAACAATGGAGCAACACAGAAACATTCAGCATGCAAAGGTAATACGGAACATTCATTACGCAATAGGTCCTGCATTTACTACTCTACAATTAATACTTTCAATATTTACACTATTGTCCCCTCTTTGAGTCAATTATTTTTTTGTTACATTTACTTTAATTACTCAATGTACACCGACTATCTGTCTAATATTAAGGAGATCTAGAATTAAGTTTACGCAAATGGCAGAAATGACTACGTGACCATTTTTACCCTATATTTGCCGCTCGCTGTTTTCAGTTTCTCAGCAAACTTTAGCAGTTTTGCGCTATCATCAAAGGTCAGAATTGTTTGGCACTATTCTCATCTCTGTGCTAATTTTTTCAAGAAAACATAAACGCCAATCTCACGTTTGCTGTTTGCCGAAAAACACGATTCTTAATCTCTCATAAGTAAAAACACGGAAACATTTAGACAGGAAGTAGAAAGGAGCCGTCACTTTACCCTCATCTTTCGGGAAGCTTCAATGGTAGATTCAAGCCCTGTGATTGTCTTTACCGCATGTGATCCAAGATACTATCAAAGAAAAGACAAAACAAACAACAATTGTTTTATTCTGAATTCTAACTACTTGAGTTTTTCATATGCCTTCCGCAAAATCTTCTCATTATTGCAATATGACACCCTGCTATGACCACTTTCACTCTTGAAATGTTTGCTTTGTGACCTGGCCTTTGAGTGGAAATGAGGCTGGATTTGACCCTGTTTTGAAACAAACCTCATACATAAATAATATATATGAAAAAAACCTGCCATAGTTAGCATAAGAACAACATCAGTTTCCTATAAATACCAGTCAAGTTTGTATCAAAACAAAGTCGACTCCAGCCTCGCTCTCACTCAACGGCCAGGTCACTAAGCACACAGAACTAGAACTTTAACATGGTCAATACGCTTAGCTAAAAACACAGCTCAGACAGCTGTAAGCCACGATAAACAAAACAACTGTAAAATAGGATATTCTCTCCGCCTGGCTTATTTTAACATGCTTTAATTATTATTAATCAGAGCTTCCGTTTATACAATACTCACCAGAGTGGTATAATTGACGCTGCCTTTTATCAACACCGCCGATGCATGTTTCCACTTACTCAAACCTTTACCTTTTGGTTTTTTCTTGACTTCCTAGTAAAGAAAAAAATACCTTCAGATTATCAAAATTCCTCCACTAACTACCACTTCAAGTGGAACGAAGCCTCTCTTTCAGATCGAGGTTCACGCGATAAAATCACAATACTGCATCGAGGCTCACATAACAAGTTTTACTTTCCAGTCGGAGCTCACATTTCAAACCACGATTGCCATGTTAAACCTCCACTTCAAACCGAGGCTCACATATCAAGCCTCGATATCATACTTCAATTTCAATCCAAGGATCACTCGCATTTTAAGCCTCAATTTCAAACCGAAAATCGCATGCCATCGGTTGAGTCTCAATTCCACACCAAGGTTCACATGCTAAGTGATAACAATTCCAATAATATAAATGATAACCCAGGGGGTTCAAAAGCCGTTATACCTTCTTGGCACTTGCCATCATATGTTCCGCAGCTGCCATCAAGTCATCTGCAGTTTTTGATGCGGGTGTTGATACAGACGGACGTTGCTCATCCGGACAGTACATCTTGAGCTCAGCTAATTGTTCTTGCAACTGAGCACTGCTCTCATCAAGACTGGGGGTCTACAAGTAACAAAAACGAAAAGTGTTTAAAGGAACACCTGTCCAGAAAAGTGGCTATCATCTTTGTAATAGAGTCCTAAAGTGATGACGTCACAAAAGTTAAATTTCTGAAATTATGGGATTTGCCGAGAAAAAATGCTTCAAGCACTTACTTCCGGTTGTTCCTTCCTCTCTGGCTCTTTTACATCCTCCTTTAGAGAAGCAAGGATTCGCTTCCGGTGGCCGAGCAAGTTTACTTCCAGAACCTACCAATCCGGTGAGAAAACAGTGTTCTTACTGAGGACAAGACAAAATGTGCACTGGTACTTCAAATTTAACAGGTTAATGGATCTTTCAATGTGACAGCAACGAGAAAAGAATGCACAGGAGCTGTTGAGCACCCTTGACTGAACTGAAAATCTCACAAATTACTCCCGAGAATTGTTCTTGCTTGTACTGCGCTTAAAACCATTTTGCACCCGCAAAAAAATGCATCCCATTCAAGGTTTACAGCGGACAAACGCTTTCCTGTGTCTTTAGATTTGCAATTCGAACGTGAGTTCATACCGAACAAAAGATAATAAAGGTAAAGTCGCACTACGAGTCTCAGTGGCCCTTCTTAGCCCGGTGTCTGTAGCATGAAGCAACTTGGAGCATTGCTACTCTTCCCTGGATGGGATGCTAGTCCATCGCAGGGTTACCCCCAGCAGTATGTCGCCGATACCCATTTATACACCTGGGTAAAGAGAGATAATGTGGAGCAAAGTTTCTTGTCTCATGAAACAATACGATAATGCAGAGAACAACCTTGCCTCGAACCACCGACCGTCCGATCGAATGTGCTATGCATTGACCACCACACCACCGCGCATTCAAGAAAAACCGTGTTAAAAAACGTGTTACGTTCAAGAAATGCTAAAACTAGGTGACACAATCCATTCACGTTTTCAACACCGACCTTAACCTTTTGAGGATTTCATTTTGCTCCGCAAAAATCACGGCGAAAACTGCGCACGCGTCATACGTTCGACTGCTGTGAACGCTCTGTCTGGTAAAATTCTTTCGTTTAAAAAAGCACTCAAACAAGAAACAGTATAATAGAGAATCAACTAATTGTCTTGTTTGTATTTCAAACCACTTGCAATTGTAATAGAGCGGTTTTCAATTGAGTGTCGAAAGTCATTTCGCGTTTGCTTTGATTTTGCATTACTATGCTCTGTGATTGGGAATTGGAATCCAAACTAAAACCAATCGTGTTTTGGCCGCACGCGTTTTCCCGCGCTTGGCGCCGGTTTCATGTATTTGCTTCGAATTCTGATTGGCTCGTTGTGTTGTTTACATCTGCTGTGATTGGCCAGAGTAATTACTTTGGTTTTGGTTTTACGACAGTCAATTGGAAACCGCTCTAATGGCTCACAGCATTCAAGATCAAGTGTGGTAAAAACAAGACTTAGAGGAAAGTGCTCAAAAAAATCTTAAAATAGTAACTCACCGAAGTCAGTTCCAGCTCCCAGAGCATATGCACTCTGTCCATGGACGTGAAACCGTTATGTTGAAACACATCAAAGTATTCCGGAAGGCAAATCAGCTCTAACCAGTCTTCCAAGCTCTCGGGCTTGGTTATGGCCGGGTCACTCAGTCGGAGGCAGGGCGGTAAAGACTTCACAGCTTCCATTATTGTCCTGGAAAAATGTAACTGATTTAAGTACAAGTGCAGAAACACAATAAGAGTTATTGCTTGCAATTTCAGCGGCTATTTTAGAAATTCAACTCAAAATGGGCTAAAACATCATAAAATTATGCACAACTTTTCCTAACATGGTTAATTTTATCGTTAACTTGGAAACTTTGTTGTATACCGGCCTTACCTTCTGTGGGAAAAGTCTACAATTCCTAACTCCAATAGATCTTCATCTTCGATGACTCCATTCTATGACAAATGAAATGTACTCGTTAAATTAATTTGTACGTAAAAGCAAACGACTTCTTCATGTAAAAGATGCAGCCAAAATCATTGAAATAAAATAATAATAAAGGACAGGAAAACCTACCAAGAAATTGATGTCGTCAAACCCGTTAGCCATCATGGAGGACTCGTACTGAGCCAGATCCAGCGCTTTGAGCCAACTGGGGACCGTGTCTGCCTTACCTGTCACACAACATGCCGAGTCACGCTACTTTAGAAAACACTAGAGAGATTTAGAATTACAATAACGGCAAACAGCAGAAATAAGCACGTGATCATGTTTATCATTTATTTACTTCTCGCTGATTTTAGTTGCTCGGTAAATTTGAGTAGTTTTGCGTTAGCATCAAAGGCCAGAGTTAGTTTGCACTATTCTCATCTGTGTACTCGTTTTTTCAAGAAAACGTAAACGTGAATCTCACTTTTGCCGTTTGCCGTAAACGTGATTCTATATCTCTCTTATGTCACATTTCGTCAGTCGTCATCCTATTGCATGTAACTATAACACACTTAGTCTCCTACGCAGCCGTTATTAGGGTCGTCACGCTACGCTTCTCTCCACTAACACAGAGTGTCGTGACGACGCTTATAACGCGGGTTGCAAAAGAGACTATAACATACTAGGTCACGAAATTATTGGCGATTATGTCACGCTAGAACATCTGTGACGGTATTTACGGCGGATTTCACATGCAATGTAATGGTGGTACAGGTGCGTTAACACAACAAGTCAGTATAAAATAATAGGAACAATTTACTTTTGAGGTAAGTGTAAGCGACTTTAGGTAACGCTATAAACTCTGTTACGTTACGTCACGCCATTTCAGCTGAAACAAGGTTGAGCAATTTCAGGTGATTCTTAAATTTATCAACTGTCACAATGCCAACTTACTATTCGCGTTTTTGTGAAAACAAACCTGCATGAGCAATTTGTTCCTCCAATGTCTGAGGCAATTCAATCTGACCAATGGACGACAGAAAAGCTTCAATCTGTAGACAGAAAACAAGCCAATAAATTTATTTATTTAAATATTTATTTATTTATTTATTTATTTAGAAGTACGAAAGACGAATTCATTATCATGAGAAAACATTGTACGTGAAAAATCCAGACCAAAACGTAAGTCCTCGTCACATTTTGATGAAACCGTCCCCCTCCCCCCCAACTCTCCCTTAATAATATCAGAGTTTTCAATTAGAGCAGATAGTTGACAAACTTCAGCGTCCATGTCGAGCTGATTCCATTAAATTTGCCGCCTATCTTCTTTGAAGCTGATACTATTCTTGTAGGAATTTGACAAAGGGGGCCACTTACTGCGTAGGAGTCGTTTCATCACCAAGCGAAAGCGAGAAACGAATGAAAGCTCCCGGAGACAAGGCACAAAAAAATCGAGCCAATTTGCTCCCTTTTGCGCTCCATGCCTTCACCTCGCGCGATCCACGAAGGAAAGCGCGACCACCACGCAGGCTACTTATTTCACAAATATTTGGTTTTATCAATCTCGAGTTGATAAGGTAATTTGGCCACCGTAAAGAGATTCGAGGGCTGAGGTTTCGAGCGTTAGCCCTTCTTCACTCTAACGCTTGAAACGTCAACACTGGAATCTCTTTACACTGGCCAAATTACGTTATCAACTCAGTTGATAAAACACCAAATATTCGTTTCCACTACCCACCGACGCAACACTACATTTTCTTTTAGAAGCCAACCCTCTTATACATACTTATTTCACAGCCTTAATCATCTACTCTAAAGCATCTAGAAAAACCCTGAGATTTTGCTAATTATAAATGATACCTTTTCCCATTCCTCTCTCTCGTCCATGGGACTATCCGTTGACAGAGTGCTTAACCTGTAAGATTCAGGTCTTGTCGTGGACTCATCTCGCGTCACAGCGCTTCCACTCTCCGAAGCTTCACTCACCTCGCCGTTTTCCGTCTTGTCACGTCGTTTGAACAAAACGTTTTCGTAAATCAATGGCGATGGTTGCACATCGCTCTCTGTCTCTGCTCCATCGGGCTCTTCTCGTTCATTCTGTGGTGCATCTTCATAGTTGAAGATGTTCTCTCGAGAAGAGAATGGTGAAAACCTCTTGTGCAACGCGGCAAAATCACTTTTCCTCGGGCTGTCCTTCTTGGGAGTAGCATCCGCAGGCTCCACAACGGGGGGAAAACTAAAAGGATCTTGATCAGCTTGTTCCAGTTCGATAGTTCTTTTGGTTTCAACGGGCACGGCATCGAACTCTTCGTCATACAAGCTGTCACTTCGTGGAAGTATCTTTGGCTTGGTGGCGTTAGGCAAATTTCGCCTTGGTTTCGGAATCGGCGCTTCGCGCTTCTCGTCAGCAGGCTTTTGATCTTTGACATCTTCAGGCGCCTCGGGAATAACCGACATGTCTGACGCCGACTGGAACGATCGAAACGCTTCCAAGAGAGTGGCCTCTGCTGTCCTAGGCGAGGGTGGAGAGAATGGTGGTGTCATCACTGGTTCTACAAAACTAGATCCCTCGCCAGAAGCAGTGCTTTGTCCCTTTGTTGTTTCACCGGGTCCAACCGCCGCTGATGATAGGGTGCAGTATTCACCACCGTATCGCTCCATACTCATCTGCTTGACTCTATCCCAGTCTACTGTATTCGCATTCTTACAAGGGCCTTCAAGGCGCACCTGCTCATAAGGGTCTGCTTTGGACGATTTCAAAGATGACCCAGGTGATGCAGGCTTTCCAGGTGACGCAGGTTCCCTTCTCATACTAGGATGCCATTCAGAGTATTCGTTTTGCCTCCTTGGTGGAAGCTGTGGTGGCGGTGATTCTTTTTCAATCCATTGTACTTCGTTAGTGCTCGCTGGCTGTGATTGTACCTCAATGTCTGGCCGAGGAGGAAGAGGAGGAACCTACAAAAAGCAAGAAGAGTACAATGTTTTATAAGTGTTGTTGTACCTTCCTCATCCCCAGGAGCCAATGCTTTTCGTGAGAAGTTGAACAGGAATCTGTAAAACTTTTTTGCGCCCATCAGATGGTAAAATGGGTCAAAAGCCACTTTTCTGAATTGTCCACATGAAGAGTTCTTGAAAATGACAAAGCTAAAATTATGAGCACGACCATTACCATCTAACATACAAGAATTTCAAACGATACAAACAAAAAAAGAGATGTTCAAGTACCCATTACAAAATAACACAGACAGTTAAAAAGTGGCACAGCCAAAGTACAAACTGTTCAACTTTCTTCACTGGAATAGAAAAGTGTAAAATGAAACGGTCTAGCCAAAACACAAACAGACTAACAACTCATATCGAAGTGGAACACGAGTCAAAGAGCGAACAGCTCACCCTTCATTTGCAATGTGGTACTAGTTCTCGATGTTCAAACTTGTGACACACTATTATCGCGAATGGTCAAGTGTCATGAAATGGGTTAGTGATGCATGAAATGGCTTAGCGCAGGGTAGAATGGTTTACCGTTTGTGCTAGTTTGTAATGGGTACACTACTTGAACCATCTCTTTTTGCTCTGTATCGTTTAAAATTCGTCTTTTGGTGGTAACGGCCGCCCATAAGAAAAATTATAAAACTTATTACTGTTTTCAGCGTTTTGAACAAGTCTACTTCATAACAGTAGTGGGTCATTAGCGGCTGCTCACCGGGTTCACATGCCGCGGTGGAGGAGCAATCTCGTACACAGGGGGTGATTGAATGGGAGGCACCTCATACAAGGGTGTTGACACTGGAATGTTCCTTGACCCAGATCCTGTCTGGGACCCTGTAGTTTGAGGACCGGTCACACTAAGCATCTCGTACTCTCCACGATAGTTCCTCAACTGTTCTTGAATCTCCGCTGGGGCTGACAGGACTTCGTAGCCAACATCTGGAGGGCCCATAGGTACATAACCTGGCAGGAGGGCCAAGGGCTGAAGCTCAGGTGCTGTGCTATCTGTTTCAGATCCTGGCTTGCGTAGCTGTACAAATTCATAACCTTCAGCATCCTCTAGTGGACACACTTCTGCTTGTGGCCGCATAGCAGTCACCATGGAATGACGCTCTTGATTGCTGCTTGGCTGATCCTGTGGATGAGTGGGGAAATAAGTGAACAAAGTTTAAATGGGGTGCAGGGAGGGTGCAGTAGTGACAGTACTTGCCTCCCAAAAATGTGACCAGGGTTCGATTCCCACATGTGGGTTGAGTTTGTTGTTGGTTCTTATCCTTGCTCCGAGAGGTTTTTCTCCGGGTACTCCGGTTTTCTCCTCTCCTCAAAAACCAACTTTTACAAATTCGATCTGGGTTGTTATCAAGCACTTTATCATGAGCCTCTGGCTCGGGAGATTGTACAAGCACTCCTCGTGTTATTGACATTAAATAAATTACTTTACCTTACTTAATAAATAAGAACTACACAAAGCTCTATGCCTTATAATACCATACTGGACGACAACAAAAAAGCAGGCAGATAGAGCCACACCTCAGAAAAATTTATTTTTTTGTAGAAAATGAATAAAACGAGACCGAAGATGGTTATCATTGTATTAAAACCAAGTTTTGTTTTCTTACAGCGAGAAAAGTTTTACAATATTTCGGCTCTGTTACACAATCACAGTCACAATCACAATTTTAACTCATTCAAATCTGTTGCCGCCATTTGGGAGAAGGGTCTATTCAATTTCTAAATGAAAGGATGGGAAACACTTTACCTGTGGTACTTGACTTGGTGGAGGGACAACATCATATGAAGGTCTTTCAAGCGTAGCTTTCCGTGCTGGAAAAGCAACAAGGTCATAATCGGAGCCTCGCCTTTGCTGACGATTTTCTTGCTGGGGAGTTGAAATACTGGTATTTTCATACACATCAGAAGACTGGCCCATTGATAATCTAGAGGGAAGGGGTGGACAGGGTATGCCATCAGACTCTTGGCCATTACCCCTCCCTCTCTGGGACATTGGTGGTGGAACTTCATAGACACTCTGTTGTGACACTGCTCTTGGTTTAGGTTGAACAAAGTCATAAGTCTCACTGTTCTGTCTTTGGGGTTTTGAACGTTGAACATTTGTTTGCTCACCTACCAAGAAATAGGTAGGATTGTCTTCACTGGCCATTCCTTAAAAAGGAGAAAGACACAAGTGTTGAATTATAATAATTTAATGGTTCTTCCTTTGGTCTATTCAAATAAAAGGGAAATGTTTATGCTAAGCAGATTATGCTGTACAAGGCGATTGTAACTGTTGAGTCTGAATGAAATCTCCCCCTACATGTAAAGTGTGACCACTCAAATGAAAGCTACTGAGCAGTACTTTCCTGTAGTGCTGTTTATTATGCTGTACAAGGTGGTTCTAACATTTGATTCTGTGGATGAAATCCTAAAGTGTGACCATTCAAATGAAAGCTACTAAGGAGTACTTTCCTGTGGTGCTGTTTGTTACACTGCACAAGGTGTTTCTAATTTCTAAGTCTGTGGCTAAATTCCTAAAGTGTGATCATTTAAATGATTAAGCTACTGAACAATGTTTCCCTGTGATAAAATCTGTTTTTTCAATAATTAATGCTAATTTGAGATTTTTAGTTGCATCACACCTGAACACCCTCGTGAGTGAATACCTGACATAGGCATTGGTTCATTATCTTCTACACTCGCAGTCGGAAATCCAAGACGAGAATAATCATCAAATGCCGTCTGAGAAGGAGTAGCATTTCTAACAGGCACAAAACTCTCCCCGTTTTGTGTACTGTCAGGGCGCAGTGGGCACACTGGCTTGGCAGAAGCCTCCTGCGCTGGCGCACTTTCTTCTACACTTGCAGTTGGAAATCCAAGCCGAGAGTAATCATCAAATGCAGTCTGCGAAGGAGTGGGATTTCTAATGGGCATAAGACTCTCCCCTTCCTGTCTGACCTCAGCGTATGTGCTGTCAGGACGCAGTGGACACACTGTTTTGACTGCAGCCTCATGCGCAGGTGACCCAAGGAGGGCATATCCCTCGTGGATATTTTGTGGAGTAAGAGCAGGTGGTGTCCCCGTGATAGGCTCCTCAGCTGGCCCTAAGAGCACATAGCCTTTGCTGGACTGTGATAGCTCTACTGTGTTGGGAGACCTCGCCTCTACCTCATCATATGTTGTCCAGTCTACAGGGGACATTGTTTCTAAATAAATTAAAGATTAATGTTAATCCCTTAAGTCTTACTGATGGTGTCTCCTCTGGCCACTGTACAATGTTTTGCGTCTCTTGGAACAGTAACTACTAATTCAATGGTACATCCATCATTGTCAGTGCGACGGTTATGAAAACAAGCGTTGAATTTTATACATGTAGCATGCAAGCCACAATGCATATGTTACATTACCTAACGTTACAGAATATACACCATTTATCACTATGTAGGAAAACGAGACCTTAGTAAAGGCTACTGAAACCCAAAATGGAAATTTGGGGTAACCATGGATTTTTCAGAGATAAGTAAGCTTTAATTTGGGGGAAAAAATGCCAAACATTGTTATGTAGTTTAAAGCTTTTAGAGTTGTTACAGACAAACAAACAAAACAAAAAACAATCATTAATAACATCCACAACCACAACTGCCAGCTCACCTCTTGGAGGAGGGACAATATCATAGCTGGCTTGATTCTGGAAAGAAAAATAATTCAATGTTGTTGCAACTTTGAGTACAAATAAAGCCAAGTTAGCAAGTGGATAAACAAATTTTAACCACTCAATAGGCTTATCATTAGGTAAGATGATATCTCAACTTTTTTAAATACCAATGATAATGCTTTTTTGTGGTTACTCACTCACCAAGGATTGTCTTGATCGTGGAGGTGGGACTGCGTCATATGTTCCAGACCTTCGAAGAAAACCAGGATCCGTATCTGATGTAACAAAATATAGGGATTATAACACTCCCAAACCAGGGTGGGGTGGAGTGGGGGCAGGGGGAAATCCCATATTTAAATGACAGAGTGCTTGTTGCAAACTTGTAGGGGTTCAAATTCGTGGTTTGGTACCACTTCGGGTGGTAAGTTAAAAACAAACATAGATATGAACATACATACATACACAAACTCTATTTTCACTCGAATTGGAGAGTAGTTGAAAGCTTATGTCTTCCATGAGAATTAAAAAGAAATACATAATATACAAAACCAGCAAATAACATCAAGAGAAAGGTATCTTCTTTGTCAGAATTTGGAATTCTTAGGTTAAAAGTGAAATAGGGCCACACAAAAAAATATGTCCGTTTTTATCAGACTAGAGACGTTTAAGGACGGTGCCTACTAATAGCGAAGTATTTTGTCGTGGTTTATCACTATGCGGGAAAAGTAGATCTTAGCAAGGGTTATTGAAATCCAAAAAGAAAATTGGGGGTAACCACACATTTTTTAGACATAACTGAGCAACAATTATTCTAAAAAGCAGCAAAATACAAAGCAATGTATGGCGCTTTTTTTCCAAATTGAAGCTTTATTATCTCTGAAAAATGCGTGGTTACCCCCAATTTTCTTTTTGGATACCAACATCACTTGCTAAGTTCTGCTTTCTCCGCACAGCTTTTAAAGTGCGCAAAAATATCCCTGTATTAGTAGGCACCACCCATAGGAAACCCGGGTATCTCAAGATGCGCCGAACGTATGCGCAGTAACAATTTATAGTAGGTACCGTCCTTAATTCCGTGTATTAGGGCAGTTAAAATACATTTATTTGGCACTGAGCTTAGTCATCTCCAAATATGAACACAACTGTGTATACCAGCCAGAAAGTAAATGGAATGAAGGGATGTTACTGAGTGCTGGGATGAGATGATGGTGATTAAAGCTACACAAACCTTTGTGATAAGGAAGTGGGTGGGGTATATCCTCGTAACTCTGCTTCCTTTGGAATACTGCTGAGATGGGACGACCAGGATAACCCTAAAAAATTATATTTAAAAGAATAAAAAAGGTAGCCACAAAGTTACATACATGTACATGTACATACAGTACATGTAATGACTTTAATTTGATTAGTAGGTTGAAAAAACATAGCCAGGACAAATGTGGACCTACATGTACTATGTACAACAAAAACTACTATATAATACAGAAGAAAAGTAACAAGAACAAAACAATTCACACAATCCTCTATTAAATTATTCAGATTCACTGGTGTTTTTACATGTGGCCTTGAATTCCTCAAAGAAACGTCGTTCCAATGTTTTATCTGCTGGTTTGTGCTTCATTTTGTGATAAAAATGGAAATGTTGCCCATAATCATAGGCTCTTTTAGCAAATTAAATGAAGCGCAATCTGACCTAAACCAACAAAAAGTGATCGTGATCTCAAATGTCATTTAGGTTGGTTATGCTCCCAAGGGGGGGTACTTGGGGGGGGGGGGGGGGTCTGACGGAGCCTTATATTTTGCACCCAAAAAAATACATGGACCTTATGTTGTGCACCCAAAAAAATACAAGACTGGAAATTTTAGACCCAAAAAATACATGACTTTTATACCCTAAAAGTGCAATCTTAAGAACAGTATACATACTGCCTTTCTGCCTTTCTGATCTTGTGGGAACTTTGGCTTGAATTACGTAAGAACTATTAGCGTGGCAGAAATTCGAACCCAAAAAAATACGCGCAGATTTTTCAGACCCAAAAAAATACACGGTTAAATCTTCAACCGAAAAAAATACAGTAGTTGAAAAATCTAGACCCAAAAAAATATGTTGGACCCCCCCCCCCCCCGTCACGTTTATACCCGAGTATCCCCCCTCGGGTTATGCTCTCATCCCTTCGATTAAAAATACATGGAATAAAATTATAATAAAAAAAACAAAATCTTTGGATTTATTCAAAAAAATTCTGATATGTGGCTTACATGGACTGAGCTTGATGTAGGAATTCCTGACATATACTTTCTTGCAGGCTGGAACTCTAAGACAAGATTTCAGAGTAACATAATAATTATTCACGATACATGAATGAATGCAGGTATCACCTATAGTATGCTGATCTACAGCCTCACCCTGAGAAACAAACAGTCCACAGAAATATGTGGCTCTCAGCTTTGTAGCTTATAATAGAAGCCAGTGATACTCTTAACTCTAGAATCTGTACAACTTGTCAATGACAGTAATTGACAAACATGTTATAAATGCATACATGTACAGGTAGGCATGGATTTGCATAAATCCAAATCAAATCATACACATTTAAAAACATTTGCATCAAAAAGAAAGGGATTGGAAGGCTACTCAGAAAAACAGAGGAGCAGCGGGGATGGTGCAGCGGTGAGAGCACTTGCCTCCCACAAAAGTGCCTGGGTTTGATTCCAAGTGTTGGCACCATATGTGAGTTGAGTTTGCTGTTAGTTCTTTACCAGCTTGAGGATTTTTTTCCAGGTTTTCTGGCTTCCTTCCTCCACAAAAAACCAACATTCCCACATTCCTTATTCAACCTGGAGACAGTGGATGGAAGAGCCACTCTGTGGAAGCCACTGAAATTGCCATAAGGTAACCTACTGTACATCCTGTCTTGACACTAACTGAGCTCTTTCTTTTTTTTCTTTTTTTTTCTGGTTGTCATGCGAGGGATGAATTTTCACTGTGAACTTCACTCACCAGTAAACTGCCGTTTTAAGCTAGACGTAGGTTCTTTGAGGCTGGAAGCTAGTTAGTAGTAATTCAAATAATTAAGCATTAGTTATTAGAAAAATCAAATGCCATTTTAATCATGATTTTACTCCTAAAAATAGTATGTTACATAAAGTTAATTACTTGTTAGTTACAATTTTTTGTCTTATAAGTATAGTAGTTGTTCTTACATATACATTAAAAACACTTTGGCATTAAAATTGTACATTCCCCTTAAAGTGCACATTTAACTTAAAAGGCTACCCGCTAAATATTATTGAGCCTTATCTGGTCAGATGTTTTTTAAATTAAAATGGGTTAGTATAACAGACACATTAAGATTTATCATGCATTAATTACTGTGATTCTAAATGACACTAATATTAATTTTTTAAGAACCTACTTTTGTCAAGGTCATCCTGAATAAGTCTTCATTATATTTATTGTAAGGTTCTCATCTAACAGGGCTGAGTTGCTCGAAGCATGGTTAGCGCTAACCATTGGTTAAGAGGTATTAAAACCCATAGGTTGTTATGGTATTTAACCCGGGTTAGCGCTAACCATGCTTCGAGCAACTAGGCAAGGTGTCTAAAATGACAAATTTTAGCCTGGAGGTTCTTAATCCACTTGTTCTTCTATGTGGGTGTTTACTGTATAACGATAGTATTTCAAACTTGGTAAACTGACTAATATTATTTTAATATGATCTTTCTTGTGATGGACTCCAATTTCTGATTAAATGAAAATGTAAAAAAATCATTCCCAGTCTCCATATTTTGAACTCCAGAAACGGCATTGAATGTACAACATAGAACCAAGTTCTAGTTGTTGCGACAAAGTCTGTGGTAGACACAACTGGTACAAAAACCAACTGACAGGAAGTGTCTATAATTTGCAGGGAAAGTTACACACTCCCAAAATTACATGTACAGTATGTACCACTTTTGCCACATTTCTGTCGCAAAAATGTAGCTGGGACAATGCTACCCTCAACAACATTATCTGGCAAATTTGTTTCTGCATTTCTTAAACTAATGTAAACCCACCAAAGATGAGATCCTTGATCTCTCTTGCCTTGGCTGAGGGGTGTGAGGCTAAGAGGTCCAACACTGTTTTGTTGTTATTATCCACCACTGTAACATCAATTCCTGAAAAGGTAAAATTTGGAACTTAGCACTCATTGATCAAACTATAAACAATGTTGAAATTAAACTTAACTCACCACACTGTAAGAGAAGATTGACAACATCTGCTTTGCCAAATAAGGCAGCCTCATGAAGAGCTGTCCCACTGGTGCACTATGGCAAAAATTATGCAAAAAAAAATTGATAATTACTATGAATCATAACCAACTCTACAACAACACCTTGAACTTAAAGTGCCCCTAGGACGAAAATTTCATTTTCCATCTTTTTGCATTTTCGTGTAGAATACTCATGTTACCAAATTTCAATCCTTGAAATTCCACATGGCTAATTTTCATATGGATTCTACTTCATAAACTGTATTCTGCTGTTATTTAGTTTGCAACAGCAGAATACAGTTTATGAAGTAGAATCCATATGAAAATTAGCCATGTGGAATTTTTCGTGTTGAGCCAATGACGCCACTTCCTGTAATTTGAGCCTTAACTTCCGGAACAAGGCCAAGCAATGGCGGCCGTGAAATCTCGAATAAAAAGCTAAAAAAAAAATACTTCCAATTGCCGTCAAGGATTGAAATTTGGGTAACATGAGTGAGAAGGTCATATTCTACACGTAAATGCAAAAAGATGGAAAATGAAATTTTCATCCCAGGGGCACTTTGAGGCAAAATGTCTGGTGAAAATTTTCACTTATGCTGATAAATGGACTTACTGTTAAATTAACATCCATTCCACAGCTGAGAAAGTAAGACACAACGTTCATGTGACCGTTTTTGGCAGCAAGATGAAGTGGAGTGTGCGTTCTGACCACATTTACATCTTCTAGTAGATTAGGATGGTAGTTTAAGAGCTGTTTGACCTGAAATTAAAGGAAAATCAACTACAAAGAAAAACACGAGAGGGCCTCACACCAGATCAACCATTTACTAACAGCACAACCAAGAGGCTAGAAGCAAAGCTATTTCAATAGACCATTTCTGAGTTGCTTTGAACCTCATTATAAAAGCGAGGCTAAGTGCAAAGTTTTTGTTATGAAAATAAGTTTTCATTCATAATTATGCAAACAAAATTAATTTTCATATGAAAAGTTTTGCACTTAGCCACGCTTTCATAGTGAGGTTCACAGCAACTTGGAAATGGCCTATTGTACTTTAATTAGGAGTGTAACAATACACTGTACATCAAACTATCGATTTATCACAATAGTGAGGGTTCCAATAGCAATGCGTTGATCGCGATTTCAACTGTTGACAACTATCGCAATAGTTTTCTTAACTATCGATAGTTTCATTAGCCATCAGAGAATCTTCTGGGGTCCTTTCTCTGTGATTTAAAAATACATCCCTTGTTCTCATTTCATCAGTGTTTTTTGTTGCTGCGAAACCACGAGCACTAAAAGTTATGCAACTTTGCTTCCTTCGTTTGTGTGATAGTACATGTACCTTGTTCCAGGAGTTAGATTCACAATGCCATCCTAAGTTAAGATGTATCCTGAGTATTGTATAGTCTATTGTTGGATTAACAATGGCCTATTGTTTGATTAACAATAGTCTATTGTTGGATTAACAATAGACTATTGTTGGATTAGCAATAGTCTAATGTTGGATTAACAATAGACTATTGTTGGATTAGCAATAGTCTATTGTTGGATTAACAATAGCCTATTGCTGGATTAACAATAGCCTATTGCTGGATTAACAATAGACTATTGTTGGATTAACAATGGCCTATTGTTGGATTAACAATGGCCTATTGATAAGAAACAATTCCTAAGATACATCTTAACTTTAAAAGGCGGCAAGTAGTTGCTCTGCATAACAGCTCAAGATCTGACATTGAGTGAAGACAAATTACATTTATGTAACGATACCAGATTGTGACATTGTATTGTGACACTAACTTGCGTGATCTTGATATGTTAATTATAGTAGTGTAATCGTCACCTCCGATTACCCCACGTATATCGTGTGTTTATATAAGAGTACTTTATTGATTCATTGTAACTCTCAGAACACAGAAGCCTGCATTAAACTAGGAGTTGACTAGCACTCGCATCTCTCTCTCTCTATCGTTCCGACGTATCCCTGGTGAAAATCTTCTGAGGATCTTTAAAGATCCTCAAAGATCTTCATGAAGATCTTCGAGGATCCTTATGAAGATCTTTAAGGATCCTTAAACAATCTTGCAAAGATCTTTGAGGATCTTGAAGGATCCTTGCAAAGATCTTTGCAGGAATCTTTGCAAGGATCTTACAAAGATCCTTGCAAGATCCTTACCAATTCCTTGAGGATCTTTGCAGATAGTATAACAAGATCTTGCATATGCAGGATCTTTGAAGATCTTTGGAGGATCTTCAAAGATCCTATAAGGATCCTTTGAGGATCTTTATCTTTAAAGATCTTTGGCAGGTCTTTGAATATCTTTAAAGATCCTTGAAGATCCTGTGAGGTTTTTCACCAGGGATGACCATACAACGTTACAATTTATTTATTGCAATAGTATCAAAATGGTATCACTAAAATTGTAATAGTATTGTTAGTAATAGTATTTCAACAATCATGTCAATAGGCAAAATGACCTCAGTAGTCACCCCTGCTGTACTTACAGTTTCCATTCTGCCATACTGGGCTGCTAAATCAAGAGGTGATTCTTGTCGACTGTTACGTACATAAGGGTCAGCATGGTTCTGTAACAAATAAATGTGTCACTATTGATGCTCCTTTTGATTAATTAAACAGCCTTCAGACAGTAGTGTGACTGCCCCTTCTAGAAATGCCTGTTTTGTTCTTTTTCTTTGTTTTGGTCATCCACTAGACCTCCAGTCCCAGTCATGGCATGAGGCCGCTTATTAAGCCTTTATGGCTTTCTTGCTTTTTGTGGAGTTGACACCTACCTCAAGTGTTTATTGTTGACTGATAGTACTGTGATTGATCACTAATAAAATACTAAAACCCAGAGTAATTTATATATTTACAGCTGAAGAGTGGTTTCAGAATTAGGTCATGCACTGACATTTATTTTTCTCTTACCGTACCGGAAAACAGTTTACTGCAGACACATACCTCAAGTAGTACTGCCACAACAAGGCTGTGTCCAAACTGAGCAGCAGAATGCAAGGCTGTGTCCTCAGTGCCATTCTTTGTAGATACAAAAATTTACAACAATTAATCATTATAAATTATCAATAAATAAAAACTGCTATTAGACGTTTAGCTTTGAGGATAAAATAACAGGTTTTTGCTTTTATTGATTGCTTTAAATAAAGTCCATCAAATGATGCATGGTATAACTTGCCTGTTCATTGACATTCGCTCTCGATGGTCCAGTGTTTATAAGCACTTTAGCAACATCAGCATTCCCACTCCATGCAGCCAAATGAAGAGGATAGTTTCCTGGTAAAACATGCACAGAACACCTCATAAATTGTTCTTCACAAACAGTTGTTTAGACCAGGACCCCTCTGATTATCACCAGTAGGTAAGAGAGCCTTCTTGGTTTTCATGATGATCATCATCATCATTGTCGCTATCATCATCATCATCATCATTATTATTATTCATACTTCCTATGACCTACAATAGACCTTTGTCATGTGGGGCCATGCTAAGTCTCAGAAGAATAAAAGCTTTGTTTTTGGATGGCAAGCCTCGCCCAGATGAGAATTCAGTGCGAGGCTTGCCGCGCAAAAGGTTTTTATTCTCCTGAGACTAAACATCATTGGCTGCCCAGTGACAAAGGTCTATGGAGGCATGGACTGGTGTTTTCAAAAACAGTGTTGGTTAGCATTTTTTATTACACGTTTTGGATTGGATGTACATCAGAGCGTTACCATACGTTTCACCGGTACTTATTTATACACCCGAACGAACAGAAAATGTGGAGCAAAGTTTCTTGTCCGAAAAAACTTTATAATTGACAAGAAATTTGCCATGGCATATTGTACAATGCATCAGTCAGTTCTAGCATTTAAACCCCCCCCCCCCCCCATCCCAAACTAGGATTTTTTGAAAACAAACCGGCAAATGCCCTACGGCCAGGGCAAACGAGCCACTCAAATGCCCCACAGTACCTAACAAAAATAAGTTGATTTCCTTGTTTCTGGGCTCTCACTATCATTCCAGTGACCATTCATTCTGTGGATCTGCTCTCTCATTTTTGCCCTCCTTTGACATACAGATAGTCACGAATCTTTGTCTTTGCTAGTGAAGTCATCATTAAAAGGAAGTGCTAGTGCTATGACGTAAAATCACAAGGCCATCAAATGCCCCAGGGAAGGCTTATACCCGACCCCCGGGATTATGTGAAAAAATGCCCCACTAATGCCCAGGCGGAGGGGGGGGGGGGGGGCAATGGGCATTGCTGGAATTGACTGATGCACATACTGTATGATACACTAAGAAAAATTACCAAAATCCTAGAGTAACTTTGTGATTGACTAGCATCCTATCCAGGGTAAAATAGTAATGCTCCGAACTTCATCATGTTCAGAAAACAGGGATGCAATGGCCATAATTATGGGCTGTTTCCTGTCTGTCCTTGACTTTCTTGTCCTACAACCTGAAACAACTTTACTCACCATTATTATCTGGAATGTTGGTTGATGCATCATATTTCAAAAGAAGCTCTGCAGATGACCTGGAAGTAATTATAAACAAGAGTCATAGAAAATAAATGATGTGTAAATTAAGGTACAGTGGAAAAAATTCTTGATTATTAGAACCCTTGATTTTTCAAAACTCCCGATTCTTCAAACCAAAAGTTGTTTCCCTGGTATTTGCTTTGGTCAGATTTTTACCCCCGATTTTTCGAACCAAATTCAGTCAACCTAGGACGTTCAAAAAATTGGTATTCCACTAGTTGCTCCATAAATTACTTCCTAAAATCTGGCATAAAAAATCTTTTCTCCAAAAAGCTTGTTGAGAAAATGAAGGTAAAGATTTCTGCACAGCCCTACACATTAATTATAATGCACCATTGTCATTCTATCCCTCTTCAAAAAACATAAAGCATGAATAATTTAATTTCATTTCATTTCATTTCATTTAATATACTTACATTGCGCAAATTAACATATCACGTATCTGATCAAAAAGAGTTTGAGTCGCAAAATGTATACATAATTAATGTATGGGGGTGTGTGGAAATCTTGTCAAATGAACTACCTTGGACTATAACCTAGAGAAACACAACTTATCACCATGGCAAAAATTTTGATTTCACTTGACATGTCAGGGTGGTGTACTAATAAGCTTACATAAGTATCTTATAGGTTTACGTGCAAACTAAAAATTCTTCAATTCAAAATAAATGGCAAGGATTATGATACATGTACCCACCTGCACAACTTTATAGAATTCCCAGCCTCAATGAGGCGCAGACGGTCCACACTTCGATACACAAAAAGGGGCTAACTTTATCCAGTTTGTATCCACGTTAAATCCGTTTTTACACACAAGTGAGACTTCTGACACTACTGTAATTAATATTCACGCTCAATTCAATAATTTACGTAAACATACCTGTGACCATTTAGGGCTGCGTAATGAAGTGGAGTGTTCCCAAGCTCGTCTTGGTAATTAGGGTTTACAGTTCTGCTGATAAAACTGCAAAAAAAAAAGGGAATAGCGTGAAATAAAAGCAAAACAACAGCTCGTTCACGCATTTCCTGCTGCACGCTACGCACCTCTGAATTCCTGACTTTCTCGCCTTGTGGCCAAGAATCTTCTCTATGTGTGCAACATTTCCACTCTTTGCAGCCTGTATAAGATCTTGCTCTTTCCCCATGTTGCCCGGGTAAGTGAAAAAATGTCCAGCTTCATCCACAAATCAATAGCTATTTGTATGCAATATCTACAGTGGCCATTTTGTTTTGCGACCTCTCTGGTCTCGCACCAGTCTCTTTACGCTTGATCGCGGTCGCGCCTATTTCCGGCTGTTCAATTTCCCGTAGTGCTGATCAGGATTCAATCCGTATCTCAGGCCCGTAGCAGGGGGAGGGGCAGGGGAGGGAAGGGGGGGAGGGGGGGGGGCTTGAGCCCCCCCAGAATTTTTGGAAGTTACAAAACAGTTTGCCAAAATAATAAATAATTAAACAAAATTAATGTGCAGTAATCAGTCTTCAACTCTGACGCTGCAAATGCCTTTTCACAGCCCTTTAAAAATGTGTTTACTACCTTTCAGTTTCCTTCGCTAACAGTTTGTTTTTATATACAACAACAACGACAACAACAAAGGTACTCCTACCTTGTGAATCATAAATAAGAACCAAAATGGATCGAAATCAACCAATCTTAACCCCTAAAAGCTGTTAAAATAGACTACTTGTTTATTAAGGCAACCGCTCAATACAAATGTCCTTAGACCTCCTTAGTGTATAACAATTTAGTGTTCGCGCGTTGTCGAAAGACTCACAAATATGTCCTCTCAAGAGCCAGAGAAAAAATTCTCCCACAGTCGGATTCTAACTGCCCGGTTAAAGCCAAATTTTAAAAGAGAAAGAACATTTTGTCGTCGTTTGTATACGGTCCTCCTTCAAACGTGAAATTAGGAAACTTCACATGGTAGTCCACGTAAAAGAAACGGCCAAAAAAAATGTACCAAAAAGTGTGATGCAGGTGCAAAGTTATTGTTTTACTTACTAAATCTACTTTTTTTTCTTTTTTTTTTTTTATGTTCTGTTTTTTGGCGGGTGACGGGGGGGGGGGGGTAGTTTTGTTTAACCATTTTGCTGAGCCCCCTCAGTTGTTTTAGCCTTGCCTGTATCAAAATATATATATGGTTTTTTTATGCGGAATCTTAGAGTTGTAAAAGTTTAGTACTTCCCGGTTTGCATTTAATTTATGAATTTTATTGTGGTCACGTATGATTAAATTCCCAATGATTTTGAACTTGAGTTGCAGGCTGTTCGGAAACCTAAAACGCGACTACAAGCCGGAAGCCGGAATTTACACATCTACGTGAAGATCAAACCACCCTTAGTTTGTCAAAAAATGGGCCAAGAAATTGCCTCTCTCGCCAGTCCCGGTTTAGCTGAGAAGGATTTTAAGGTATTTATTATTATCAACTTATACCACATAATTAGAATTACAATCAAAGGCCAAAGCCAGGGTCTTATATGGCAAGGGGTCAGTGGTGCGAGAGATTACAAATCAAGATATGCTAGTTAAAAAGGTAAACAAAAATCACCTGAGTAGATACAAAAAGCCATCGAGGTATATTCAGTTGGCTGTGGTGTGTCTTATACACACAAGGAGGACGAAGAGAAGAAAGGGGAGTACTGAAATTGAATGCCAAAGTAGTTCTTGAGTTTGAATTTTTGTTTATAATTAGAAAGAGAGAGAGCGCGCGTCACGTAGCGAGAGAGAGACACTGTTCCAGATCAGCGGGCACAGAACCCGAAGGGAAAAAGAGTATTTTTCTTTCGCAAGAAAACAAGTCAAAAATTTTTGCCTCATAAGCCTGTTGTGTTGGTGAAATTTAAGGGCCAGACTGAAGCATTGACTCCTTACTTCAAAAGAAAAGAAAACACACTTTAGTTGATACAATTAAAAATTTACATCAGTGTTGATAGTTTTATTTGCATTTCTAGCTATTTCAGAAGACTTGAACTTAAAATTTTTACGGGGGAGCATGCCCCCGGACCTCCGTAGTTGTCTCACGCTAACGCGTTCGCCGCGGCTTTAGCACCCCCCCCCCCCCCCTCGTACTCCACCCCAATCCGCAGGCCCTGATAACTGGAGAAGAACTTGAAAACGTTGGCCTGACTTTTTCAAGTTGGTATCCATTTCTATCTTGGGCGTCCGTAACTGAAAACATTTATCAACAGTTTCCGGCGCGTGCACTAGAACAGCAGTTTTAAAGACTGAATGTTCCTTCCTGTGTATAGAAATGAAGACAATACCAACTTCACTAACTATAGACCTGTCTCAATTTTTACATCCCTCTTTAAAGATTGTCATTATTAGATGGCTGCCGATTACATAACTACAGCGAAACCCTCAACTGTGATTATCACTAGTATCTCACTAGACAAAAAGATAACTTGATGTCCATTCTCTTAAATTAAAATACTCTTTTTCCCTTCGGGTTCTGTGCCCGCTGATCTGGAACAGTGTCTCTCTCTCACTACGTGATGCGCGCTCTCTCTCTTTCTAATACTTCAGTCTGGTCCTTACATTTCACCAACACAACAGGCTTATGGGGCAGAAATTTTTGACTTGTTTTCTTGTGAAAGGCAGCAGCTTGTGAAGGCCTAGTTTCCTTGTTCATGTTACCGTAAATCATATGTACTTCTTTGTTCGTTATGACAGTGGGATTGAATGATCCAGGATAACCGTAGCTGTACATAATTCTCCGTTTCACTGAAATATTTAAGCGTAACGGCGATAAGCAGCTTTCCTTAACGAATGCCTTTGTGCAAAAACTCCCTCGAATTTATTCGGTGATTAAACTTTATCTTCGTGAAATTAAACACCGATGCAAAAACGAATGAAAATAAAAACAACAGGTGAAATTCAATTCCATTATTTCACGGTTGAAATCTAGTCTTCCGTTGCGAGCAGCAAAACTAACGACAAACTGCCTGAAATTGTCGGGTTTGTCGGGGAAAACCTTAATTATACCAGTGCCCGAGAATTAAATAGCGACCATTAAATCGTCTTCTGGTTGCGAGTCTTGGCAGATGTATAGGAATGTGGAGTGTTGGAACGCTGCCGTATATTAGAGTACATGAGGCTTGTTCAGTAAAATAACCCATACAGATAAACGCTTTAAAAACGACATACAAAGGAAACCACTGGTAAACCTGTGCTGGGGCCCGTTTCTCGAAAGTCCCGGTAATTTCCGGGCCCGTTAACTTATCGGGCAACTTACCGGGAAACTTTACCGGGCCCGATAATGTGTTTCTCGAAGCACCCGTAAACTTTCCCGGTAAGTTCCGGGCCCGGTAAAATAGGGGATCGTTACCAGGCTCTTGCGCGCGCTACACGCTCGTTCAAAAGAGAAGGAGAACGACTTGGGACTACTCGATGGAAAAGCACGGTTATACTATGGATAGGACTGTCTTCATGATTAATTAACAAATCGACGGCAGTTTGCTATGGTCTATACTCTTATAGATCATAAAATGACGTCAAAAATGTTCAAAACTCAAGTGGAACCACGAGCCGCAGGCGAGTGGTTTCACTGCCAAGTTTTGGACATTTTATGGCGTCATTTTATGGTCTATAAGAGTATAGACCATAGAAAACTGCCGTCGATTTTTTTTTTACAATAACATGGAAAAAGTACCAGCGGAATTGGCTATTTTTTCGTTGAGAAAGCGCGCGCGTTACATCTGACGTCATTTTTATTGTCTGTACTCTTATAGACAATAGCTACGAGCCAATCAGCGCGCGAGAATTTGGACAGTTATTGTAAAATCGATTATTGAAGGACAGTGCAATACGTGCTAAGTTTAACTTTCAGTTAGTCGTTTTGTCAAAGGAGAGCAACCAAGAGAGATCATTATTTTGCATTATCATGTAATTTGCAAGATATGATCGGTTGCCTTTGGTAGCTCGATTCGACAGTTTCGCTTTTCGCCATCGTACGTGTATCTATCGTCTGTGCAGTATTTTTTGTATGATGATACTTCACATTGATATGCGAATTGGAGATGCCATGTTTACATTATTTGAGAACGCGCCAGTGTGGGAGGAAGGAAGGTGTATTGATCTGCTGGATTCCGATCTGCTTTTCTCTTTGATGGTCAGTTCGTGGTTGTGCAACAAACATTTGGTGGTGTTAAAGGTAAGCTTATGTACGTTCAGATAACCATAGCTATCCCTTTTATTGTTTATAAATCAAATATTGTATTTTTGGTTCTTGGTTAGTCAGTTTATTGAAATCCTACACATACATCAAACCGGAAATGACTAATTCTAATTACACTCTTAGAAATAAACCATGTCTGAATGATAATGGTGAGCCAATTCCAATTTCTAAATTACAGATACTAGGTATGAAGCAACACTTAATGATTTTACTCTACGTAGCGGAATTTTATTGGATTGCTATAGTCTTTATATGACTAATACATGCTCAGTTGCTCAATCGCTAAAAAAAGTAGTCTCTGTTCCTGTGCCTGAACCCTACTGTGAAACCAATGAGTGGCTGTCATGTCTGGATTCAGATTAATGGTATTAATATTCAACTTTGATCATAATAATGTTACAAGTATGATAAAGTTGTTATCTTATTATAACTTGATACAGGAAGTCAGTCTGGCAGCTGGTAACACTGCACTGCTGCTGTTACAATTTACTGGTAATAATAAATATATTTGCACCTGAATAACACTTGGCTGCCAAATTGCTCACTTGAAAATACAAATATTTGTGATTTTTTGTTCAAAAATCAAACTCATTCCAAAACCAGTCATGTATTATCTTGGAGAGGGGAAAGGGAGGATGCTAGTGGTAGCAATTAATATCAGTGGGAGCATAATTGTGGTCAGTTTATGACTATTTTGCCATACTTCTGGTCAGCCAAGATTAACGTACTGTATTGGATTACAGTCATGACTTTTGGTGATGATCACTGAAATGATGTTTAGGACAACAACACTTCTAATAATACTAATAATTTATTGATGATTTAACCTTTTAGGATAAAAAAAAATGGACAGGCACAACACCAACTGGGGCAAACAAGGAAAAGGCCACCAATTTAGACACTTGCTCAAGCTCAGCTGGTAGTAATATATTCGAACCATACAATAATAATTGATATTTTCAAAATAATCGAATCACCAGTACATTCTGTGTGAATATTCATTTTTAATTATTAGTGTCTATTAATAAAAAATGAACAAAAGCTAATGCTGTATTCAAGTGACTAATTATATAATAGGTTGCAGATCTCAATTTTATGTTCCAGAATTAAGTTATACAATGTAGCCTATCCACTGAGTGTCTCCAATATATTTTAAGTAATTAGTTTATACCCTAGTAGATGCTAAATAAAAATAGTAACAGTAATAAATTTTAGCTGCAAGTTTTTCAGGAATCAATATAGGCCAAAAAACATTTAGTGAGTTAATGACATTGAGTTGGCAGAACTAAGGAACCCTATAGCATTTTGGAACCTTTCCGAAAGTGCTACTTATACATAGCTATTAAGATATTGGTCAGGATATATCATCATCATCATCGTTATCATTGATAAGGTTCTTAGCAGCCGACCACATGCATCTTTTTAATAGCTCCGAACATGTGCTGAACATGTGGAGATTAGAAAGTATAATTTATTGAATTCTAGGCAAAACAATTATTTTTCCTTTTGTACTTTGAAACAGTGACTGCATACTATAAAATGAAGATGCAAAAGGTGGAATTAGAAATGAATCATTTCAAAGAACAAAAGAGAGGAGGAGGAGAACTCTTGGCGTACCTCTAAGGACCAGCTCTACAGAAAAAAAAATTATTGAAAAGAGTAATATTATTGATACACTGTCCATTAATGGGTACATTTTAGACACTCACCATTGTATTGCCTGTTTCTCGAATCTCTATGTTGAATGAAATGCGCAGTGACATTCAACCCAGCAAGCCTCAACACTGAAAACTTGGGGAACGGGGGGGGGGGGGAGGGGGCTAACAGAGTATTACATTGTTCATTGCCCTTTTAGAGTGCATTATTTGCAGGAAATAGGAAAAATGATGAGAGTGTATCAACCTTTTTGCAATAAATAATTATTATTGCTTGTAGCTTTGAACATTATAGACATCTATATCTGCATTAGAACAGGTAATTAAAGCGCATGTTCATTAGACCTGTGACTTTGAACAGTGTTGAATATTGGGGCCATATAACTCCAAAATATAACTTTAATTTCAACAATACTAATGTATACTATCCCACTGGAATCTGATAGCCAGGTTAACAGGTAATATTCTTGCTGGATATCTTTTACATCAAACTTTTCACAAGTCATCTCAATAATTATTCATGCAGGCTATCAGATTTTTTTGTAATTTCTTTTTTTCTGCTTGTCATTTGAACTGGTAAATAAAAAAGATACATCCCTGTGAATGTATGAAACATATTTTTGAACTGCAGATGAAAGATTAAATAGAACAAAGTTCCATAAATAACTGTGAAGGTCTTTCTTCTATTTAAAATTGATACAATAATTGCTTCATATTTATCAACACCAAAAAATTCCCCACCGAAATGTTTTCTAACCAAATAAATCTGCCAAAAAAATTAAACCTAAGCCACCCAAAAGTCCAACTGAAAATCCCTAACTTCAAACCCACAAAAGCTTTCATACATCAGCAACAAATATAACTGAGTACCCTCCCTTGGGGTGGGAATAATAATGGGACTTAAATTATGTTTTGGTTAATGGTTCAAGTCAGAAGCTAATTGTTTGGCAGATTTGAGCCCTCAAATTACAAAGTGAGCATGGAACCATATAATTTTCTGACACAAGAACCAGACTGTACGTATGCCAAAAATGTTGTATGCCAGGTCATTTCAAGGTGGCTACTTAACTTTTTACATTCTCATGTTGTTTCACTAACAAGAATAGCCAGTTTCACTTTCATGAAGTCCTATATTACAAGGAAAAGAAAGTATTGAAATACTTTAAAAGAATTAGCAGTTCCCATATTTTTAAGTATGTCTAACCTTATGTAAACATTTAGTAAAATTGAGTTTAATTATCACATGTAAAGGATTTACTGCCAGTGCAGTTTTCAAGCTCATTTAATTCTCCCAATTACTCATGTATGTACATTTTTCTTAATTAAAATTTTCATTAAAATTCAATTAAGTTGTTCACACTCAGTCTTCTTTCATCAGTTGTTCCCTTGCTCCTGATGTTCTCAGTTAGCCCTCTTCTGTCAGTTGAACCCCTGTGGATGAAAAAGAATTTTCAATAAAAATTATCTTGAAAAATAATTATTCAATAGCAATTTAAAAACATTATTCAAGTTATTGTTCACAAAATTATTTAAGTGCATGTTCAGCTGTCCTTTTTGGTTATGTCTAAGAGTGGGCGTCATGTCCGAAAATCTCTCGTGCAGCTGTTCTTGTCTGTACCATGCTGGCACTTGCTTGGTTTGGCATGCTTATGTCTGCCTGTTCAGTTGCAGTTGTGGCTGCTCATTCATTCATTCAATACATTATTTGGGCAGTTCAGTTGTACGTCTGCTTTCCATGGCCCAAAGAATATTTTCATACGTTTTTTATTTACTCCCCCTCCCCCTACCCTACCCTACCCTTGCCCCCAGTTATTTTATTTTTTTGTTTGCTTGTTTGTCCTGTGAACTCCTATGTTACACTAGGTCAGTAACACAAATTCCTGTATTTGTAGTTGAAAATGACACCTCCATCACTTTCGTTTTTTTCCCCAAATTTATGAAGTGTTTATTTACAACCATCAATGACTTGAGTACTGAGTGGGTTTAGTTTCAATTCAGCCGGATTTCCTTTTTGTTACATTCATCTTTCCATTTCAAACACGTTAGTTATTCCCCCTCCCCCCCCCCCCCCCGTCATTTTCGTAGTAAATGCAGCTAATTCGGTAATTCTCATACTGTACTTTTTCGGACGATCGGAAGCAGTTTCTACGTAAAAAAAGCCAGCTTAGATCTCAAACAAAAACCATCTAAGGGCCACGCACGGGCAAGTATATGCTTTACGGGGCAAAATTGCAAGTCCTCCCGGGATAACCGAAATTCGAAACACACTGAGCAAATTACTGTAGCTCTGGTTTTTACCGACTGAAACCAACTGGATTAGGAGTTTGTTCTAGTTCTAAAATTGCAAAATATTTACCTGTGTTTTCGCGGACAGCGGACAGCTTCTCGTACTGTACGGTATCTCTCGAAAGGTTTCCTCCAGTAAACTCGTCAACAAGCGAATTTATTACTTCCCTGGATAACCAGTATCTTTCTATTATTTCTCTTTCTTCTATTTTGTCTAAAATCAATCGCTCTTGGTAAGTACGCGACCGACAAACCGGGACAAAAATGACCGCCTCCGGCGGCCATCTTGTTTTCTTGCAACAAAATATTGCTTCCCGTAAACTTTACGGGCACTTTACGGGAGGTCATGACCTCCCGTAAATTACCGGGCAACTTACCGGGCAACTTACCGGGATCGTAAATAACGGGAGTTTCGAGAAACACCCGTAAACTTATCGGGGGCTTACCGGGCAACTTACCGGGCCCGATAAGTTACCGGGACTTTCGAGAAACGGGCCCCAGGGGCAAGGACAAAGCTGGGACACAGATCAGCCGGTCAGCGGGGCTTCGAAAATGCCCGCCAAAATTTGACGCGTCTCGCCGGCTTCGCGGATTTCGTCAGCTTCTTCATTTTCGTTTTCGTTTGAAACGGAATGCAACAATAATTATTTCGGCCATTTATTTGATCTTTCTCTTTCAAAATGGTAACCAAATCAAGAGCATTCAACTGATGGATTGTGGTTTTCTTTGAAAATGCGATGTGGCTTTGTTGTAGCGCCACTACACGAACTGGAAATTGTTTGAAGTTGATGGCTGACAACTGCGTTTTGAAGACAAGCTTACCGTGGAATGGCGTATAAAATATTTTGAGGAAATATGTCCCCAAATCCACATGAAAAACATGAGATTCATGACAGCAATCCGTATGCCATTCTATTTATTTTCACGTCATGTACTATTGGAGGTAAGATCCAAGTTATATTTATCCCGACTGTTAGACGCTGTTGAAATAGTTTGTTTAGGAAATTGATCGTTTTTCTGGTTTTCTTCTTCAGCTATTGTTCGGCAATTGATGAAAGGATGGCCCATTCCATATACTGTCGTTTTAATTGTCCTTGGACTCGGTTTTGGGGCGATATCAGGCACGGTCGAAGGAGTACAAAAGTAAGATTCTTCGCTATATATAAGCTTTTATTAGTATCCAGCTTTACTATCCCCATTAAATCGTTCCCAAAGGACTTCTAATTATTTGGATCGAAATTTTGTTTGCCGAACCGGCTGAAACTGTGCAAGGCGGATAAAAAAAAAAAGAAAGAAAGAAATTGCTTTAAGCTCACATCATGTGGCTATGAAATTCGTGGAAGGAATGAGCTTGACATCTTTTATTCAACACAATACAATACAATATCATTTAAAGAGGGTGGCGTAAAAACCTATGATAGTTTTCTAAATTAATACGGCCCTCAGGATAGGCATGAACGAAACAGATTTACTAGTTTAGACTTAAGAGAAGAGAGGGTAAAATTAAGGGATTTAGGTGTTAGTGGAGACGAAGGAGTAGAAAACTGTTTCAGTTCAGAACTGAGATCAGTGAGAAGTTTAGCAGTGCTATCGGCCAGTGTGCGTTTCCCAGAGTTGCTTAATTCTGCTTTATGTCGTAAAGCAAAATAAAATCAAGATAAGGTTTGATACAACGGAGGAGAGAAAGCCTACTCAATGCTAATGATGGAGCACATTGTGTCAATTTGATGCTCCCAGGACAGGCTATTGTCTATCATGACGCACAGCATTTTGGCATAGCAATAGTCTACTCGCTCAATAGATCTACCATAAATTTGGACATTGAGTGCCGAGCTAATTAATGCACGGCGTTTCTGCAAAGTCGTAACGGTAAAGATTTAGTTTGGTTATGTTGAGTGACATTTAGTTGTTATCAGCCCAAGTAGATACAGTCAAGTGACAAAAGGCCCTCGAACAAGAATAGCAGTATCACTGATCAGCAAAAAACGCTAATGATAACTCACTAAGCCATTGATATGAACAATAAAGAATAGTGGCTCTAGGATATTTCTCTGTGACACACCTACAGAGACTGGAAGTGCCTCTGATAAAGTACCTCTAAAATGAGTTTTCTGAGAACGCCCCAATAAGAAATAGTAAAACCAAACCATGGTAAACGTAGAACAGCCATAGGTATCATCTAGTTTAGATAGTAACGTATCATGTTCTACAAGGGCTAAATGAAAAATGCTCTGTAGCTCTATTCAAATTGTTTTGGACCTTTTTTTTACTTTGCTGTCTCTGATCAAAGAACGTCGTTTTTGATCCTTTTCTTTCTTGAAAGGTACACGGCCATGTCAAGCCAGAACCCACATCTTATACTCACCACGTTTTTACCAGTTCTCCTGTTTGAATCAGCCTTTGCCATGGATGTTCATATATTTTACAAGATGTTCTGGCAGGTTGTCCTGCTTGCAGTGTTTGGTTTGGCTGTAGCTACAGCTCTCACAGGAGTTATGGCTAAGATGGTGTTTGTTGATTATCACTGGACCTGGTTTGAGGCCTTACTGTTTGGTTCAATTGTTAGCGCTACAGATCCTGTTGCAGTCGTAGCTTTGCTACATGACTTGGGTAAGTCTAATGATTTTCTTATTTCGAGGTCAAGATTGAGTATTTGGTATAGTGGACAGAATCTGATTGTGCAGTTGATAGTATTTGATTGCATCTCTTTTTTAAAAAAGATATGTATGAATGGGAAACGCCGACTAAAAAGAGAAAGAAGGAAAGAAATATATTGAGTAATGAATTGCTTTAAAAGAAAGAAAATGAATAAATGAACAAACGAACGAAGAAAAAAGAAGAAAGAAAAAAAGAAAGAATGAATGAATGAATGATTGATTAATTGATTGATTGTTTGATTGATTGATTGATTGATTGATTGATTGATTGATTGATTGAATGAATGAATGAATGAATGAATGAATGAATGAATTAACGAACGAACGAACGAACGAATGGATGAATGAATGAATGAATGAATGAATGAATGAATGAATGAATGAATGAATGAATGAATGAATGAATGAATGAATGATTGAATGAATGAATGAATGAATGAATGAATGAATGAATGAATGAATGAATGAATGAATGAATGAATGAATGAATGAATGAATGAATGAATGAATGAATGAATGAATGAATGAATGAATTACTGCGTTATGCCCGTTTGAGTAAAGTTATTTTAAAAATTTTGAGGCCCACACTCAAATAATAAAAATTTTCCTTCTCAGGAACAAGCAAACAGTTGTCTACCATCATAGAAGGTGAATCGTTATTGAACGATGGTATGGCGATCGTGCTCTACAAGATATTTTTTAACCTTGCGTTTTCTTCAATGACTGGTAAGAAATAACAACAACAACAACAACGATAATAGTCATCATCATCATCATCTTCATTTATATAGCGCCAATTCTACTAAAAAAAACATCGATGCTTTACATAATTCAAGTTCTTAAAACACTAACTAGAATTCTAAGATATATAATAAAAAAACAGTGTAACAAATTTATAAATGGCCGGTATAACCCGAATACAGTTTCATCCTTCTGTGATATTTTAGTCTGTGCACCAATTTAACTGTCATTTTGGAAGCCCTGCCCTGCACTGTACTATTAGAGAAAAAAGCATACCGTTAGGCTCTTTTACATGTGATAGTGCTATATTAGCTGACAACAATTTAAAAATAATTTTAAACCCGAATGCAACTTCCAACCTTGCCAAACACTGTGGTGTGATAGAGAAATACTTAGTATATAATTGCTGTTATATAAATGAGCCGGAGGACAAAGATACTTTCCCGCCACGACTAAATATAAATAAAAACTGTTCATTACCATCTTTGAAAAAAGTTTAATGATACGGAAGTTTTAGAAATCCAATTGAGCGTTTAGAAGTTCGAACCGACTAGTTTCAGTCATTGACATTCAGAAACCTATTTTTTTCCCATCTTTCTTTTGTATTTCACTTTTAGCCACAGAAATCGGACTGTACTTTCCTCGTGTAGCTCTTGGAGGATTCTTCTTTGGTCTGGTGGCTGGAAGAGTTACCGTGTTTTGGCTGCAGCATGTGTTTAACGATGCCCTGGTAGAAATCACCATTACTTTGGCAAGTACCTATTTGACTTTCTACATTGGAGAGGAAGTGCTAGGGATATCTGGCGTGATTGCTGTGGTTATGTTGGGGATACAAATTAACGCATTGAAAACGAGCATCAGTCCAGAGGTGGAAGTTTTCTTACACCGGTAAATTTTCAGTAGCTCATCTTAATTTACGATACTTTATATTACAAAGGGGGACAAATTTGACACCGCAAACAAAGTTGTCTCAGCGGAGAAAAAGGTCCCAATTAACGTTAAGGACTTGTATTAGTAATTACCTAAAACACTACCCATGTTTTTAATGCTTGTTGATACGAATTCTTCCATTAACTTTAACTAACAAATCAGAGCTCCAAACACTGTTTTTTCCGTTTTCTTAATAAACTGAAAACCCGTTTTCACGTCTTTTTCTTTGGCATCATTAATTTTATCTCTATCATGATGTTTAACTAAAAAGTACTATTAAATTGTAGGTTTTGGGAGATGCTGGCGTATCTTGCCAACACGCTGATTTTCATCATGGTTGGTGTTGTCATCATGGAAAAGGCTCTCAACAGTTTAAACGAGTATGATTTATTTCTTATGGTGGTGGACTACTTTGGCATTACCGTGATAAGGTTTGTTTAAAAACGCCAATTGCGTCTTTTTCTAAACAAATTATCCTTTTTCCTTTTCCTAAACAAATTATTTAATGATAGCAAGAAAAAAAGTTCTGTGTTACATGTGCAAATGCATGAGTGTACAAGATGCAAGATTTCTACTGACCGCCACAAACATGTCTAACTTTTCAGAACCGTTCATGTATTGACACCAGATTCGTGAGGTATTTTATCTAGTTATCGATGAAAATCAACACCCTCATGGTTATCATTGAAACAGATCCTTTCAAGTTGTTTAGTGAACGAAAATAACATCAACAATATATAGATCTTATGAAAAAGAAATCAGATCTCTTATTGGCACCAAACCCTTCAACACTGTACTCACAGAAACTCAACTTTTATTACACAATCAAAAAAACGTATGGCCCCTCTCCTTACCCGCCTGGGTCTCACAAGGAAAAACGCTTCTAGGAAAGCATTAGTGAAACTAAGAATAAGCAGCCACAAGCTTTTGACTGAAACAGGAAGATACGACAACATCCCCCGTAATGAAAGGGCGTGTAATGTTTGCAACTGTGAAACCATTGAAGATGAAATTCACGTTTTATTAGATTGCCCAAGCTACTCTTCTTTAAGAGATATGTTCTTTACTAAAATAGAACCTAGCCTTCCATTTCCACGACTATTTGCAAAAGAAACTTTACTACATCGCATATAATGAACTCAACTAACTATGACTCAATTAACTTCATTTGTTTCCTCGTGCTTTGAATTGAGAGATAAGCTTCTCTCCGGAATGATTACTTCTACTGTAAAAAGTTTAAAATACGCAAAGACTTCAGTTACTTTATTTTATTTTAAGTTACCTTAAGAATTAGTTAACAAATCAATAATTAGTTATGGATAGCTTTTGCAATATTGTATTTGTCATAGTCATGCAAGTAAAGCTTGTTGTTGTTTAATGATAGTTTCTTTCTCATTTTCCAGGGGTTTAGTTATGATGACGTTCAGCCCCATTCTTATGCGCATTGGATACGGCCTTTCATGGCAGAGTGCTGTGGTAGCGGCTTGGGGTGGACTGAGAGGAGCCGTGGGCCTGGCTCTAGCGCTACAAGTGTATATTGATCACCCTCTGATTGGAGGAAAGGTAACAAAAAATGGAATTGAAATTGTGCTTTTGGATGTGAAAGGCAAATCCTTTGTTCACCCCTCGCCTTACAATGCAAGCTAGGAATGAATTGAAAAACTGAAGTACGGCCAGGTTAGGAGTCAACTCGACAAATTCCCTTTAAAGTGCCCCTAACCCTTCAATTTGTTTTCTTTTGGTAGATTTCCATATCTTTCAAGAACTCATTTTCGAAAAAAATTTTTAGAAATATTGAATCCTTTTTTTTTACGAGCGCTAGAAGTGAAGGCAGTCCTGTCAATATTTTCACCTATCGTTCGCATTAGTCCCCCACTCGGCCAAATGTGGAGCGTGACGCAAGAAAAGGACATCGTGCAAAAATATCCGAAGATTCACGGTAATACTTCAATTGTAAACAGAAAATGGTTGAAAAATGTGTGGTTTTAGGATGCAACAACTCTCGAAATGTAGAGAAAGGAATCAGCATGCATAAAATTCCTTCTGAAGTTCTGGTGTCCTTTTCTTACGTCACAGCTAAGAAAGTGTCAAATATCGGACGCTTCTCATTGGCTCGTTCCTAATGAGCCCACGAGACAAAAATTTGTCCAGTGGGGCTTAAAGCGCGCAAAAATTTAAAAATTCCAGTAACTTTTAGCGCTCTTAAAAAAAAAGGATTCAATGTTTCTAAAAAAAATTTTCGAAAATGAGTTCTTCACAGATATGGAAATCTACCAAAAGAAAATAAATTGAAGGGTTAGGGGCACTGGCGAGCTGTGAATAGTGAACGCAAACATAGATTGCGGAAGGAAAGGTTTCCCAATGAGCCACACAAAAAACTAACATGATTGCCATAGTGAATCTTGTTTCTCGCGAACAAGATTATTGATTGAGCCGACTCAAAATTACGGGTTGCCTTCCGGAAGCAAATCAGTTTTGCTTGCAAAACATGTGTTTCCCAGTTTAGTCGATGTTTCTTGCAACTATATGTTTGTTAGCTTAGCCAGTTCTTAACAATAAATACTAGTTAAAGTGAGTATATGAAATTCATACATTTGATCTGTGGATGAAAGAATGAATAAGTGAATGATCATCACAGTTATATGCGCAACATAAGCAGTTGCGAAAGAAAGCCTGAAATAAAAAATCAGCCTTAAAAGGGATTCAAACCCATTACCTCTGCGATCCCGGTGTAGTGCTCTACCAACTGAACTATAGAGCCAGCTGGTAGCTTGCACTTTTTTCCCCCAGGCAATTGCTTTAAGTTGCGCATAGAACTGCGATGATTATTCACTCATTCAATAAACACTGGGTTTCACAATAATGCAGTTGAATGTAGCTTGTTCCGTCATGCGGTCTAATTCGCGTCACAGGTATTAGCACACACGGCTGGCATTGTGATGTTCACTCTTCTTGTCAATGCCACAACCATGAAAAAGTTGTTGGAGAAGCTTGGAATGAGTGATATATCAGACTCCAAAAAAATCGCCATGGCCAATGCCGTGAGACAGGTAAAAGAAAGTAATCAACGCACGTTAACCATGCTGAAAGCAGACCGCTTCTTGGCTGATGCTGACTGGGATATGGCCGAACGAGATTGCGATGTGCACAATCCCTACATGGAAGTAGAAGCCGGCGAGGTAAGAATTTGGCAAGTGACAAGGGAAAATTTAGTAACGCTTATTTCTTCTGGGGGACACAGGAAGTAACATTGCGTACAACATCACACGCAACCATCGTGTCAGTCATCCCAAATATTACCCTATCATTCTAACTTTGGGAATGTTACTCGTAACATTGCAAGCAACATTTACTCAGTGTAGTGGGGTGTACATACGATACTGCGTGTAGCTCCAATTATGTGCACGTAAGACGGAGAAAAACAACACAGTGTCCGAGTCAAGAATAAACCTCAGAGCTTCCATAATAATTTTAATAGAAAACTGTGTCATTAGCGTTTTTACAGCAGCTTATATAACTACCGTTTGTATTGCTGTTCGTAGCACGCTGAGGAAACCCCACTGTTAGTTCGTCTCAGCACGTGTCCTAACTGTGAAACCAGCGTCCCTAATGAGCCATCCCCCAAAGAGTTTGCCGAGATGGCAGACGATGGCAGGGTGCGTTTGCTGAAAGCACTGAAAGTCAGTTATTGGAAGCAGTTTGAGCACGGTATGCTATCTCGTGAAGCAGTGCAGGCCTTGACCAATCTGGCTGATACTGCCATGGACGATGAAGACAGGTACAAAGTGAACTACCGTAAGACGCCAGATATAATCCCCCCACCTCCCCACAACCATATTAAAAGGGGGCTTTCTACCTGTAAACCAAAACCTATTCCGACAACAATTTTTCGAGCACAATGTTCGTGTTATGAGTACAAGAAAATACACATCCACAAGCTTCAACTTCAAGAGCTTTATTACAGTACTTTTACTCTACACGTGATCCTTAAGATCACATTACAATACCTTGCACAGGACAACCAACTTATCATAACATCCCCTTTCTTAAGCTATTTAGCTGTCATAATGAGATCATGCTGATACAAGTGAA
>NW_028145481.1:157500-447500 GCF_977016875.1 Pavona decussata | reverse complement strand
CTTTTCAATGGCTTCATTCAAATCTGGTGGGTCTAAACACAATCTTAGAGTTTTGTTTGCTTTTTCAACGATTACTAAATTGCTAACCCAGGTAACTGGACATTCTACTTTGGCAATAATACCTTTTCTTTCAAGATCATTGAGGGTTCCTTCGAGTTTATCTATCAGTCTTAATGGTACATTCCGTTGTGGTTGAATAGTAGCGTGACTATTAGGCTTCAATTTAATGTTATACTCTCCCTCAACACATCCTAAACCTTTGAAAACGTCCTGAAATTCATCCAAAAGGGTGAATTTTTCCTGAACTTCATCAACACTGAGACCTATTTGTTCTACTTTGTTATTCAAGGTGATAAGCTCTAGGTCTAAACATGATTCTAAACCAAGAAGGGGTCGGACATTATCTCGGAGTACATAAAACTCCAAGGGTGTTGAAACCTTAGCCTCCTTTACCTTCGTGTCAAGAAGGCATTTGCCCACAGTATCTAGTTGGTTCCCTCCAAACGACTTAAGTAGCATGTTTGTTGGGTGTACCTGAGCATTCAACTCATTAGCCAGACCTAAGGAAATTACATTACATTCTGCACCTGTGTCAAGTTTAAAACTTACGGGAATGTCATTAACAAGTAGATCTGACTGAATGTTCCTTCTAGTACTACCTTGAATTTCCTCGATGTACAGACCCTCCAGCAGTTCATTGTTTCCCTTCTCCTCTACTTCCACGTGACGAACTCTTCTTTCTTCCGTGCCATTCTTCGATTTGAAGCAGCACCGAGCATAGTGATTTCTTCCATTGCAGTTGTGACACGTGGCTCCATAGGCCGGACAATTTCCCCTGTCATGAGACGCTGCACAGAATTTGCATTTCATTATTCTACGCGAGTCTTCGTTTTTAGATTTTGTTGTGTCCGCCGGTGGCTCTGTCTTCCTTACAGCGTCGATGTTACCCGTCTGAGTGGCTGGTGAGATGAAGATTTTCGAGTGTTCCTGAGATTGTTCCGTAATTCTGCATAATTTCATGGCTTTCTCGAGTGTCAAATCCGTCTCGCGTAGCAGCCGCTCTCGTAGTTTGGGATCATTTATGCCCACCACAATCTGATCTCGTATCAGAGAATCCTTAATCGCCCCGAAATCGCAGTATTCAGCTTTTCTTCTGAGATCTGTAACAAATATGTCAAACGAGCGATCTTCTTGAATGGTCATTCTGAAGACGTATCGTTCGTAGGTTGTGTTCTTACGAGGAACACAATACGTTTCAAGCGCCGTTAAAATACCTGCAACAGTCCTTTCCGTGATATTTACGGGAATGTTTGGTAGGGTTTTGAGCACCCGTCTTGCTTTGATCCCGAGAATACTTTGGATAGTTGCTATCTGTATGGCATCGTCCTTTTCGTGAAGGCCACTCGATATCCGATACAATTCCCACGCTTCCTTCCATTCCTTCCACACATCTGCGAGATTGAGACTATCAATATCCAATTCTGAGGGAGGTTTGATACGTTCCATGTCGAAGTTGGGAGTCAGAGAGGTTTCTTTTAAAGAGATCCTGGTACCATGTTATGAGTACAAGAAAATACACATCCACAAGCTTCAACTTCAAGAGCTTTATTACAGTACTTTTACTCTACACGTGATCCTTAAGATCACATTACAATACCTTGCACAGGACAACCAACTTATCATAACAGTTCGCGTAAAAGATTCAGAAACATGTTGGAAAGTTTGAACTAAAAATTACCACCGAAAGATAAAGAAGGCTTAAAAAGCTTATTTTACCCGGAAAGTTATCGGGACGTTTGATAAAGGGTCCCTTGATGACAAGCCACCCTCAGCTTTCCATAATATAAACACGTTTAGAAAACACTGCACAAATGAAGTTGTATAAACCCAGGACTCAAGACTGGCATTAGACAGTATTTGAAATAAATCATGTTTGTTGTATTCGACTTTTAACTTCAGTGACTGTTGATTTTTTAGTTTCCAACTTTGTTTTGTCCTTCCTTTGACTTTTCACTAAAATACTCTAGCTATGGTAGTTCGTTTGTTTGTTAACGAGTTGTTCACTTGGCTGTTTTCTGTTTACAGTTTTATCGAAATGGATGATTTGCAACCGTATTGGAGAGTGCCACCTTCTCTGCAAAAAATTGTACGTGTTATCTATCATTTAAGCTCACTAAACTATCTAAGTTAGATGAGTTTTGAAAACAAGAAATACTTATAATGTGTATATAAACTTCAGTACATGGAAAAAGAAACATTATAATAAAGAATGGTATCTGAACTGGAGTCTAAAACAGCATTTGGATAAAAGCTATCAATTTCTTAATTATCACAAAACTCTGCTTCGGTCTAAGTTCAGTCTACAACATGACAACCGTGTCATAGTATACGTAGATGCAAAGATCGCAGACACAACTGTGTAGTAAACTTTTGCATTTGTCTACTGGCTGGAAAAAAAATTCACATTCACGCTTAAACTAAAGGCACTTTTATTTTGTTTTCTCAAAGAAAGACAAATTGGAACAACTGAAGCATCATAAGCCTACAGAACTCATCCCTCCCCCGAATAACAAAGTTCTTGGCTTCATGTATTCCGTGGCTGCCCACGTCTCATTTGACATCGTAATGAATACTTTGATCCTTATCAACATGGTGCCTATCATCCTGGAACTGGCTTCAGACGATGATGCTCCATATATCTACACCCTAAACATTATCAACTATGTATACTGCGTTATATACGTCACTGAAGCAATATGGAAGGTCAGTGGGTTTTTCTTTGTAACTTGATTAGAAAGCTGCATGTTTAAATATTAGTTTATGCCTTCTTACATGTGTGTTTTCGAAGACGTGGATCATATATTTTGATAACAGTAATAAACGAAAACAAAAGTAGAAAGTAATCAAATGAAAGTTAACCAAACCAAACGATGACTTCTCTTCTTCATCCAAACCAATCCTTCTCTCTTCCGTTTCTAACCAAATAGTGTGATTAAAATCAGTGTTTTTATTTTGATTTTTTTCCTAATTATCTATCCAGAAGTGATAATGACCAATCCAAATGTAGTAACTTATTTCTTTTATTAATTTTAACTTTCTTCTAACTCTTTTTGTGTACTTTTTTTGTTAAAACAGGCTTTAGCCTTTGGGCGTTACTACTTCAAAGACTACTGGAATCTGCTAGACCTGTTTATAGTTATCTTATCTTTAATCGATATCGTAATTGACCAGGCGGTCGATAGGGTCACAGGAAGCTTCTCTCCATCTATCCTAAAAGTGGCCAAGGTATTTAGAGTACTGCGAATGGGTCGTCTGTTAAGGCTGTTCAAGGTACGCGAATCCATCGATTACTTAGTACATTGCGTTTGTTGTGAGTTTATGGTTGTTGATGACATTGAAATTCATAATAGTCGTTTAAAACTGCCTTTACAAATTTTGTCACCCCACTTTGAATACTGCAGTAAACAACGACGTTTTTTTTTCTTTTTTTTTAATAAATAAATGTATTCGCATTCTCGGTATTAGCTTGCACACGAGACTTAAGAGGGGAAATCTTTTTACCTAATATATTGCCCCGCAAGAGCCTCCATTGCAAGCAAGGCCTCGTTCAATATCGAGAATACGAATACGGTCTATTGAGAAAACGATTTCTATATTCCTCAGTTGTTTTTCGTGTACAGAGGAAGAAAACTTTGTGGACGATAATATGAATGGGATTGTTCAATACTCAAACTGAAACTACTTAACAATTAGATTATGAGCTCAAATTTTCTATTGAGCAATAGAGAAACTGCAAGACTAGCGTTCCTGTATTGCCGTCACAGTCCTACTATTCCAAGTCTCCCGCGGCCCGTCTTGCGCGGTGTTGTACCCAACCGGAAGTGAAGATTGGCGCTATTATACGCCTCACGCGCGGGAAGAAAAATTGATCAGGAATTATTTTTTCTCGATTTTCATGCAAAAACAACATAAAGAATTGATTTGATCAAGCGAATAAAAACAATTATGTCATGTGCACTTTAAATTAAGACGTAAAACAAAAGAAAAAGGGTAAAAAAATTGCCGGGACCAGGATTCGAACCTGGGTTATTGCGGCCACAACGCAATGTCCTAACCACTAGACGATCGCGGCAATCGACGGGTGACTGTGTAAAATTTATTAGGTTTCAAACAAGTACCTGTGGTTTTACTCCGACCAATTATTGGGGTGTGTTGACAGCCATTTTATAGCAACTAACCTAAAAACGTTTCTATTTCTCACTAATTTTCGCGACTCTTACTTTCCTTTATTTTCGAAATGATCAGGGAAAAAACATGACAACACAAATAAAGGGAAATATAACAACAGCAACAACAATTTATTATGAGAAAAGACATATTACAATATTACATACCCACAATTAATTTATTTGAGAGACCCATTTTATATTTTTTTTTGGTCTTGGTGTAAACTAATCTGACATTTGATTTTCTCTACCTAGACTCTTCTTCCAAAAGTAATTGACTTTGTCAACAACATTATCAACCGGCAGTTAAGCTTTGGCTATGATGTGGGTAAGGGGTACATCATCGCCGAAGAAGAAGTCGTCAAACTAATTGATCACATGGTGGTGGACAAAAGAATTGCGAGAGACTTAAAGCAAAGATCAGAACAGAACCGTTTGAATGTCGTCAAAAGCCTCGGTAAGTGGATGTACTTGTGTTTCAGTAAGTTTGCTTACTTGGTGAAATAGAAATATAAATCGTCTTTCTATATTCATTTCCAGGTATGTTACAACGTGAGCATCCGGGAATCGCAATCTCAGTGAAAACCCGGCAAGCAATTCGCACCATTCTGAATAACGCCCGTGACGTCATTCACGAGCTCAAAGGAGGAGGATTGTTAGACGAGGCCGAGGCAGCAAAGCTTGAATCGGTAAAATCTCTTTCTGCACACATCGATCTTCTTCTCCTCCAGGAGTTTTAGTACCTTAGCAAAGTTAATCCTGAACCAGTCATTTAACTTACTTTTTTTTCCTTTGGCGATTTTGTCAGAACACAACTAAATTTCTTTTGAGCGCATAAGCACATACGCAAGTAATCTTTTGTCTCTGAGCACTCTACAATCTTATCTGTTATTATTTTGAATTGCTCACATACTTTTCTTTAATTGGTCAAATATTTACCGGGATACGTTGTTCGTTTATGAGGTGTGTTTTATTTGTCAGCTGGAGAAGTTGTGAATATATATTTTTTAATATTAATTTATTAGATCGTTGAAGTTAAGATGAAGCGACAACTGAGCGCGCCAGCCTCGCTTTCACCTCAGAAACCCTTGGAGTTGCTTCGTAATGTTGTTTGGCTGGAAGAAATGGCACCGGAAGCAGTCGACTTCATCACATCAGCTGCTCGTATCAAGTTGTTCGATGCTGGTGACACTATAACAAGGCAAGGCGAAGATGTTACGGGGGTTTATCTGATTGTGTCTGGAATGGTTAAGGTATACTACCCTATTTATTGTTATTGTTTTAAAGGGGTACTGTTGCGGAGATTTTTTTTTAACAACAACAACAACAACAATTTATTTATTTACAGATTCAGATTATACAAAGGGCTTGTCCCGCAAATAGCCACAAAGCTAGTCGAGGCGGGACAAGACAAAAAAAAATTACATTAAATTACAAACATGCTGGAAAACGGAAAACTTAACTTTACTCTGTGTTTTGGTCAAAACCACTCAAATTTTTGACAAGGTACCTTTTCTCTAACATGAAAATACTCTTAGGCAAAAGGAAGAGAATATTAAGTTATTTCTCCTGGGAAGAACAACCTATAATCAGTTTTTTTAGTGATTTCTCTTCAAAATACACAGGAAGACTTTTGAAAAAAATGTTTCAATCTATTTCAATCCTGGCCATCCACAGCAGAAGTTAATTAGCACTAGTTTCTGTGCACTAGTGGGGTTATTGTTAACAAATTGAAACATTACTTGAGAGAATGAATTGTTTCCTGACCCTGTCATTTGAAGTTTAGAAAACAAGCTACCTTTTATGATCCAAAAGCTTTCGACTCCTTCGCGGAATCTTTGCCAAGTAGTATGTTATTTTTGTCACGTGACTTAAGATGTTGTGTATGACATGACAAAATGTCTACAAAGACCGCTGGTAGTTCGTAACCGAAGCAGTTTTGATCGAGAGTGGGGCCCTGGCACTGTATATCGATGGCCGTGTCTCAAGCTTACATAAAATGGAGATTTTAATCTTAAAAGTATTAGCTTAAATTGATTAAGTGATTCAGCTTTCCTAAGATCACAGGGTAGGCCGTTTCAGAGAGCTGCACCGCTATAGCTGAAGCTATTTTTTAAGTAATTTGTTTGTGGCGAAGGAACAACCAATTTGTTCGCAATCCCTTAAGGAGTAGCCAGTTTCGCTGCGTTTAGCAAACTTAGCATAAATACTCAGGAACAAGACCATTTAAAGACTTGTAAACCATTAAGGCTTTCTGAATCACGGCGTCTCTTATCCTCCTTCTCAGGATACCAGTTTCCCTCGAGATGATTGTTGTTGAAGACATGTCCATGAAACGTTTCTATCGGTACAAATATGTTGTTTGGCTATTCAAAGTAACTTATTCCGATTCATAAAAACGTACATAAGGCTTTATATATGACAGCTTTCTTATACGGGGCTATTGCACCGTAATGATCGAGTACAATCGATATCTTTAATTTCTGATTCCCTTTCTCGCAGATGATAGGTGTATCAGTGGCAAAGAAGAGTTACGTGGATGGCGAGGAAACAGAAGTAGGAGAGATGATTGTCACTACTGACTACATCTCTGCCGGTAACATGATTGGTGAATTGGGCATACTTACTTCTTCGAGAAGAAACTCATCCTGCACTTGCGAGACTTCGGTCCAGGTATCAACCTTTCAGTGATAAATATGACCTTGCATGCAGTTAAATTAGGTTAATGCTGCACGGATGTAAAGTCGATGATCTACAAACCTCGTCACACAGATAAAAAAAAAAATAAAAAAATAAAATAAATTCATTCATTCATACATTCATACGCTGAAACACTTATGGCCTCCTTCCTCCCTTGTCCGTTTGTCTCATTTAACATGTTTCTCGGATTTTCTTTTAGGCCTTTTTTATCACAAAAGAAGACCTGACAGAAGCTATGAATCGCTTCCCCAAACTTGTGGAGAATCTGTGGAGAGTTTGTGGCGTGCGAATAGCTGTCCCGCTTCTTCTGGAGGTGCCGACGTACTACAACTGGACAAGAGATAAGATCCGTATTATGTGTGAACGATCGGTTATCGCCACTCTTCCCAAACCCCCAAATGCTGTGTTCAAGACCAACGAACAGATGAAAGAGGTAAACTTAACTGGATAGATCTTAAATGCTTATTCACTGATCCTTAGCACACTTTGAAAGAAAGTTATGGGACTAGTATGAGCGCCGGAGGGATGCACTTGTCAATAGAGCTCATTCCAAAATGGCTAACATTGTAATATTCTTTTGTTTTAATTCAAATTAGCCCTTCTTACCAAGTTCTTAAGTTCAAAATCGAAAGATTATTTTACCCTTCACGAGGCAAGAAGGGCTTATTTGAAAATTAAAATTAAAATGGCAGTCATTTTGACATAAGGTTGATAAAAAATGTACTTCAATCCTGGACAGAAGTAAAATTAAATTCAAGATTTCATTGGATAGCGTTTTGCCAAAAATAAATAGTACACAATTTGCACTTATTTTGTACTAACTAAAGAGATTATTGATACCAATATTAACTCTTTTTCCAAAAGGCTATTCTTATCCAAGGCAAGGCTACGGAACTCGATACCAGAGAAATTTTCGAAGGTCCTTGTGTTCTGCCGAAGACTTCCCGAATGTTTAAGTTGCATTTCGACGCAGAGGAGCCGAAGATTTTGGTGATTTCTCGTTCGCATGAAAGTGCGATGCCTGATGATCCAGAGGATAACCCTTCAGTGTTGGATCTCGTCGGTGAGATATATACAAAAACAAAAAACAATAGTGACTGTTGATATTACTTATTTACAATTTTCAAAACTTAATTTCAGGCTTAAATATTACGTTCATTTTAAATTTAAGTCTTACACATTGCCCTGAGAAATTGAATTCGTGGCTTAGTTTTCGATAGATCTAAATTGAGTCTTAGAAGTTATCGCTTTTTAGCTAACTTGTAAACACACCAACAACAAATGATAACAACAACGAACTTTTTTTTTACTCCAGAGTCTACAAAAAGCATTTACTATGTATAACGCACAAATAATGGGGGTGGTGGCTACTTGAAATAACCTTAGAGTACAGTGTAATCGCATGTACATGGTATCAGCAAGATTGATTGGTGTTTTTAATGAATGATTTTGTTTTTCTATAATAAGGAATTCATTCACGAGGACGTGACATAAGGGAGAGAAGAGATACCGCTCCTTCGGAATATGGAACGGAGGCAACATACAGGGGAAGACGAAGGGTCACTATGGCTGCTGGCCGATTACCTGGTAGCCTTGATGAAGGTTATCGACGGCTTGATCCATTACCACTGCCAGACCGGGTACAAGGTAGAAAGATAGTAGTCTCACCAAAGCCAGAGGACGATAAAGGTGAGCGCACTTAGATGGAGCAGCTTTCAATTGCCTGTTGTAAAACCAAAACAAAATTAGTAACTCTGGATGGTTAATCACAACAGATGCAATGATCCAATTAGAACTCAAAAGTAATACACGCAAATGGCGCCAAGCGCGAAAAACTGCACTCGAGCAAGTCACAATTGCAATTGGTATTTTCTTACTCATTTTTAATTGGTTCAAGAAAGAAGCGCAATCTTTCCAGAGTAAGATGCAAAACTAAAGTAAATGTGAACTACTTTCAACAAACAGCTAAAAGAAACCTTCAAAATATTACCGCTAAAATAGATTACCATGTTCTGTGCGATAAAATTCTAATCAGTGTGTAATTTTTTTTTAATTTCAGTATTGTAGCTCAATTTAAGCCAACCATGTTGTGGTGCGTGAAATCATCAGTTTCAAGGGTTAATGGAAAAACGTTACACTGTGTTGATGAATGAAGGACCCACTTTTGTAAAAGTTTGCTTTTATTATTTGGCATTTGTTCTGCCAAAAGTATTCTGTGCACATTTGTGAATAAAATATAATTGCTCTTTGGAACAGTGTCTTTGACGCTAATATCTTTATTTTAAATCGTATTTACCGTAGATTTAATCTGGCTCCGATTGTTCCAAAATGCTGATTAATAACTTTACCTGGCAGAAGCGTCCTTCAACTAATGAACGCGACCAATGCAACATTTCGAATTCTTTTCAATATCAGTCTTAGTAATAATGATTCGGCTCAAAGCCTGTCAAGGTTTCTATCCGTGGAGAGTTCGTCGATCCCCTTACAAAAGCATCAAAGTTGATTGAAACTGAGAACAAACAGTTAGTTTATCATTTACCCTAGTGACGGATCTATTCAACACAGAGAATAATTTTTTTCGTGTTTTTCCACGTGTTAGGCTCGATTTCCGCCTCTCCCCTGGGTCCGGCTTTCGGCTGGTAATTGAGCCTATCCACGTGTGTGCTTCCATAACAGTCAGGAGAACAGTCTATGAAAGATTTCATATGGCCACTGGGAATTCTTAGCCACTCAATTTTCAAGCCGTTTCTAATAGTCAGTCACATGATGCTAGCACATTTCCGATAAGTCTGTAGCCATTACATGATCACACTGTATATGCTTTTGAACAAGCGGAGCCTGTGGCATAAAGGGGCGGGGTGATGGGGTAGGGGCAGGAGGTTTCAGAACATGCCGCTCTAGGCAATTTTTCTCCCGGCTATCTTTCTTTCTTTGGCGGTTACCACCTTTTGCCACTACAGAATGTTAAGCAACATTGCGCCATTTTGCTATTTCCCCGACCTCCCTCCCTCTCATAAATTACCGTTTTTCTTTCGGTGCCTTTTTTTTTTCTGGTTCACCACCCTCAACCTCACATGTGGAACGGGGAAGCTTCATTAGTTTAGTGAGTCTGGTATCATTCTCGAGCTGCCAAAATGGACTGTGTTTTACCAACGCTGGTGCACCCTAAGGCGGCTGTTATCGAGTCTATATACATCTTAAAGATCTCTGTTCTGAGTTATTTGCACCTTAGTTATTTCCTGCATTAATGGTTTTTTTTTTAACAGCCTTGAAGTGCGAGTTTTTCAATTAGCCACCGGCTCAACAAAAGGAGAATTTCGTCTTGCCTTAGTTACTTCCGGAGCAATTTAGATTTACTGGAATATTACGCAGGTGCGTTTCAATGGAAACAATTCCAATCTTGCGTTCCCTGAAGCCCCAAATGCTTCTGTTTAATTATTTAGTAACTTGCCGGTGCTACTTGATTTTACCTGAAAATGGGGTGCCACTACTAACAATTAGAGCGACCTTTCTTGGTTCTCTCGTTTTTCATAAGAGGCTTCTTTACGCCGAAGAAATGACGGAAAGAAATTTCAGAACGACAGACTTGATCTCCATTTTACTACTCTATGTACAAGTGGTAGAAAGCTTTAAAATAACTGTGACGAGAGGTGAGTTATTTTAATGAAATAACTAATCTTCAACCCTTAATTGTGTCAGTGATAATTAGTGAGAAAAAGAGGTCATTATTAACACAAAATGATAAAACGAGAAAGAAAAATTTAACACAGAAAAAAGCTATTCATAGAGAGGCACAGCAATAGGTAATTGATCTTAGATATTCACTCATGCCAGAAAATTGCCTGTTTCTTGAAAGGCGCATACAAAATCTCGAAAATACACTGTTTTTATCCTTAAGACCAAATAGGAGAGAAAGATTACAAGTGGTAGGCGAGTACACGCCGTATGAAACTTGTTACTGATAAGTTGAAGTTCCTAGACATATCAATATCAAACATTTTAGAAACAGTGGGGGGTTTCATTTCCTTTAAATTGCTACTGGTGTTCATTTAGGCGTGACGGTCACTCCCTCGTTATCATCCAAGTCAAGACAAAGTGGCGATATTTTTCATACTGGAAGACATTTTTCTGCGAGAAAAACTTAACGTCTCACGAAAATGGAAAATAAATAGTATAGTTTTAAACGATCTAATCATCTTTTGGTGTTGTTTTTGGTATGCACCATTTGTCACACAAATATTATATACTGCTGGTACCAGTTGGAAGAAAACAAACTTCCGCCACCAGATCAGTTGTGGAAGTGATCCTTTTTAAGGACTCTTACGTTTTTTGTTTGCTCAAAGAAAATTTGTGTAAACATTCTCGTGAAATTGTTGATACAGTTAGTTTATGATCGTCATTTTAAAAAACTCAAACTTTTGATCACAAAGTAAACTTGCTAATGGAGAAACTGAACTAGCCTCATATCAAAAAGAACTATCTATAAATTTAAAATCTCGAGCTCGGCTGACTGGTTTTTGTATTTTGTCTTTACAGACATCTTATCAGATGGAAAGAATAACGAAGGACGAAGACTAATTCTGGAAGAACCCGGAAAGGAAGTTGGAAGATTAAAAAAAGGTAAAAAGCTGCCGATGAATAAGTTAAACTAGCATGACAGTACAAAACAAACCGCAATTTTAACGAGTGACTGGAGAAATTATGATTTTAGTCACGGTATTACGAGCTGATAAAACCCCTGTGGGCCACTTAGGTACGAACAAGACACTGCCGGATTATGATTACTCCCTGGCATTAAAATCAGACGCTATATCCTTGAATGACAGCAAGCATTTGAGAGTACAAATGTCATTATTAATAACCAGACTAGCTAAAATCTTTCTGTTCCCAGCACTTTTGGCAATGGACGATGGCGTGCAACCAGTTCAAACTATGGATCATCAAACGAAAGCCTTGGAATCTTTAAAGAAAGGTACATGTGTGCAGTGTATAGGCCAGCTGCAGAACATTCTTGTCACAGCTATGGAGTACCTCTTAACCTGCGTGGCAGACGCATGGAAAATGTATAGGACGCGAGAAACAGCGGGACGCGCGAGGGAGGTAGACACGCGAGGAGGAGACCCTCGCGTGCCCCGCTGTTTCTCGCGTCCTATATATTCTCCATGTGCCTGTCACGGAGGCTAAGTACCTCTAAGCAATTGAATGTGCTTTTCTCTTGCCCTTATCCAAGGTGTACACGAAAACATTAACTATGTACAACAAACTTGATGAAAGTCTGATATGGGCTCGGTGATATGATATTTGTTTCGTTGAACCAGCGGGGGCGTTTTTTATTACCAAAGGGCGTGGCTAAGCCGCACGAAGTTCTGACCTGACGCTATGCTCCTTTCCAACTTGAACAATCTTCAGAATTGTTCAGGTAATCTTCGGTAAACGTAGAAAGTCTTTTTGATCTTTGCTGCCCAGATTGTTTCCTGGAAACAGTTTTGGCTCTTTTTTTCTTTTCGGACCAACTGCGGATCTCAATTTGACAAGCATAACAACTTTATTCAGTCTGTATTCATGACACATCAAAAACTTCTCTCCTATTCTAGCCAAACGGAAGTTCATTTATGTTGATAAATGGCATGAATTTGAGTTCACCGAAGTTTTCTTTTCTCATTATGAAAATAGTTCTACGATCTGTTGACGACGAAGAACAAGAAGAACGACAAATAAGAGACATTGAATCAGGTCAGAGAAACGTCTCTTTGTACCACCATAATGGGCAATGATTATAAACTTTGTGATATTTTTTAAGCTACTTTAGATCTAGCCTGCGAGTGCAGACTTATCACCCAGCGAGTGATACTAGACTGATCTCTCAGGCTACTTTAGATTCAGATTTAGATTTCACTGTGGGCTCTTCTGTGGTGTAGAGGTCATCAAGTCTGCCTTGAACGCTGGAGACGGGGATTTGAGTCCTCCTTGGTAAACCATATTTTCACGTAGTACTATATCTTGCTTTTTCATGTTAACTCACTTTGTTCGATTCATCTCATATAACAAATCATTACAATGATCCTGTGTGAAAATATGGCTGATAGTACAAATATTCCTCGCTGTCTGCTTCTAGTTTGTTTGCATTATTTCTCTGCACTTTAATCCAAAGGCGTCTTGGTCTTTTTGTGATTTTATGTTCTCTCTAACTAAAACAGGTGTATTTCACAACACGGGTAGCTGTTATTCAAAACCTAAGCAAATCCCGAGTATAAGAGTATTTTAGAAGTGTTTTAGAGGAAGTTTAAGAATATTGTTTCAAATTTTCCATTCATTTCGGTAGCATCTTTCGACCAGTCAAGGTAATTTAGTTGCAGGGTATTTTACGGGACTTTTGCTAATTACTGATACTGTAAACAACTCAACATTGTTTTTTTACAGCCCTGAGGTCTATTGAAAGGGAAACAGCGTATCACGGTCAGTGCATTCAGAACACTATCAAGTTTTTTTTTTTTACACTTTTTGGAAAATGCAGGCTAAGAGAAGTCGCCATCTGAGGGAAGACAAATCATAACAAACTATTATTTTGTCAATCTCGTTCCCAGGCCCTCTCCTCTTCAGGTCCCAGGGAGCGAGAGAGGACGTGAAGAGGAGAGGCACTGGGAACGAGGTTGTTATTTTGTTCTCACCTTCTCTCACGGCCTAGGATTTTGGTCCACGCATGCGTGTTTCGCTTGTTCTGTAGTGCTGCCTGGTTAGCTCAGTCACGATTCATCATAAGATCATCGGCTGGCTGTTAGCAGACTGATCTACAATCATCGCCAAAAATCTTGGGAAGATTACTGACTTTTGCCTTGCCTTCACGTTCCTCCCCTCCCCTGTATCAATGTTGAGTTTCAACTGTGAATCTTTACGCATTATTCTCCGTGGGGAATTCAACATTGAATGAGGGGTGGGGGTGGGGGAAACGACAAACAAAGACGTAAACAAACGTAACCAATAAAAATTGTTAAAACGAAATTTTTTTAACCTTCCCAACAGAAATTGGCGATGATTGTAGTCTCGGCTGAGATAATTCGTTCTTGGATAAGGACGTTAAGCCATTCGCCTTGTTCTCCGAACCCATATCAGATTTTGTTTCTCAATCTTTTTAAAATTTTAAAAGTTTTACCTTTCGAAATTATTTAAAATGGTATTGCCACGTAAAATAGTTTTCCGGGAGTTTGAGAAAAGCACGCAAGTCCGTTTATTCAAGTCAGTGTGCTTCGGGGAACGTGGGGCGGGGGTCATTTATCAGTGATATGAGCTCATTATTCTAATATAGTTTTCTAGGAGTTTTCTCAGGAAGTTTAACATGAATTCTGCAGATGATTAATAATAAGTAATAAATTATTTTATTATTATTATTATGATCGTGACTAATTGATACCTTCCCAGCATTTTTCAAAACTGGCCTTAAAACAAACAATAAATTTCTCTTACTTTTATCAATTATGGTTTTGTGAATTTAGAGAGCAGAAAAAGGACGAAGATAGAAAAAGGTAAGAGGACTGCAGATGAAATTGACAGTGTATAACTCTGCTTGTAATCCAAGAGTTTTTTTCTCAGACAAAATGTCCCTTTACTTCTCAATAATGTTCTTAGTGAAATTTGTAATGGCTAACTAATTCAGCAGTGGACTCAGGATATTTCTTTGCACCAATGGTCGTGATATGCTGTATAACACCTTCTCTATAAGAGAAGATGAAAGGAATTGAACGTTCTTCTTGCGATAATGAAACACGGTTTGTGTTGCTGTCATTTTTCAGTTTTGGCCTCGGTCGAGGAACACACGAATAAAGGTGAGCAGTTGCGACGCAGCTAATTTAGACAACGAACAGACCTTTATTTTTCAGTCTTAGGGATAGTGAGTAAGACGAGGGAGCCACGCTTTCGCTTCCCTCCCTGCGTAGCGTAGCAACGTTTGTGCGCGCGCGCGAGGTGCCCTCGCTTTACTATCTCTAAGGAAAAAAAGGACTTCTCGCAATCTATATCTAAGTACACTAGGTCGCGATCAAGGTCCTTTGGTATCTTGCTTTTAGAAAATCTGATATATTTGTGAGAGTTAAACTGTAAGCAGATATTTATTAAGAAATGGAGATTTGGCAGTCGTCTCCTTTCGAAAAGAGCGCGCGAAGCGAATGAAAGCTAGCAGAGAGAAGGAGCTCTCCTCCTTATTTGTTCATCTTATTATCGCTTAATGCCTTTACAGCCTCCCGCGCTCTCGAAAAGGAAACGACTGCTACGTACTAAAACAGATTTGATCACAGTGTACGACCTTGTTTATCAGCTAAGACTGAGTGCTAGCTACTGTTCTTGATTATCGAAAGTGTGAGTAAAACCCGGCGAGCAAGCGAACAGAGCGAGGGGGCAAATGGGTAGATAAGACTCGATCGCCCACTGAGGCTTTTGTTTCCTCCTTCGTTTACTTTGGAAAGGAACTGTTAGCATGTATGTGTCCAGAAAAAAACTGTACTTGTTGTTATTTTAGCTCTAATACAGAACGCCACCACCAGTAAAGAAACAACGGATGGAAAAGCGCATGATGTGGTTCTATCCCTACCTTATCATGGCGTCAGAAGCAGTGAAGGACGCACAATTAACCTCAAGACTAACGTGGGAAATAAACGAGTGTTTATTCCTAAAGGATGGATGTTTTGCACCATATCACCTCCAAAGTGCTACTCCACACAGAAGAAAAAAAGTGAGCTGTTAAAATTTATCAGCCCTTTTATTCTATGTTAAAATAAATGAAATGTTGCCCTCTGACTGGTTACATCAAATGTTAAATATTCTTATCTTACCTTATCATTTTGTCTTGTCCTGTCTTATCTTATCTCAGCTTTTCATTCTCATCTCCTGTGTCAACTCGTTTCATCTTATAATTTTTGATATCTTGTAATTCATTGATGTCAAGTGTCAGAAATGTTCGAATAACTTCCTCAATGATAGACAGCTTTTAATAATCGAAAGATCGAAAATTTAGATAGTCAGACCACAGAACCACAGTTTGAGCAGAATTCCACGTATGTCCTCATGAATTTTCTTTGAGGTAAACTGGGTAAATTAGGGTGAAAGATGGTGAGCTGAGATGAGCTAGAATAGTAAGAAGTAAGGTAGGTAGTTATAAGTTCATGGCGAGCTCAGGACCTTTCATGAGGTCACCCTGGGGCATACATGGCATACCGATCCCGTTCATTTATAGAACGCGGTAATCTAGCTCATTTACGAGGTTTAAAAAGCTATACTTCTAGTATAGCTGGTATTCGTACTAAGATCTTGAGTTCTCCATCATATTGATAGCAAGCTAGTCAAAATTCGTGTCGCCTAGAGACAAGACAAAAATTATAAGTAGAGTTTGGGAAAGGATTAAAGTTAGGGTTAGTGAAAATTCTGCGGCACTCTTTCATCCGGCATTACAATGGAGGCAACCAAATAGAGCGGTTTTCAGTTCAGTGTCGAAAATTTCTTTTTTGCTTTGGTTTTAATTTTCTACGTTCTGTGACTGGAAAGCAAAACATGCGCCATTTTTTTTAACCGAAGGATGTAAAAATAAAATTAATCGCGACTTGTTCGGCGCCCGCGTTTTCCCGCGCTTGACGCCATCTCGTGCATTTGCTTTGAGTTTTGATTGGTTCATTGTGTTGTTTTACATCCGTTGTGATTGGTTAGAGTGATATCTTGGGTTTGGTTTTTACGACAACCGCTCTTAGTCAAGGAAGCAGTTGGGAATTTAGTCGAGCTGAAATTTAAAATGTCACCTCAATGCTGAGCTTGTTTCTTGGTTGCAGGGCACATCAAGAATAGGAGACACGCATCCTTGGAATTTAGTTCAAAACATGACACAGTCTAAAGGAATCATTTGGTAATCAACACTACACTTAGACATAGACAGTTTACTTAAGCTGAATGTATAAACGATTAATGGAGCACGTAAACGTTACACCACTGAGACTCTTATAGGCAAGGCCAATGCTCTCTTCAATCTGAAACAGCAAGTGTAACAATATTCAAAAACCATTGAGTCTTCTGACCAGACTCATCATCGTCCTTTAAGCAGAATAGAAGCTGGAATCCTGTAGATCCTCCCTCTATTAGAGGCGTTCCATGCCTCATTGACGTATTTCAAAGATTTCTAGTTCAAAGTAAAGCCAACATTGTCGCATTGTGGCAAATCTATTAATTTTTCTACTTTCATTACCTCTTGTTGGTGATTGCTAAAGTTTATTACACCCATTTTGAAATCACTGGTGATCCTTGCAATCTCATTGGCTCTCAACAGTGCGATTTATTCCCAAATTGTACCATTTTTGGCTCTAAATCACATCCTCAGTCTTTAGGCCATCAAAATGGAAATGAAGTAACAAGAATAGAATATTAAAATTGACAATAAAACTCTGTGATTTCAAAATAGGTGTAATAAAGTGGTGATTGAACTTTGTGTCGTGCAATTTTGGTCTGAAATCATACTTGTGATTTCAAATCAAACTCGCGCTGCGCGCTCGTTCGATTTTGAAATCACGCGTATGATTTCCGACCAAATTGCACTCCACTCAGTTCAATAACCATTGTTAATATTTGAAAATGGCCGTATCTTTACCATGCTAGTTCACTATTACCATTGGAGTATTGGTAGCACCCCCCTACCCCCCCCCCCCCCACCCTCCACAAACCAGGTGCATAGGATAGCAATACTCTTAGTTGCTAAATGCTACAAGAACCAGGCTAAGCTTCGGCTGTGTGGGCCACTTAACAACAACAACAACAACAACAACAATTTATTATAAGAGAAGACACTTTTTACAATATTAGTTATCCACAATTAGCAAGGGCTATTCGAGGTGAGTAGCATTGATAGTTGTTTACATGCTCAAAAGTAAGTAAGTAAGTAAGTAACGTTATTTCTGTGTCAGACATAAAAGACTGGCCCAAGAAATAATCCTTCTAATAAAAGGGGACATATAAAAGAATAAAATGAAACAAAATGTAAGAAAAACTATTTACATGATAAAAACTATATACATGAAATCAGTTTAGGCTCGAAGTGCGATTTTACCTATTTCAATCTTTTCAACTGTACAGATAAGCATTAAAACTGCACCCTATTTGACTTTTAGGCCATTTAACTCTCATATAAGTGTGTAATTTGATTTATTCCTGTGGTTGTTGGGCTAATTTAATTTACTCAGATTTAGCAGGTTTGTACTGGAACTCAGTTGAATTTTTATTTGACTCGACCGAAATGGGAGCGGTGTAAATTAGAATCATAATGATAATCCAGCCCTCCAGTAGGTAGATAAGAACTAAGTTAAAACCAGTTTAGCCTTGTAAAGATGTAAAATATCCTTGTAATGACAGTAAAGTAGCCATCCCCGGAGATCCAGGAGCAGATAGTCGCTCGTTCGTTCGTTCTTGTAAACGTACCAGTTTTGGCTTCCTCCTGACCGTACTGTCTGCCCCTGGGTCTCCGGGGATGTGAAGTAGTGTATATATCTGTATAAATGAATAAACTAAACTTTCTGGTCTGAAAAACTTGTATCTGTGTCATGCCGGGCTCATATAGCAAGAAAGAGATGTCCTTCTTGACGGCACAATGTCGACTTGCGAAGCGCATTCTTTAAAGACGGTGCCTACTAATACCGAAGTATTTTTGTGTGGTTCATGACTATGCGGGAAAAGCAGATCTTAGCAAGGGCTACTGGAATCCACAACGAAAACTGGGGGTAGCCACGCATTTTTCAGAGATAATTAAGCAATAATATTTCTAAAAAGCGCCAAAATATAAAGCAATGTATGGGAATTTTTTCCTAAATTGAAGCTTAATTATCTCTGAAAAATGCATGGTTACCCCCAGTTTTCTTTCGAGATACCAAGAGCACTTGCTAAGTTCTATTTTCTCCGTCTAGTGTTAAACCGCGCAAAAATATCCCTGTATTATTAGGCACCACCCATAGGAAACCCGAGTATCTCGAGATGCGCAGAGCATATGCGCAGTAACAATAGCAGGCACCGTCCTAAGGTGATTCCACTGAATTGCATTGCGCATTTTTACTGCGTACATAATTTTAGCGCCATTATCGTGCGCGCACGTTGGAAACAAAAGATTTTTCTTGATTCCCAACCATTTGCTAAATGTTTATTTTCTCCTAAATGGTCATCGTGATCTATCTTTCTATCTCGTTATTTTGAATTAGCTATTCCATTTGCCGCTTATGCTTTCTGCATTCTATGTATAACGTTTTTCTAAGTTCAGCTTTATCAAAGTAATTTCTGTTCCCACCAGACAATACAAGAACTGATTAACCAAACTCATATTTGAACGTGTGTGATCAATCACTGATGAAAAACTGTGAAAAACAAAAAAGTTCACAAATTAAATGTCTCCTAACAAAGTTTTTTTTTTTTGCGAAGATCTTAAAAGAAGCGCTTTATTCTGGTTGTTCAACTGGGACTCAGGTTATTTTATGAGGAAGCGTCATATATGGAATCTCTTAAATGAAAACGTTTTTCATGATTGCACTCCCTCGCGTGAAAGCTTGTGGCAGTTCAACCGAGCGAATACGGTGTTTTGAATGCGAAGGGCCTGAGGACAAGAGAAGAGAATTTGAAGTCAATACACAACTGCCTCGACTCTAAGTTAACTGAGTTCTTGATGCTTTACAGACAGATGCGAAGTCGTTGATCACTGTAAAACAAAGACTAATTTTCTGAAATCTTAATTTTTTTACGTTGGAAATGAGTTAAAACGTAGTAACTGTTGGCCATCAGTTTTCTGGGCGTGAAATTTATCGGCTTTCGTGGTGCCTTTGCCATGTTTTATACGAGCTTAAGGCTCGCAAACTTTGTACTGGGAAACCGGAACTTAGCTAGCTTTTCGCGTGTGAACACAGACTGTGAATTTTGGGGTAGGTCAAAAAGTGTAAGAAAGGAAGACAGTTGATTAATAATTTTTGAAAGAATCCACAATTTTAAATTATAGAGTAATAATCTCAGCCAATCAGAGTCAATACCATCTAAGCCGTTTTACGCCCACGTTATCCAGCTTCTCTACGCCTTGTTAAATCTAAACTACTGCTGCTTTTTAGCCAATAAGAATTAAGTCGTTCCGATGCATAATATTGTTAGTCTAAAAATAAACTTAACTGTTACAAATAGAAAAGTTTCTACTCGTTTAAAATTAGCTATTTATTTTACATTCCAATAATTTCAATTTTAACTCCAGCCTTAGAATCAACACCTTTTAACTATTTACCACGAATGTACACAGATTCTACGTAAAAACCTGATAACGAACTGAAAAGCATGCACCTTTCCAATCTTTTTCCATTTTAATTGAGATCGTTATTGATTGTTACTGCCGGTTCCATTAAATATTTCATACAAGGTTTTTCTTTAATAAAAAAATTCTGTCCTCCCTTTTTACGCTTGCAAAGCGCCATCACACGGTCTCAAATGTGTTTAATAAGTTTCGTTTTCGAGTTTAGCTGAAAGAAAAAATAAGAATTTTCAAAACTTTACAAATTTTAATCTAAAGAAGGAACACCAGGTGTATAAGAATTAAAAAATCGGCATATCAAAATCGCGGACGTGAAAACCACAAGATTCCATCAAAAAACCAAAATCCCCTGGCGGTAATGCAAAATAATATGTTTTAAATTTCCCAAGACTAAGTAATTTATGAAAATTTTATCCGAAGGTGCTTTCTTTCAGTTGCTAGAGGCCGATACAGAACAAAATCATGGTATGTAAACCTGATTTTTTTTCCTATTTGCTTGCTGGTCACGGCCAAAATGTGGACCGTTAACAAATTCTCACCCAGAGGCTGGCTTAAGATATTTCACACAAAGAATTGGCAAATGTTCGGTTGTATTGATCATGCAAATTGTCAACAAGCGGAATAACTTGATAAACTGAGGGAACTGAGTAAAAAAGCGCCTGTTTTTTGTTCATCGTTGAGATGGAAGAAATTTATCATTTTAGTTCAAAAAGTTAGGATGTTTAGCTTCGAGTCACCTTCGAATTCGAAGAGAAATGAAGAAAAGCAATGAATACAATGCAATTAATTATTTACACATTTTGACTTTTGAGAAAATATTTGAGTTCATTCTTATACTATTTTATTTGTCTCCAGGGTTGCGAAGTCTATTTAAAGTAAAAATAAGTTGGTCTTTTAAAAAAGATTTCTTTTGCCACCGAAACAATCGACGGATGCGTAGGTTTTTTAGAGTTAATACTTACCAGTTATATCATTGGAAATAAAGAATGAGTTAAGAAAGAAATACAATATAATAAGCGAAATTGCTGCGAACATGGCGGACTTAGTGAGAATGGTATATTATTCACACAAGCATCGAGTGATCCTGTCAGGAGTCGAGCCTAAGACCTTCCGATTACTAGCTCGGATGCTCTACCACTGAGCCACAGGAGACTCGTGGAATCTAAGGTCGTTAAACTAGGTTCTTGGGCTTAGTGATTTCACAGGATTTTAGACAACACTGTTGTTCTCTTTTAGTTTGTTGTCAAATGGGCATAAGCCACACGTTATCCTCACGGATCGCCTCTCTGGACCCAGTTTCAATTAAATAACAAGGAATTGCAATGATTGTGCCTAGTCTTATAAGATTTATTATATGGAATTTAAAGGAAAAACTAAAACGAGTTCTCAAACGATACTCCTACTTTGCTTGATTCTCTTTTTTTAAGGTGGCTGGCACTGGTTTCCATCATTTTACAGCACTTATACCTTGACACTGGATCAACACTACCACTCTGTAGGTTGATACAACAACAATTGGCGCCAAACGAATGCCTTAACATTGGCAAACAAGTTATGGTCATTTTCTTGACATAATAGGTTACTATAGCAACAGTATAACCTGTTAAAAACACCCCTTATTTTACCTTGAAGTAGTTGTAACTCAAAAACGAGCTCGGTGATAGCCATATTTTTGTATAATTTATTGAACTGTAATAAACATGTTTAGATTCAACTTTTTGCAAAGTATAAAACATTCTTGGGAAGGAGTTCAGAGCCACCTTAAATCTTCAAAAATCAACTGATAAAGAGTGGTAGTATTGACCCGTTAAAGTATAAGTGCTGGAAAATGATGGAAACCTAATTTCCAAATGCACCTTTACGCGCGGGAATACCCGAAACATTTGTTGGAGAGAACATCATCTGAAGTCCCTTTCGCCGGAAGACAGTCGGCTTTACAACAAACTGAAAAAAGACTCACAAGAAAATATTACCATTTGTCACGACATATCACCAAGGGGTGAATAACCTTAACAAAATATTGATGCACAAATGGGGTTTAATTCAAAATCAACCATTGGTGAGGACCATTTTCAAAAAAGCCTCCCATTATATCTTATAAAAGAGGCAAATGAATTGCTTAAAGACATGCTAGTCAAAGCGAAACTTTGAAGGCATAATTACCTACACATCGCAAAACCGAAATCCACAGTAGGGAGTCTGTGCTGGCCTGCCACGCTTTTTAACATTAATTTCAATCGTCTCCAGTCAAGGAATATTCAACAGAAAAAAGTCTGTAGAGAATCAATTCTCCTTTTCATTCAATCAAAAGCGCTTTCTTAACACTACAGATTAATAAAGCAATGGAACACTCTCTTTTATGCTCTGTACCCTTTCTAATTAAAACAGATAAAACATAGCTTTTTTTTTAATCTCTTCACCAAGATGTTTTTTTCCAAAGAGAAAAGGTGAGAAGGTCTGGGTACTTCAAGCGTTTTTATCCAATTAGAATCATTCGAACTTTCTATTTACCGTTTTGAAGCAAAACAAAATCCGTGATTGTGCAGTGATAGCTTTTTGTTTCGTCTTATCAGGAGAAGCTAACCCAAGATCAAATCCAAGGTAAGTGGAAAATGACAGGTTAAAATTTTTTGACCCACTTCAATTACCAATGAAAACAGCTTATTTACAACACAGTACGGAATCTACTCTTTAGTAACTACGAAATAGGAAAAACATCGATCTTCGATATCTTTCTATACTATACAGTGTTTGGAAATTTGTACCCGAAAATGCCCTGTTGGTTTACACTTATCATTGCGAGTTGTTTGTGGCCTAGCTTATTCGTTTACAAACTTTCAACAATGGGGACGCTTCATTAATACACTCCAGGGAGTCTGTTTTACTTATATAGTCTGTTTAGTGTAGAGTACTCTTCAATCCGACCCAACAAAAGAGTTTGGCTTCCAAAACATTACTTCACTAAAAGTATTGCTCTAATTGCCTTTGTATACAGCGCCTGTTCATCGCACATTACCCTTCCTCAGCCGCGTTTTCTCCTCTCCCTTTCTTTTCCCATAGATGTTGGCCCTGGGGGGGAGGGGGGACTCTCATATGAAAGGGTTGGGGATGCTCGTCAGAAATTTCAAATTAAACCCCTAAAGGAGACCAATCTGGGCGTAGCCCGAGCTTTTTTTGACCGCTAAAAGAGACCATTTTAAAACACAGATAAATAAATTTTTATTATTTCTTCGCGTACAACACTAAACGAGACCTTCACGGCTAAATATCATGGCGTTTTGCCCAGATGACCCTAAGTGCCATTAAGCGAGACGACGAGCCTCGCCGCCCCTTTCACATGAGAGTTTCCTCCCCCCCGGGATATTGGTAGGTTTTCCTGTAGGTTTCCTCAACAATTTCATGGTATTCATTTTAGTAAAATTTCTTGTGTGATTATAAAGAAGAAGACGTTTTCAAAATTACAGCGAACTTTCTTCTTACTCTCAGAATACAGGGAAGCATTCCTGCACTTTGACAAGGACTGCAGTGGTTTCATCACCACAAAAGAGCTTGGAAATGTCATGAGGTCCCTTGGCGAGAATCCTCGCGAGGAGGACTTACAGATGATGATCAACAGCGTGGACATTGACGGCAAGTAAAACACCTAACAATGAAGGAATAGATTGAACTGGATCAAGCTTGCAATTCAGGCTCTTGCGGGGAAATATATTAAGTAAAAAAAAATTTCCCCCACTTAAGCCTCGTGTGCAAGCTAGCTCCAACTCAATACGGAGAATAGGAATACGGTCTATTTGGATTTAAGATAAAACGTCAAGTTACTTTACCGAGACCTCGCTATCTAATTCCTTAGACGATAAACGAACAATTTAATGACTCAAATCGGCACAATGATGATGGTGAAATTTAGTCGCAGAAATATGTTAGTATTTCACAATGCAACATTTTATTTCTTTATTTTTGCTGAAATTGAAATCCTTAAAGAATGAAAACATTTATGACTCATACCTCCCAGACACTGTTGTTTGCCTGTTTCAACAAAAGGGTTTGCTGATGGTGAGATCAGTTGGGCATTAATGAAACCAAATGAAAATACACGGAACGAGCCCAAGTAATATGCCCACATGACGCCGGTTGTCCGCAGATCTCGTAGTTTCCATAACAACCACGAGATAAAGACTACAAAAAAAAGTTTATAAGCTTCAAGTCCAAAAAATAGAGTTTTATCGTGTAACAGAAACTTTCGTTAAACGTGAATCAAAATCCAAAACATCGTGTAGTTAGTTGTCGTATGGGAGTTCAACCGCAGGGTATATCTGAACACACGAAGAATAACGGATTCACTAAGTTTTTGTAAACAATTCGTCTTTTATTTTCCCCATTTTCTTTTTTAAAGTTTAATGAGAGTGATCGAGTACGGACTTTTGATCAGCGCATTAAACTGAAAAAGTATTGAGTGTAGAATTGCAGAATTGCGTTATAGCCAGCAAGCGATGAAGTGAAGGATTCCCAAAAACAGCAAAATATAACAATAGAGTTGATGTTCGCGGGCGTAAATATGTTTTTGGCCCGACTCAGGCTCTTTTTGCGGCGAGGGCTAAAATGAGTTCTGAGAAGGGCCAAAAACATATTTACGCCCAAGAACATCAACTCTATTACTATTATAATAATTTCAGAGGGCATTCAGAAAAGAAATCAAAGACAGTACAGTAAGAGATATCTTGAACGCTGCCAGCGTCGCGTCGGCGTTTATTTTACAGTTGTTTCATTGTACAAAAATATTCATTGTCGCATAACCTTTAAACTTCGACAGAACACCGCAAAATTTGTCGAGAGAGTATTGCTTCTAAGTTTTCAAAGGGAAAATAACAGAATTTTGTGAGCAGCGAAGACATGGTCACTTGCAAGTGTTAAAATTAATTGTGCAAGTGCTTTCGCTCGACGAAGACAAACTGTTTACCTTCACCTCGCTGCCGGCCATGGAACTACTACAGGCATTATTTCCACCATCGCCCACCAGTTTCTGGAAGTCCTTTTCTCTAGCTAGCTGAAACTACTGGGAATTTGCTTCTTCGTTAGGTTTTTCAGCCATTTTGTAGCTCAAAACAATTTTTTTGCAGACGGCAGCGCTTCCAGTCAAACAAGCAAGAAAACGGCGCGAACAGTTGAATGGTTTCCAGTTCTGATTGGCTGGTTACGTTATGTTCTTGTTTCTCATTGGCTTAGAGCAGCGGGCTAAAATATATTTTAGCCCGCTGAATTTTCCATTTTAGCCCGCAAAATACGCCGCAATGCCCGATGAAATTATTATAATATATAAAAGCCCACGCGAATAACTACTGAAATAACAATTGTGTAACACCTTGATGGGTGACCGAGCAGTAGGTAAATATCTACTCTAAAGTTCTCACACTACGGAGAACACACCAGCTTGTCATTTTTTACTAACAAATATCTGACCGCCAAGTTTCCCTTTCTTAAGGAAACGGACAGATGGATTTTGAAGAATTTGTTAAACTGATGGTTTCAAAGAATCAGTTTTCCTTCAACGAAGATGAAGCAATGGAAGCATTCAGGATTTTTGACCGCGATGACCGCGGCTACATCATGTCCACTGAACTGAGGAAAATCTTCCAATCTCTGGAGGAGAAGATTTCCGAACATGATATCAATGAAATGCTGCAAGATCAGAAACACCAATTCAACAGAAAAATTACGTTTGATGGTAAGAATATACGATGTTGGGAGGGGGGCTGGGTACGTAGTAAAGTTTCATAAGGGGAGCACCCCCCCCCCCCCCCCCCGAAGGGTTCAGAACCCCTTTAGCGTTTTAGGCAGTGTTTACACGAATGCGGTTTCAAATCGTCACGGTTTCATGCCCTTGAAACCGCATCGGGAACGATACGGTTTCAAAGCGTTTACCATGATAATGCTCGATTAGAGAACGCAGAGAATCGTTATGGAAAATTCAAACCTATCTTAAATTTTGTTTTTTTTTTGCAACCGAGCGGTGGATCCTCGGTGGAAAGTATTTTAGCATCGCAGCTGGTTTTGTAAAAGCAATAAAGAACGTTCATTCCTAGTTCCTCTAAAGTTACAGTAGCGGTGGAGTTTCGGTAATTAACTTTGATTAGATTAAATGTAATCCCACGTCTGAAACAATTTCCCATATCTTGATCACTTTAAATGAAATATTAAGCCCACCCCTCCCCCAATTTCGATGAAAAATGGGCCCTTTGTATTTCATGCACTGTGAATTTATCACTAATTTATGGGGTAGGGGTGTGGGAATTCTTTCTTTTTTTTTCCTTCCGTCAAAGATCTCAGGTAATTTACTTTCCGTGCTAATAAAGGAGTCCGCGTTGAACCTTGAGCGGTATGTTACGACTGAATAACACTCGTCCTAAGCTTCGCGCTACCAACGATACGATAGAACGCTTACTGTTGGACTGGGAAATAAATAAAATATTCATTCTCTATTTTCTATCTTTTGTTTTAGATTTTTTCCAAATGACCAAGGAAGGAGTTTGCCCAAAGGAATCGAAACAGAAGGAACCGTCGCGCCCTAAATATGCACGAAGGAGGCAAAAGTTCTATATTTACAGTTAGATTTTTGTTTGACATTTACGAAAAGAACTGTTCAAGCGATAACATTACATGCATCCTGAAACCGCATGCTGTAAATAAAACCTTAAAAAAGGCCTAAGTTGTCACCTCGTATCTATCCCCCTCTTGCGAATGATGTATTATTCAAGTAAGTGACACAGGCATACTCGGAAAAAGGAAATCCTAGTGCTCCTATCAGGAGTCGAACCTAAGACCTTCCGATTACTAGTTCGGATGCTCTACCACTGAGCTACAGGATACTCCTGGGAGCTAAGGCCAGTAAACTAGGTTCATTATCACCCTCTTGATTCTGAAATCCAGAAAAGTAGCCCTAATATGAAAATTTAGCTTCGACTGAATAACTTCTACGGGCAGTATTTAACTACATCCAAACTGGGCTGCTTTGATTTACTGCTGAACACAGCCAAAAGGGGAAGAGAACAAAAAAAAATTAAATCACACCGCTGAGTCATATATGCTGATTTCATTGTTGAAATGTATTATGTAATAGCTAAATAATACTTTAAACTAAAGTTGGGTTTACAGATTGATAGATAACTGACTCGATTGTTTTTGTTTGTATTTTAAACTGTAGCACACTCAAACAAGACGATTTAAAATATGTTAGACATTTGTGAAGAAATTTGAAAAGAAATTTAAGGACAGGGCCTCCTAAAAAAGAGGTATTTTTGTGCAGTTTAAACTATGCGAAAAAGCAGATCTTAGCAAGCGCTACTGGAATCCAAAAAGAAAATTGGGTTACATGACACGCATTAATTTTTAAACAATAATTCTGAAAAGATAGTCTTTTTTTAACCAAAGGATAAAAATACATATTCTAAGTTACAGTGAAAAAGTAAAAATACTAATTATGAGCTCGAGATTTCTATCGCGTGATAGCTGATGAGGGCGCAGCCCGAATCAGCTATCACGCGATAGAAATCGAGAGCGAATAATCTAATTGTTTTAGTATAAATCTACTAGTCGTTCAAAACTAAACAGTAAATTATCTAAATCCTCATCGCAGACACTTCGAAAACGCGAAGAAGCGGGCGCCATTTTGTTGAAGACCGCTACTCACTATCTATCACAGATTAGTATAAATCTACTAGTGTTCTATCACGAATGCCGTTCTCTGATTGGCTACGCTACTCGCTATCTATTCTGTGATAGATAGTGAGTAGCGATTTTAAACAAAATGGCGGCCACTTCGTCGCGTTTTCGTAGTGTCTGCGACGAGGATATAGATAATTTACTTGCTTAGTTTTGCACGACTAGTAGATTTATACTAAAACAATTAGATTATTCGCTCTCGATTTCTATGCGTGATAGCTGATTCGGGCTGCGCCCTCATCAGCTATCACGCGATAGAAATCTCGAGCTCATAATCTAATGGTTAAATAGATAGCGAGTAGCGTAGCCAATCAGAGAACGGCATTCGTGATAGAACACTAGTAGATTTATACTAATACAGGATAGAAAAATACTATACTAAATTATATTTAAAAATAGGTCTATTTGCAAAAGTTTTCTTGAATCTCTCCGTTTTTATCTTAGGAAGGTGACACCTCCTACGCAAGTAATATACTGGTTCTTTTTCATTGGGAATGATGGCACCTAGCATATGATTATTAATAGCTGTTTTGAAAGCGGATTTATCTTGCTGCTCTAAAAGATCAAAAATGCTGACTGTTAAAGAGGTAAAATGACGCTTGACTTAGAATAAGAGAAAAACTATCCAAATAAGAGATTCTCGAAGTTGGTAAAATTCGAGTAGCGAGTTATTTGTCAACGCGTTACCGAAGTTAAGCATTTGAATTTTACCGGATTTCTCGTCCGTAACGGCCGATTTTTGTGAGGTGGTCGGATCTCGAAAACTATAAGGTGTTTGAATATAAAAATATTGCCTTTCAACATCACTGACCGAAAGTAGAAAACAGCTAAAAAATGAAGGAAATCGGTCGACCCCATCCGTGACGTCTACCCGGTTTTCTCAGACAACGGCTCTTAACTATATTTGCGTTCTGGCAGATAATCCATTTCTGACAGCGTTCAATAAGGAAGGACAGCTCTTTGTCAGTGTTCGTTATTGAGCTTAGTCCTTTCCTTAACTCCTCATGGTAACCTCCAAGAAAGTCGAAAACAATCTTGATTTCTGATATTAAAACTATCTTGAAATCCTATTCAACCTTAACCTTCATTCAAAAATTTCTAGTCCTGCAAAGGGGGTGCCATCACGAAAGACGTCTAACTAAATAACATGAAATAAAGTTAAAAATGATAGCCTCAATGAAATCACCTACAAAAGATAAAAAGGATAAAAATATCATAGCATCAATCATTGTAAGAAAATAAAAAAAAAATTCATCATTGACTAAAATATCCAAACAAGACTTTTTTAAATTGGCCTGCAGACTAAATATCAACAATTTCGCTTGGCAACGCATTCTAGTCCTTGACAGTTCTCAGTATTTGGTAAGAGTTCATAAACTTGTTCTGGCTAGAAATCCTTAGATGTCTTCTGCGCTTTCTAACATAGTCTGGGAAAGCCAGGCCGCCATGACCATGAATTGCTTTGTGGAATAAAGTGCTGTTTCCTATGCTATTTCCTCAGGGACGCTAGCTTTGAAAGTTCTCACTATGTTGAGAGAAATCGAGATGGTAGCCTTTTTCATCCTTCTCACCATCACTGCAATCCTTCTCTGTTGCGAACTAAATAACAGCAGAATACAGTTTATGAAGTAGAATCCATATGAAAATTAGCCATGTGGAATTTTTCGTGTTGAGCCAATGACGTCACTTCCTGTAATTTGAGCCTTAACTTCCGGAACAAGGCCAAGTAATGGCGGCCGTGAAATCTCGAATAAAAAGCTAAAAAAAAATACTTCCAATCGCCGTAAAGGATTAAAATTTGGTAACATGAGTAAGAAGGTCATATTCTACACGAAAATGCAAAAAGATGGAAAATGAAATCTTCGTCCCAGGGGCACTTTAAGTAAAGCAAGTAATGCTGTGTTATGTAATCAAGAACACGTGCACGTGCACGTGCCTCGAGTCTTACAACTAACGTATCCTGATTGCTCTTCTTTCATTTTCACCGTTGTGATCAGTGAAGAGACAGCTCAGTTAGCTGCGAGAGATGCCGAACATTCTGAAAAAAATATTCAAACGAAAAACAGGTAACTATTGGAACAATGACATGCTTACCATACCCTGTCCAGACGAAATGCTTGCTTCCACGGAATTGTCAAGTGGATTTGGACGAAGGCTCCCTTGTTACAACACAGATCAATGTGTGATCATAGTGAAAGAAGAAAATGCCTCGCCGGAAAAAGCTGAAATCACCGATGAGCGTAAAGAGGGTTTGTCGACGAAGTCACTGGAACCCAGTCAGCATTCAGTCCAGCCTGATTCTGAAAGCAAAGGTAAACAGAAGTTGAGGCTGGAGGAGCTAAAGAAGAAAGCTCCCCCTGGATACAAGCAGTTCGAGGCCGCTCTTCGATCATTAGATGTGGACGAGGAAACTGCCTTAGAGTTGTGGGAAGATCTCTTTGCCAAGCCTTGAACGGTGTTGAGATATCGCAAAATGATGAAAAAGATCGATTAAGAACTTTTCTTGAAAGTTGCTGGCTACTGAGTCAGTTGAAAGATTGTAATTATACCGGTCACAATGCAAAACCAAGTTTGTCACGGTTCTTGTCCATTTTATCTACTATTATAATATTCACAGTTATTAACCAAAATTTGTCTTGATAGAGCGCTTTGTTTATCCAAGGCCTTAGAAAGAAAAAATTACCATTGTTGCTTTTTAAAAATAAGAAAATAAGCACCTTGTGCTAAATAAACGTATATTACTTCTTGTAACTACGGAATTTTATCCCGATCACGTTATTTAGCTGTTGTTCATATTTCAAGCGTTTTCAGTCAACCATATTCCCAATAAACGATGTAACTTTGTACCTCTCGTCGCTTTGTTTCTCTATACTGTTACCACCGGCTCGTTTTAGGGAAGCGAAAAATCAGTCTACATTCATTTTTGCTTGCGTAATATGCCCTATGTATCGCCGGCGAAGGAGGAGGATAGGGGGGGGGGGGGGGGGGGAAATTCCCAGACGATCGGGGATTTCACTGTTTTCCGACCGTCCCCAACTTTTCCGACTATTTATGAAAACTGGAAATCGAATCGTAGACATCCCCGATCGCCTGAGATGGTCGGTGATCATTCCCGACAATGAAAACTCAATTTTGTACCGTCGGGGACGCGCTGGCGACAGTTTTAGCTCGTTACCAATCCTCTAAATTGCTTAATTTCGCTCCAGTTCCCCACTTAATACCCCCGAGAAATGAAAATGGCCGCTGTCACCAATGAGAATAATTTACGACCAATTTTTCAAGTATCTTAACGATAACGTACGATCTTTTAGTTAACTGTCAATCTGGGTTTAGATCACTTCATAGCGCACTAACGTCCTTGCTTGAAGCTTCTAACAGTTGGGCTGTCAATATTGACAATGGTCTTATAAATGGTGTAATCTTCATAGACTTGAAAAAGGCTTTTGACACCGGCTAGCTAGTTATGGCATTGATCATAGGGCCCTAAAGTGGTTTGACTCCTATCTAAGCGATTGCAACAAAAGTGTGTAGTTAATGGTGAGCTGTCTGGCGCGCGTGCTGTTACCTGTGGTGTCCCACAGGGAAGCCTCATTGGTCCCCTCCTTTTCCTGATCTATATTAACGACTTGCCGAACTGTCAAAGTAAGGCGTTAAGGCCACGAATATACGCCAACGATACAAGTATCAGCAGTAGCTTACCAGAGCTTGAATCAGTACTAAACACTGAACTAGCTAACCTTCATGTATGCCTCAATGTAAATAAGCTCAGCCTGAATATTGCCAAAACTGAATAACAGTCGAACCTGCATATAACGGCCACCCTCGGGACTTGAGGAACTGGCCGCTTAATACAGGATCACTAAAAATACTCACTGGGCGTTGTCTAATGTCAATATTAAAGGCATATCATAAAAAAACAGTTCATGAAAGGAAACAATTATAGGACAATCAACACTCTTTCAAGCGACCAATTCTTTCAACAAAGTTCAGTGCCAACTTGTAACTTAACGGTATAATATACGTAACATTGTGTAAAAGTACTATGCAATAAATTGTCCTCTACCCTTCTACGGTATGCAGTACTCTATTTCTATGACTTACAGTTCACAACAAAATATCTCATTCAGTCATTTCATAGTTGTTACGCTCAATGTTCAATGTCACATGGCTGAAGAACAAGCTAATTAAAGAGGAACTAGTTCTTGCTAAAGAGTGAACCATATTCAAAACAAATTTCTTTAAGCGTTTGTGATATGGTATTGTACTCCAGCACATTGTGGACATCTGAAAAGCGTATTAAACGCCCGAGTATCAGCTGACAGTAGTTGTACATGTTATTTCTTTATAGTGATGCTGGATCGCATTTTAAACACAATAAATACCGCATAAAATAACATATGGCTTAGTTTATATTTAAGGTATTCCTGGAGGCTAAAGTGACTGTTTCGGATTGCCATAATTTTTTAGCGGTGTAAAGGCAATGTCATCAGGAACTGGCATGCAAAATTTCAGGTTGAGATACCCAAACTATACCGAGATATACGCGAGCAAAGTTTTGTTTCTAAGGCCAGTTTGCCGGGAAAAGTAAGACGCCCTACCGCGCTCCAAACACCATTTACTTGATTTGGAAATCCCAAAGGATGTTGTCGTTGACAGCTCGTTGACATAAAACCTTGTCATCTGATATGCAAGTCTCTCTTTGATCGGAAAAAGTCATGGCTGCAAGGAACAACGAGACAGCTCTGGATGATTTGGATGCGGCGTTCCGCAATAACGGGTAAATGAATTTCATTTTTAAAAGAAAGTTGTTCTTTCTGTGTTTTGCATTGATTTGGTTTGGTTAACAAAATATCTGTTTGTCGATTAGTTTTCAGGGAAGTCCTGCGGGCCTTTCAAGGCTGGTTCGAGGATTCCATAAAAAGCCTCAGGAAAGCGACGAGGAGGCAAGGAGGAGGTTCTATAGACGCATTTTTGGCATTTTATGGGTATATTTCAGTTTCAATTTGATTGTTCTTTCAGATTTGATAAAAAAATATCGTAGTTTTCCGGCAACATCTTATGAGCGCTTATCGCCACGCCGCATGCCACGCAAGCCAGCTCATTGATGCGCAGCAAAATTTCACGTGCATGCCTCGAAGTTATTCAGTAAAATACCAGCAAATAAATGTCACCTTGCGTATTACGGATCATCTGTTTGTTCGTTTTTCATTCCTTTGAGTAAATATACATGAAGTGTCACGTTAGGATTGCTGGTTATTGGAGACATTCCTTCTCCGTAAATTTTCTTCCGACTAATAATACAAGCAAAAACGAATGAGGCCAGTAGTCAGCCCTAAAGAATATGACTTGATTCATCTCAGGGGTGGATCCATGATTTTTCTCAGGGACGGTGCAGCATCAAGTCTACAGGATACCCATGAATAGGACATGTGATGAGGCATGCAAAATGTCTGCTCTGACCAATAAGAGAGCTAATTCTCCAGACTTCAGTGCCAAACTACCATTTTTGGTTATTCAACCTTGTCTGGTGTACTTCGACACCAATAAACCACACTTCTTTCTTTTGCAGAAAACCGGTTGTATAAGAAAGCCGTGTCATTTTAGAGGAGGGGGTACATCCCCTGCACACTTCCCCCAGATCCGCCTCTGCATGTGACCCACTTGCACAATAATCCATATAATAAACTACATTCTTATCCATTGCATAGCCTTTACAGGGTCATAATATTTTTTCTTTGTTTTTTGTTTTTTAATAGTTTGGTAACAAAGTTGGCAAGGGCCAGTTCAGGGGAAAGTCCCTACCCACGTATGTGTATCCTGAATGTTTGAAAAACATCATAAGGGAAAAACTGTCCGAAGAGCTGAGGGAATACCCAAATCCTGAAACTCCTGCGGTAAGAATTATTGTTATGTTGAGAAATAAATGTTAGTACCTGGCCCCCCATACCTTCCATCTGTAAAGTTCACTGTTACATCTTTGCTTCTCAAAAGCAGGTTGTATTAAAAAAAAAGCTTCCCATTTTGATTTTTCAGTTTCAGGCATTGAAAAAAAAAATAGTCACATTATCTCATGCCTCCTTATATCTCTCTTCAGGGTTTTTTGATGGAATGTCATTATTCATATAAAAAGGTTTTGAATTCCCACCACCAAACTAACATTGCACTTTTTTTGAATTTCAGGTCTACACGGTCACGATGTCAGACCTATTCACAGCGAAATGGCCTGGAGATAAATGAACTTAAACTTTTTTTTTCTATTACACTTATTTTTTTATTTATTTTATTCTAAAATTGTATTCAATAATCTAGTGCATTTCCGCTTATCTTTTCTACAAAATGTGACTAATCAGGATATATATTTGGAAATAAACATGTGCTTGTAAAATTCCTGGTATAATTATTATGCTTTTTCCAATTAACAGTAATCAATCTTTCTTTATCCACGTAATTGGTCTTGAAAATACATCCGTTTTTCTAATGTTCACTTTCAAAAGGCACTCCTTTGTGGTGACAATGGTCAACCTTACATTTCAATTCAAGTGATGCAGTAAAATTGCCCTTTGAGACCATGAAAGAGAACTGTATCTACTCAAAATGCATGTGCATCATATCACTAACAAAAGAGTGTCTTTGATAATGGAGCAAAAAAAAAAATGATTCTAAAGTTATCACTTGCCTGATATTGTCAAAACAAATTACTATTATTCCAATATCAGCCACCAATGTAGCCTATCAGGTCTACAAATAAAATTATAATCACCATGCAATTTGTTTATGAAGAAAACAAATGAAATCAAAGAAACAAAGTTGCCCTGATGACAGAGTGGTTTAGAAAGCTTCCACTAGATCCTCTTCAGGATTGTAACAACAAAATAAAAGACTTCATTACTGTCCATAGATACTGGTTTAACACCTTTTCACAAACTGCAACATTCTCAGTTACCTATGCTGTGTTCAAATGACTGCTGAAAATAGGGCAGTGTAAAATGCAGACTGCTGACTGACTGTGGACTATTGTCTTTAGGGTTGAAAAACAATGGGGGTATCGTTGTCATGTACTCATTTGCATGGTGAAAACAATAGTCTGCAGTCTGTACTTTCCACTGACGGCTGCTGAAATACATTTAGATTGAACATTTTATTGTTTCAAAATTATCTCAGTTAATTGGGCCTTTAAAAGTTCTTGGACACTGGCTATCTTAGTCAAAAATGAATTGTTTTGCCACAGTTGATCCAATTTAGAATGGTAAGATTACTGTAAATGATGATAACAAAGCAAGAATAAATATTCCATGAAAGGGCTTACAGAAAAGCATTGTCACAAAAATTCTTCAGCCAGATTATTTTGGTCACTGTAACTGTTATCAAAAAAAGAAAGTCTTATTTGAGCAAAGGCCCTACACCTTTGACTTATTATATGGGCAGTCTTTGTGACTCTTGCGGGAGTGAGTGTTGCTACCACACCATTTGCACTTTTTCCCTCCCACTTCTACAACTGCTCCGTGGGGTGCTGGCATAGCAGTATCAGGTAGAGTGATGCCAGTCGCACTTCCATCACGGACTGCAGACTCAGTGAGCAACACTGCTTCCTCTTCAACCAGGTCATCCTCGGCATCCTCACCATAGGTGTGCTGTATTCGGCAATTTTTGACATATTTCTTTCTGAAGGAAAGAAAACAGACAAAGATTGATATCAACAACAACATAAAAACTGAAAATCTGTTATAGCTTGTCTTTTCTAATAAAATGCATTTCTTATCCTTCCCAGTTTATCAGAACATTTTGTGTCTAAGTAAAAGCAATTAGTAAATATCTCCACAATGTACAGTAGTCCCTTTAATTATAGCTAAGAAAATCAACTACCTCTAGCCTAAAGTTTACACATTAATATCTAAATAGAAGACAATGGAACATGACTCTACTGAGGTAAGAGAAAGTACCTTAGCTTCTGCTCCTCTGCACGGTCAATTTTTCGCTGAACTCTTTTTCTCTTCCCTTCCGCAGTTTTGTAGCGCTCCAGTCTCTTGTATCTCCCCTCATTGTCGTGTTGACACTGTAATAAAATGGCCATAGTTACAATAATATTAGCTCTTTATGTTCATAGTAGTGTAACATCAATTTCAATGCCCAGTTATCAACATATTTTCCTGTGATCAACAATGACCAGTGATCGTCAAAATAGGTGAAACACCAGTAATACATTACATACTTGTCACAGAAATAAATTTTTTGCAGAAAACATGCTCAGATAGGCTTACATAGATACAATATTTAAGCAATAGGCAACACTTTCTATGTGTTTACCGGCACAATAACCCACGTGGGATGTTGGGAGAACATGATGAAAGCTTGTACATTGTAAAAGTGGGTTATCATGGCACTAAACCCATCGAAAGTGTGGTCTATTGCTGTTATAAAATAACTTTAAGTTTTCTCTGAGTTTACCGGCACAATAAACCATAGGTTTTTAACCAATCAGAGCACGTGTACTATCTTAGTTATTTTATAAATAGCAAATAAAACAAATCACATACAAAGTAGATAGAACTATGCATACCATTTCTTGAATACCATCAAGGATTGGAAGACCCATTCGTGAATAGAGGTCAGGGATCCAATGGTACTCCGGTCCTCTGTTCTTGTAGCACCAAGTCATGTTGGCCTGGAGTAATCCTAAGTTTGTTGCAGCATGGTAATGCTTCATGTGCAAGTTAGTGTCCTTGGCGCGGAATTTAGTGAGAACACTAAATGTCGACTCAGGGAGATTTGAGTGCCCTTTTCCCAAGTCTGGCTCGATGACCTTCTCAGCATCTTTGGCTCTTTCACTGCATTCTATTTCATACGCCAGCGCATGAAATTCACATCGCAGAATGTGAGCTGAGTGATATTCCTCACCGGAACATTCGAGTTCTGCATAAAATCCATCAACATCCGCTTCACACTTTTTACAGCTACATTTAGTGAGTGGATGAAAGCTGCAGGAACCCCCCTGCCATTCATGAATATCTCTACAGTGGTACTTTCCAAGGGCCAACATAGTTTGTCTGTATTTATCTGGACTGTTTCCAGCATGGACCAGGGCACAATAGTGGTTTCGCTTTGCATTTTGGATAAAACCCGGACCAATACACCCACAAACAGGTTTGTTTCTAGTGGCAACAAATGTATGATTTTTGCCAACACAACAACATTTGACAGATCCAATTGAAGGAAATTCTCTTTTGTGTAAGGCAATAAAAGCAGATGAGAATGATGACTTTGTTTTAAGCTCCTCAAGCTTCTTCCCATGGGCCCTTCCAACATGGCCCCCACACAACATGATTCTACTCTCTTGTTCATTTGAGTATGACTGGCGAAACCCCTTGGCTGAGGAAGAGTCAGCATCCTGCCAGTTGACTTCCACTTTTAGCCCCTCTTCTTTGGCTTTGGCCCATAGCACTTCACTGAGATGCCCCTCAGCTGACTTGGCTGTCCCCTGCCAGAGTTCCTCATCACAAATGGTGTCAGCTCCTCTCATACAGAGATGCCCATAATAAAGAAGGGCACCAGTAATATAATTCTTGATCACGAATGTGCAGTTTTGACTGAAATGCCCTCTAATCAACCAACACCCATCACAACAAGTAACAGCTCTAGACCAGCTGCCTATCTGGTCAGCTGGGAGTTCCTTCATCTTCTCCTTTCCATCTTCACACATCTCATCCAACATAGACTTAATATAGGGGAGGGCTAGATCCACAACTTCTAAGAAAGGCTTCTCTGAAACAATTCCCAATCCTAAACCTCTTCCTAAGGTCTTTCTGTACCCAGCATAACCATGCCCACTAATAAAAAAGGCTAAGGAGATGGCCAAGGACACTAATTGTCGTCTGGATTCTTGGGCAAGGTAACTACTCTTATAATCGATCTCAACAATCCAGCAACCACAACACTTGAAGGAAAAGACCATTGCTCCTCCAAATCCTTTTTTGCCATATGCTGTAAGAACGAGTTGGCCTGTGAAATAAGTTTGAGTGGAAAATCATGTAAGGTAACTGTGTTAGAAAAATTATGGTATGAACTCCTACAACTTTATCAAATTGTGAGAGCACTTATGACTGTGAAGGCCACAACCTCTGGCAAAACATCAGTAGTCGTATCAATCATTTTTCACTATGTCAAATTGAGTATTGTCAAACAAAGAGGCATGTGAACACTTTGCGTTTTCAGAATTGAGGTACCTTATCTTTCTAACCACAAGTGGCTTAGACAAAATACGATACAACTATCCCCCAAAGGGGAGGTGAATAGTGGTGGATATGCCAAGACGCGAAGTGTCCAGGTATATTTCTAGCGTTACGAACTGACCCTGAGGGGTATAGTTGTTTTAGTATTTACCAAATCAGTTAAATAAAAATTTTAAAAAAGTATCTTTTGTGAAAGAACATGTCACTTAGATAAGAGTTTGTTTATGTTTCAATTGACATCGTTGCTGGGGTCATTTTTTATGATTTTGTTGCAAATTCAGCAAGAAAATAATTTTCTACCTACCAGTACACACCTACAAGCCAAAGTTCGTAACTTTCTTGGTATTTGTTTGTATGACTGCTCCACTTATAGCTCAAATAAATGTCTCGATACGAATTGCCATCTTGGCTTCGGTCGCAAAACAGTGAATAGCAAAGGATATTTCGAGTTACGGGAGCCAATCAAAACGCGCAAAAATTGCTATTCACTGATTTGGTAAATACTTAAAAAGTTTGTGTTGAATAACATAAATTTCTCCAAGCAATTTGAATGTTATGTGCAACATTACCTAATCTAGCCATATATGATCAACAATCAAACCTGCTTCAACTCAAAAATTGATGCCATTTGTTGGTAGTCTTAAAACTTTGGCTGATGTTAGGCACTAGCATCAATGTCTGTCCCTCAATGAAAGGATGAAATCCCAATGTAAAAAGGGAGAGTTTGAGTCTAATTTTATTTACCCTGGCTCTCAGTTCACAGACAAACTCTGTATTTTTCACACAAAATCCCTGTCACTGAGCCACCTATTATTCTAATAATATATTGTAGACCGTATATATTTATATCTCACCTCTACATCTTCCATTGTTTGATGTGCACTTGAAATATTTATTTACTTCGCCGACAAAATCAACAATGCTGGAGGTTGTCGCTATGAACAGTCCTTCTGGAACTTCAACTCTACAAAAAATATAAACCCAGAGGGAAATGTCAATTTCAACTTCACGCTCGTGAGCACTCGATGTAACTCCCTCGGACAGGCAGATTTATACATTTTTCACTCTCTTGCACGGAGATTGTGAAACACACTTCAAGGAACGTTGTTGTGCTAACATACAGAGATCGTAAACTGCGAATCCTACTGATCCCAGAGAATCTGCGAATCCTCTGATCCCAGAGGTTTTTCCGCGTAAGAGAAAGGAGCGAAAGAGGCAAAATTCACAAGAATGAGTCGCGAAGCAATCGGTATTCACGCAATGGTTCCACGCAATTAGAGACCAGTAAAGCGATGACTGTTGGTCTCAGTGTTTCAGTATAAGCCAGTAAATATTATATACATATCAAAACTCACCCTTTATCGTGCTTGATTTCTTTCAGCGTTTGTTTTTCCATTGGAGGCTCATAATCAGAGTCGTCGGTTTCATCAGAGGACAGTAAATCATTCGACCGTCGAAACCGAAGCTCTTGCACCTGGTTTCGGTTCTCTGTTGCATTGGATACGAATTTTTCAAGTATTCCTTCAGCATGTAATTGCCGCTTTACTTCTTCGGCGCTTTTGAGAGATTTGCCCTCGGGATTCCTATAACTGAACTGCAACGATTTTCTACAAGACGACTGCGGACGCTCTTCAATCGTCCATCCGGCATTCTTTAGTTTTTCAAAATCAAGAGATATTCTCGATTTTGATCCAGAACCACGGGCTTCGTGAGCCTTTTTTGACGCTTCTTTTCTGGCCTTCGAGGCTTTTCTTTTAGGCATTCTGCAGTCTACAACACGCGACACAGAAGTAGCTAGAAGTGTCAGGCAGCGGGGTTCTGAGCTGTCAACACAGGCATTCAAGGTGCCGTTGCTATGGGGAGACGTCAATGTTTTCTATCGCTTTCTCTGATTGGTTTCGCGGGAAAAATAGAAGCCTTTGTGAGGGCATAACAGTGCATATATAGAGTACTTTTGGCGTTTTACCGCTGTAAACAATTATCGAACTGTTCAGTAAGATGGCCGCCATCAACCACAGATTGGGATAGGGACCTTTCGTGGGATATTTTCGTAATTATCAGTCGATTTTCGGTCACAAAAGGCCTGCAGATTTAGAGAAGATTTATACTAAATTTAACTTTTTGGCGTGGATTTATTGGAAAGGCATGAAACTTGGAGGATATGACAAACACACATACAAGAATCGTTCTGTGGCACCGCGTCAATATTTCTTGAATATACGACTCGTGACGACATCATAAAAATTACTGACAAGGTAAATTATATTTTGCAATGTAAAATATTCCCGTTTGTGTAAATTTTGACGCACTGCCAAAGTTTGGTAGAAAATGTTGAAAGTAATCGTGTGGCCAAAGATAATGGTCAAAGAATAAATTTTGCTCGAGTTTTTTCAAAAAATGTGATGTGACATGATAATGACCACACCAATAAAAAAGTCAAATTCCTGGAATACTTTAAATTCTTGTTGCAAATAAATTTTTTTTTCAGAAAGTACACAGCATGGCTTTTCACTAATGGTAATTTGACAGAGGTGGAGCTAGTTTTTTTTTTTAAACAAAGCATAAAATTTCAGGGAAAAATGCGAAAAATAGCCTCCAGGAATACCTTAAGGGTGGCCGCTTAATACAGCTAAAAATAACAACGAAAGACAAACATAGGACTGCTACAGGGTGGCCGCGGCCGCTTAATAGAGGTGGCTGCCCAATACAGGTAACAAATGCAGCGTTTATATGAGCGAACAATCGGGACTTTGACAACTGGCCGCTTAATAGAGGGTGGCCGCTTAATACAGGGCCGTTATATACAGGTTCGACTGTAATGTTAATAGGTTTACAGCAGAGACTGGCTAGTACAATTGGCCATTCACTTACTGTACAAATTGAAGGTCACGAAATTGATAGAGTGCCCCACACTAAATCCTTAGGAGTTTACATCGATCAAAATCTGTCGTGGTCCAAACATGTTAATGAGGCTCCCAAGATTATCTCCTCTGGCATAGGTGCACTTGAAAGATTGAGGCCGTTCATTTGCGAAGATACAGCAATATTACTATATAGAACTCTTATTGAACCATATTCTGATTATTGCTGTCCTGTGTGGGACGGTCTCAGCAACGAGTTAGCCGACAAATTACAAAAAACTACAATTGTGTATGTATGTATGTATGTATGTATGTATGTATGTATGTATGTATGTATGTATGTATGTATGTATGTATGTATGTATGTATGTATGTATGTATGTATGTATGTATGTATGTATGTATGTATGTATGTATGTATGTATGTATGTATGTATGTATGTATGTATGTATGAACACCTCAAATCTGGGACAGGCGTCTGGCGATTTCCCGATATCTCGGCAATATCTGGGACGGTCGGGTAACAGTGAGTCCCCCAATCGCCCGGATTTTCCCGACATTGCAGACAATTTCACGTGCGTCAGTGATTTACGAACGCATGACTCCCTGACCAAGGTGTTAAAATTGCTTGGTTACATGCGTCCGTGTAGCTAGGGTATTAAACTATAATACCGCATCACGTCAAACGTTAATTTTCAAAGTTAATCTGGGTGTTGAAGTTAATAGGAGCATGAAACAGTTACATATTTCTGTTTTAACTGAGGGAACAGCATTTAATCCCTTATGTTAAAGACGTTGCCTCAAAAAGTAAACAGAAGAAAAAATGGGGGGGGGGGGGGGGAGGGAGACTCTCGCTTTTTTTTCAGAGACAATTTACACAACAGTAATGCTGAAAAGCTATAAAATACATAATAAACATTTTGGCATCTTTTAACCAGCCAATTGAAGCTTAGTTATTTCTGAAAAATGCGTGGTTGCTCCAAATTTTCTTTTTGGATTCCAACAACTCTTTCTAAGAGTATTCATGATTCATTCCAGACCGGTACTAAGAGCAAAGGTAAACATAGGTTGGGGCCGGAAGAGCTAAAGAAGAAAGATCCCCTTGGATACGCGCTCTTCGATAACTAGATGTGGACGAGGAAACTGCCTAACAGTTGAGGGAAGAATCTCTTTTCATGAGTTTTGAACAGTGTTGGAATACCGCAAAATAATGAAAAAGAACGATTAAGAACTTTCCTGAAAGTTGCTGACTAGTTGAAAAATTGTAATTATACCGGTCACCAAGCAAAATCTACTTTGTTTTATGTATTCGTTCTATCTTTTGCTCGACTGTCTTGACTGAAATGTGACGCGGATCGTTTGCAGTGATGTCCCTGACAAATGACCTCCACTGCATTTCATTTCCTTGGTATTCAAAGATATAGCAATGATGCACTGCTGATGCAAATCGCGAGAAATCTGCGTTTGGGTTAAAAAAAAGGAAAAAGAAAAGAAAAAAAAACATAAAAAAAAAACATTGGAAAAAAAAAAAATTATAAAAAAGAGACCCCGGCCTTGGGGCCCGTTTCTTGAAGGTCCCGGTAACTTACCGGGCCCGATAAGTGATTTTGGTGATAAATGTTTCTAAACAGAAGTCAATTTTTGTTATCTTTGAATACTAAATTTTAAAATCTTACAATTCTATGAAAACATTGGCCAAGTACCATGGCTGTAATCACTGTGTAATCGGCGAAAAAACATTTTAAAATATACCTATCGGGCCCGGTAAGCTACCGGGTTTTTCGAGAAACGGACCACTGGCCCCGACCCCGAGTCCGCGTTTTAATGACGCCCCAAGAAAGACATGTTTTACCTCGATCCGATAATTATTTTAGATGTGAGGCGATGATCTTAGTTTCGCAGCTCCCGGGCCGCGTTTTTGGCGCCTAGCACTACACGTTATGGTGACCTTGTTTTTAAAATCAAACCAGTTTTGTTCCAAAAGAAAAACATCCAGTCTCATAATGTACATAATTATGGACACTACGAATGGAATGTTTCTCATATGAAGTGAAAATTAAATATTTAAAATTTGTTTTCAAAACTATGGGCAACTCACAAGACAATTTTTGAGGCAACTGACGAATATCAAGCACGTGCAGCCTTTTTATCACGCTCCAGCCCTCGTCAGTCTGTGGCATTTCAGTTAGTCCATTTTCGGTGATTCGTCCGACTGGCCTCTGACCGGTCGGTCTGGCATAATGATAAGCACCCATGTGCAGTATATAATAATAATAATAATAATAATAATAATAATAATAATAATAATAATAATAATAATAATAATAATAATAATAATAATAATAATAATAATAATAATAATAATAATAATAATAATAATAATAATTGTCTGCTTATATTTTGATGTTTGTTGTTGTCGCTGCTGTTGCTGATGATGATGTGTTGTCCTTTTCCTTACCTTTTGTTTGTATGTTGCTTGCTTTTTTGTGTGTGCTTTTTTTAAATTATTTTTTTATTATTATTTATTTTTCGCTTTGTTCTTCTTTTATTAAGCTTGTCCTGTTTAGATCTCTTGCTCGGTTCAGTATATCTTTAACATACCTTAATTTACACAAATATAATTCTCTCCTGTACATTAATCCAAGGCCAGGGGCGGGGGGGAACACTCCATAGCGCCTGGCACTTTTTTTGTATCTGAATCATCCAGGGGCGGGGGGGAACACTCCATACAGCCTGGCACTTTTTTTGTATCAGAATCATCCAACAAAAGTTGACGTCACATCCGGTCAAATTGGCGCCCAGCAGCCTGTCTCCGCGAAGTCGAATGATGGCGTCCTGGTCAGGCATGATTTCTTCGGATTTTTGAGCCATCAGTATCAGGAATTGTGAACTGCGGATATGAAAGATGTTGTAAAGATATTGCTACGACTTCATGAGCAAAGGTTTTCCAAAGGAGTAATTTTTTCTATTGTTTTGACGGAAAATACGAGACAGCTAAGCGTCGTGTCATGGCGGAAATTTCACACTCTCAAAACGAGTGGCGTTCAGACTTTTGGCTCTTGTGGCTTCTGATCGTTCGAAAGCTGAAATTTTAATACCCTATCCCGTGTGCAACATAATGGAGGAAACATCGTCAGTCATAGTTTGCAGTGTTAACATCGGGAACCTAATTATCTCTCGACGTGAAGTATTGGAAGCCTGTATCATTGAAGCTGTTCGTTGTAGCGGACTCGTAACCTTCGAGGTGAGTAAATGTAGTTATCTTCATTTCCAGTTCTTTTCTGCCGACGTGAGTACCTTTACATGTGGGCTTTAGAGTAGTTAGTCGGTTTTGTGCTTCGTAGTTCTTTAATAAAGACGCAAGTGAGGTTTAATTAATAAATAGTACAGTAATTACACGGAATGCCCGCAGGGCAGGCCGTGTCTAGGTTTGAGTCGGGTATCTTCGTCGTTAGCCACAAATGTGCACATTAATTTATGCATTAAAATATGTCCTCCCCTAGTCGGGATGTATTATTCTGATTGTCTTCAACAGAAGCGGCCCAATAAAAATCTATTTTTCATGCACATATCACGAGAGAGGGGACCCACTCATTCCTTCCTCAGTTCCTGGGTGACGTCAAATCATCATTTGCTTTATTCATTAAACCTAGATTAAATTCTTCCCTCTCCCAGAAGGGATCTATTGTTTTGATTGTATTGGACAAAAGCGGCCCAATCAAAATCCATTATCGGTGCATATATCATGAGGGAGGGGACCCACTCATCTCTACTTGTGTGACGTCAAAGCAAATCATCATTTGGAAAAGTTGTTTTTGTTCAATGGCAGCCACATGTCTGAATTTAAGACTCTGATCTGCCGTTTTCAGAAAGAAAACAAACGTTTTTCGAGCGGTAAATCGAAATAATAACTTCTAGGTAGTACTCGAAAGTTGAAACGGTGGAAATTGGGAGAGTTCACAGCGAAGAAACTATGCTTTTACACACAGATCAAATAATTCAAAGCGAAGTAAGCCAGACCACTTCAGCGGGGTCATGACATCATTGCAGAGTTATTCCCGGTATGATTCCCAGTAACACAACTATAAAATATCAGGCAATCTTTCTGAATAAAACCATTCAATTATTTCAGTTGCGAAGGGAGGATACAGTTGACTATAAAAATAAGCGAAAAAACTGTATCTTTAAATTTAATCTTATTAGAAGGGAAGATAGTTTTTAAATATCTGCGAAACATATCATGGGGAATAAATGAGGCTACATTAAGCATTCCGTGTAATGCTGATTAAGGGCATCTTGTTCTCTTATCTGAAATGCATTCATATCATGTTGTCCTGCAAGTGCTGGCTTGATGAGGGGCTTGAGTAAGAAAATGTATCTATGTCGCCTGGTTCATATTGCTAGCGTGAGACAGTTGTTAAAGTTATTGATGTCAAACCATCTTAAACAGTAAGTTAAATAGCAAATTGCGAATGACATTTCTGAAGTATTGAAAGAAACAACCCCTTCACCCTTTACTTCATCTGCACTCTCATCACTTGTATGGTGCTCATGGGTTAAGGCTTTTTATACATTTGTACTATAATTGTGCACGTGACGTCAAAAGAACAAACAGTATGCCACGAGCCACAGACAAGTGGCATGACTGATGTTCTTACCTTGTTTTGATGTCCTCTTTGGGTTATCAAAGGACACATGGAAGGCCAAATGGACTTTGAAAACTCTTTATGGCTGACAATGTCATTATTTATTTACCAGTTATTTCAGATATGTTAGTTGGTGCCAAATATTTAAGGGTGGGGAATTGTCTTTTTCTCTGTGTCCAAGGTTGGGGAAGAGAACATAAAATAAAAAAATATTGCTAATTCCTGGAGGTTATCTAGCAGCAGAAATTGACCCATACATTAAGTTCTAATGACATTGTCTCCTTTGAACCAATGAAATTCAAAGTTCATTTTGACAACGAATATTGAAGTCTGTTCAATTCAATGAACAATCAAAAGTTCAATAACCACACAATCAGTTCACAAACCACACATCAGTTCAGTGACAGTAGACCTCAAAAATTATTGAAAGAATAACTATAGGTGAAAGGTTTTTTTATTCCAATGGGACAGATAAGAGGGGAGGGGAGAGGGTTTTATGGGAGCATGGTCCATATTTAGAGTAGGCAGAAAGTACAAGTGAAACTAATAAGTATCTATGTATTACAAATAATGGTAACAGGCTTGCATGCATTTAAATCTATTGCCCACTTATCCATTGTTTGTCTTTGTAATCATATTTGGCAACAGCTGCCCAATAATGTAGCTTTTTCTTGTACATATTTCCACTTCCTTCTTGTCAATGATGCAGATTAGTGGCCCATTGGTAAATTTGTAAAAATCTATAAGTCCTATGGTTCATTGAAAATCAACAAGTCAAATAACCATAGCAACAGTTCAAAAAACACACACCAGTTCAGGGAGGGTAGACCTTAAATGTAAGAAAAACTATAGGTGATGTGTTGTAAACTTTCTCTCCTTCATGCTTGTCAAGGATCCAAATGAGAGGCTCGCTGGTAAATTTCATATTAGTTCAATTCAAAGAAGACTTGAAAATTCAATCACCACACCAAAACAACAAACCTCCCACCCCCCCCCCCCCCCAAAAAAAAAAAAAAAAACAACAGGAGATTATATAAATGTATATATACAGAGCTGTCATTAAGAGCCGTAACCCGTAACACCTGTTACGGCTGAATACCCTTGACAGAACCTTGATGTTACAGCTGATCTTGATGGTTGAAGGGTTATTTTACTCAGAAATTAACAAAACTGTTATGGGTGAGAAGCTTAATGCAACATGTGGCTGAAAACTTAATGACAGCCCTAAATTATATAAATATATTAACCACCTGGGTGATAGCAGACCTCAAAATTAAGAACATTTACTGGTGTGGGTGTTTTATTTCAATGGGTCTTGCAGGGGGAAAGGGAAGGGAAGTGGACAAACATGTTTGCATTATATTAATAGGTTTATACATTATGTTACCATGGTTTAGAATTTTCCTTACCTAGATGAAATTTTTAGGGATTTAATGTTTTTAATTTTTAATTTCAATTCTTTTAATTTTAGAGATTTATACAAAAACTCAAAAGGAAAGAGACCAGCAAATCCCCCCCAGACACGGCAAGAAAGGAAACAGACAGCGAAAGGAAGAACGCAACAAGCCCGGAAGAAACTGCGATGGCCATACAGTTAGCAGAAGACAAGGAGGAGCTTGTAAAAAGGGAAACAGGGATTGTGGCACTTGGGAGAAGAGTCAAGAGACAAGAAGAGTCAATTAAAAAGTAAAGCGAACAAATTAAAAAAAATAATAATAAAACAGTAATGGAGGCCAAGTGGGTGGCTGCCCAGCTAAGGCTTATAGCTGGTCAGCTTGACAGCTTGGCTGACCAAATTTTGGATCATAGGAATACGTCAATGTAATCAAACACGATGCTGTACACCAATGTGAAAATTATTGTCAACAGACATTTATTAGACTTTGACACATAGTAAATTATAATAAATCATATAGCTAAGCGGCCACTGCAGTTACTTCCGGTCTTGTCGCATTCTTCCTTTCGCTGTCTGTTTCCTTTCTTACCGTCTCAGGGGGATTTGCCGGTCTCTTTCCTTTTGAGTTTTGGTTTAAATCTCTAAAAATAAAATAATTAAAAAGAAAAATTAAAAACATTAAATCCTTAAAAATTTCATCTAGGTAAGGAAAATTATAAACCATGGTAATATAACGTTAATATAATGCAAACATATTTGTCCACTTTCTTCCCTTTCCCTACCTGCAAGATCCATTGAAATAAAAACACCCACACCAGTAAATTTTTAAAAATTTTGAGGTCTGCTATCACCCAGGTGGTTAATAAATATATATACATTTAAATAATCCACCTTTTTTTTTGGGGGGGGGGGGTGGGAGGTTTGTTGTTTTGGTGTGATGATTGAATTCTTTGAATTGAACTAATGTGAAATTTACAAGCAGGCATCTCATTTGCATCCTTGACAAGCATGAAGGAGAGAAAGTTAAAAACACATCACCTATAGTTTTTCTTACACTTAAGGTCTACTGTCACTGAACTGGTGTGTGTTTTTTGAACTGTTGCTATGGTTATTGACTTTTTGATTTTCAATGGACTATAGGACTTCTAGATTTTTACCCTGTCAAATTTACCAATGGGTCACTAATTTGCATCATTGTCAAGAAGGAAGTGGAACTATGTACAAGAAAAAGCTACATTATTGGGCAGCTGTTGCCAAATATGATTACAAAGACAAACAATGGATAAGTGGGCAATAGATTTAAATGCATGCAAGCCTGTTACCATTATTTGTAATACATAGATACTTATTAGTTTCACTTGTACTTTCTGCCTACTCTAAATATGGACCATGCTCCCATAAAACCCTCTCCCCTCCCCTCTCCTTTTATCTGCCCCATTGGAATAAAAAAAACCTTTCACCTATAGTTATTTTTTCAATAATATTGAGGTCTACTGTCACTGAACTGATGTGTGGTTTTTGAACTGTTGTGTGGTTATTGAACTTTTGATTTTTCATTGAATTGAACAGAACTCAATATTCCTTGTCAAAATGAACTTTGAATTTCATTGGTTCAAAGGAGACAATGTTATTTAGTAAATAAACCCCTTCAGGCGGCTGGTATGTCGGCTGATAATGTCCGAGGCTGAGAGATTGTCCGAAAAATGAATATTTGGCCGAGAAGCGAAGCTTCGAGGGCAAATGTGAAATTTTGAGGACAATCTTTCAGCCAAGGACATTATCAGCCGACATACCAGCAAGCCAGAAAGGGGTTTATCCTCCCATTAATTTTTATATCATGCGAAAACCGCTCGTAAAAAAGCCAGTGCTGATCTGATGGCAGATGCGTGTGATTGACGTAAACAATTACATTTGATTGGTTTACAGGAACTTTATTTTCACTGTGATTGGATGAAAACTTGACAAACTGACTCAATATGCGTAGGACTAAATCTGCAAGTCTACTCGTAACTTTCTACACTCTCAAAGAAGTTGACAGCATGTTTAGTTGACATTTTTGTACTTTACGGAACAGCATTTGCGACCAGCTTTTTGCTGTAAACGTGACTGGACATCTACAAAACGAGTTTGTTTTTTCTTCCATGTAAAATAATAAAGATGAAAAGGTGAAACTCTTGAGCTGGCTTTTTTCCGCTGGCTTTGTTTCTTTTCAATGGAAATAATAGGAGGGCAAATATCAACGCAGGCGGAGGTTATTGCGTGATAACCGTCCTGTGAATTTGCACCATGTGACGTAAAGTAGCCAATAAAATCATGCGAAAATTGATGGGTGGGTTGTAATAGAACTTAACATATGGGTCAATTTCTGCTGCTAGATAACCTCCAGGAATATTTCGCAATATTTTTTTACTTTATGTTCTCTTCCCAACCTTGGACACAGAGAAAAAGACAATTCCCCACCCTTAAATATCTGGCACCAACTAACATAACTGAAATAACCCATAAATAAATAATGACATAATTTGTCAGCCATAAAGAGTTTTCAAAGTCCATTTGGCTTTCCATGTGTCCTTTGATAACCCAAAGAGGACATCAAAACAAGGTAAGAACATCAGTCATGCCACTTGTCTGTGGCTTGTGGCATACTGTTTGTTCTTACTACAATTTGACGTCACATGTGCATAGTTATAGTACAAATGTATAATTAACAATTATTCCACAAGCGCGTTGGATATGAGATGATAGATAGCCAACGAGGCGCATAGCGCCGAGTTGGCTTTAACCATTTCATATCCAACAAGCGTGAGTGGAATGATTGTTTTATTAAAAACAATCAAGAAATATTGGTAGATTTTGCTGATTTCGCTTTGCAAGAACAATTAGAAGACAATTAATGGTCTCTATTCCTCGGGCATGGTATAATGGCTCATATACCATGGCAGCTAAGCCAATCAAATCGTTTGAATCACATTTTACCATGATCCAGTTTTTAATAAAAAGCCTTAACCCATGAGCACCATGCAAGTGGTGAGAGTGCAGATAAAGTAAAGGGTGAAGGGGTTGTTTATTTCAATACTTCAGAAATGTCATTCGCAATAATGCTATTTAATTTATTGTTTAAGATGGCTTGACATCAATAACTTTAACAACTGTCTCCGCTAGAAATATGAACCAGGCCACGCAGATACATTTTCTTACTCAAGCCCCTCCTCAAGCCCGCACTTGCAGGACAACATGATATGAATGCATTTCAGATAAGAGAATTACTGTACTATTTATTAATTAAACCTCACTTGCGTCTTTATTAAAGAGCTACGAAGCACAAAACCGACTTGTTACTCTAAAGCCCACATGTAAAGGTACTCACGTCGGCAGAAAAGAACTGGAAATGAAGATAACTACATTTACTCACCTCGAAGATTACGAGTCCGTTACAACGAACAGCTTCAATGATACAGGCTTCCAATACTTCACGTCGAGAGATAATTAGGTTCCCGATGTTAACACTGCAAACTATGACTGACGATGTCTTCTCCATTATGTTGCACACGGGATAGGGTATTAAAATTTCAGCTTTCGAACGATCAGAAGCCACAAGAGCCAAAAGTCTGAACGCCACTCGTTTTGAGAGTGTGAAATTTTCGCCATGACACGACGCTTAGCTGTCTCGTATTTTCCGTCAAAACAATAGAAAAAATCACTTCTTTGGAAAACCCTTACTCACGAAGTCGAAGCAATATCTTGACAACATCTTTCATATCCGCAGTTCACAATTCCTGATACTGATGGCTCAAAAATCCGAAGAAATCATGCCTGACCCGGACGCCATCATTCGACTTCGCGCTGGGCGCCAATTTGACCGGATGTGACGTCAACTTTTGTTGGATGATTCTGATACGAAAATTTGACGAGTCTTCTCCCCCGCCCCTGGAATCATCCAACAAAACTTGACGTCACATCCGGTCAAATTTGGGCCCGGGCAGCCTGTCTCGGCGAAGTCGAATGATGGCGTCCGGGTCAGGCATGATTTCTTCGATTTTTGAGCCATCCGTATCAGGAATTGTGAACTGTGGATATGAAAGATGTCGTAAAGATATTGCTTCGACTTCATGACCGAGGGTTTTCCAAAGAAGTGATTTTTCCCTATTGTTTTGACGGGAAATACGAGACAGCCAAGCGTCGTGTCATGGCGAAAATTTCACACTCTCAAAACGAGTGGCGTTCACACTTTTAGTTCTTGTGGCTTCTGATCTTTCGAAAGCTGAAATTTTAATAGCCTATCCCGTGTGCAACATAATGGAGGAGACATCGTCAGTCATAGTTTGCAGTGTTAACATCGGGAACCTAATTATCACTCGACGTGAAGTGTTGGAAGCGTGTATCATTGAAGCTGTTCCAATTGTCTTCGTTGTAAGAGACTCGTAATCTTCCAGGTGAGTAAATGTGGTTATCTTTATTTCCAGTTCTTTTCTGCCGACGTGAGTACCTTTACATGTGGGCTTTAGAGTAATAAGTCGGTTTTGTGCTTTGTAGTTCTTTGATAAAGACGCAAGTGACGTTCAATTAATAAATAGCCATAGTAATTCTCTTATCTGAAATGCATTCATATCATGTTGTCCTGCCAGTGCAGGCTTGAGGAGGGGCTTGAGTCAGAAAATGTATCTGTGTGGCCTGGTTCATATTGCTAGTGTGAGACACTTGTTAAAGTTATTGATGTCAAGCCATCTTAAACAATAAATTAAATAGCATTATTGCGAATGACATTATTTCTCAAGTATTGAAAGAAACAACCCCTTCACCCTTTATCTCATCTGCACTCTCACCACTTGGGTGCTCATGGGTTAAGGCTTTTTATACATTTGCACTATATTATTTGCACTATAATTATGCAGCTGTGACATCAAATTGTGGTAAGAACAAACAGTATGCCACAAGCCACAGACAAGTGGCATGACTGATGTTCTTACCTTGTTTTGAAGTCCTCTTTGGGTTATCAAAGGACACATGGAAGGCCAAATGGACTTTGAAAACTCTTTATGGCTGACAATGTCATTTGTACATCATATAATTATTTACCAGTTATTTCAGTTATGTTAGTTGGTGCCAAATATTTAAGGGTGGGGAATTGTCTTTTTCTCTGTGTCCAAGGTTGGGGAAGAGAACATAAAGTAAAAAAAAATATATATATATATTTGCAAATTCCTGGAGGTTATCTAGCAGCAGTAATTGACCCATACATTAAGTTCAAATAACACTGTCTCCTTTGAACCAATGAAATTCAAAGTTCATTTTGACAAGGAATATTGAGTTCTGTTCATTTAATGAAAAGACAAAAGTTCACTAACCACACAGTCAGTTCTAAAACCACACATCAATTCAGTGACAGTAGACCAATGTAACAAAAACTATAGGTGATGTGTTTTCAATTTTCTCTCCTTCATGCTTGTCAAGGATGCAAATGAGAGGCCTGTTTGTAAATTTCAAATTAGTTCAATTCAAAGAAGGCTTAAAAATTCAATCACCACACCAAAACCACAAACCCCCCGCCCCGCCAAAAAAAGGGGGGGGGGGGGGGTTATATAAATGGATATATATTTATTAACCACGTGGGTGATAGCAGACCTCAAAATAAAGAAAATTTACTGGTGTGGGTATTTTTAGTTCAATGGGTCCTGCAGGTAGGGAAAGGGAAGGAAGTGGACAATTCAATTGAATTCAATTCAATTTTATTCACACTTATAACAACGAAATACAATATATTTTATAGTAAGAAAAACAATAAACGTGCAGAGCACTTTATTGAATGATTTTACCTTCTATGGAAGAAGTGCGTAGTGGTCAAAGGAGCAAGGCTTTCGTGTTGGCCACTTAACAAATCGACAGCAGTTTTCTATGGTCTATACTCTTATAGACAATAAAATGACGCCAAACAATGTTCAAAACCCAAGTGGAAAACCACGAGCCACAGGCGAGTGGTTTCACTGCCAAGTTTTGGACATTTTATGGTGTCATTTTATGGTCTATTTAACAATTAAAAATTACAGTCGAACCAGGTCAAGCGTACCCCCCTAGACTCTATTAATGGATCGATTATTTGAAAATTGAACCCATTAGTCGTTTCAAAGAATGCATTCATTCATTCATTGTTAGCGCGGATCAATGCTCAAATTAAAATTCGATTCTTATTGGCTTTTAATTTGAACATTGATCCGCGCTAACAGTAAAAGCAATAGCCTGTAAAATTTAAACTATAGTACATTTGAAACAGCTCGTTCGTTCAAACTGTTCCCGCATGTTGTTGACACGTTCATATATTAAAGCCATTATGCAAATTTGGTCATGGCAAGAGCACAAAGTCAAGCGCTTGCTGAAATGAGTCGGGCTGAAAATTCCAATTTATCTTTCATGAATAGCATTACCCACCTTGTTGCATGAAAAGTATGGTATATATCTCATCAGACTGTCCATTATACCGCGAAAAATAGCGCAACACATGTGCCGAAGGTCATTGCCATTGTCGAAGGTCAACTGAAATGAACATCTTTCACTGTAAGTTCGCATACTTTTCGCTGAATTAATTTGCATATACCTCAAAAAGAGAACTGCTTATTATGATAAAACGCTTCCAATTTTTTTTCTCATTTTTTTAACAACTAACGGAATAAACGCCAGTGTATAAACGTAAAATGTCCACTGATTTAGTGATCATTTAACTTACCCGACAGGACCCATTTTCACCGTGCCTGGGTGAAAATGGCGAATTTTCTCTCTGACAGTACGCGTTGACTGCTGCAAACTACGAGAATGCTTTTTGGAAAATCCGCTTTTATACAAATCAAGAATTTCCGCTCTGAATATGTTGAAAAGGGTTTTTTTTCCGGCGGGCTTACTGGTTTTGTGGTTTCATGCATTGTTCGTATAATCCAATCAGAAATCGAATTTTGATTTGAATACTTGAAACGACTAACGGCTTCAATTTTCAAATAATAGATTCATTAATAGAATCTAGGGGGGTACGCTTGACCTGGTTCGACTGTAAATTAGACGGCGAGCTTGAGGTTTCTATCGCCCCGAGCCAACTATCAAAGGCGATAGAAACCGAGAGCGAGCCGTCTAATAATTGTTTTAGCATACCTCAGTGATCGATCTATGAAGCAAAAAAATATTTTTATTTCATAAATTTTGATCTATTTGTGCAATGATGCATGCTAAATCGCGCACGCTCTGACAAACTGCCGTCTATCGATAGACGGCACCTGTGTAGCCAATCAGATTGCGTGTTATGCGATAGTCAGTCACTGAGGTATGCTAAAAGAGTATAGACCATAGAAAACTGCTGCCAATTTGTATTTTACAATAACATGGAAAAAGTACGAGCGGAATTGGCAATTTTTTTCATTGAAAAAGCACGCGCGTTACATCTGACGTCATCTTTATTGTCTGTACTTTTATAGACAATAGCTATGAGCCAATCAGCGCACCGGAATTTGGACAGTTATTGTAAAATACCTCTGTGCAATTAAATAAAATGGGGAAAGTAGAATTTATAATACTGGTTGAAAAGCTCTGCTAGTTAAATTAGGCTTGGGAGATGAAAATACAACAGTAAGGAAAAAAGTGTTTACAACAAATATATAAGTATATAGTATACGTTAAATTTTTTTTAATTTTATATTTAATGTTTCGCTATCAAGTAGAAAAAGTTTGTATTTCTTCTTAAAAACATGGTGGCGCAGACACTTACCTTCCATTGGAATTGTTTCCCAGGTTTGTGATGCCACTACTCTAAACCGTGCTAAACCACATGTAATTAGAATGATGATTATTCTAGTAAGTGACGCAGGCATACTCGGAATAAAGAAATCCGAGTGCTCCTATCAGGAGTCGAACCTAAGACCTTCCGATTACTAGTTCGGATGCTCTACCACTGAGCTACAGGAGACTCGTGGGAGCTAAGGCCATTAAACTAGGTTCATGGGACAAACATCCTGCATACTGCTAGGATTTGAATGTCAAACGTGTGGTATATGAAAGAAATGTGATGGTATATTTCCGGCCTGGTGAATGAATGAGAATGATGATTATTCTAGTAAGTGACGCAGGCATACTCGGAATAAAGAAATCCGAGTGCTCCTATCAGGAGTCGAACCTAAGACCTTCCGATTACTAGTTCGGATGCTCTACCACTGAGCTACAGGAGACTCGTGGGAGCTAAGGCCATTAGACTAGGTTCATGGGACAAACATCCTGCATACTGCTAGGATTTGAATGTCAAACGTGTGGTATATGAAAGAAATGTGATGGTATATTTCCGGCCTGGTGAATGAATGAGAATGATGATTATTCTAGTAAGTGACGCAGGCATACTCGGAATAAAGAAATCCGAGTGCTCCTATCAGGAGTCGAACCTAAGACCTTCCGATTACTAGTTCGGATGCTCTACCACTGAGCTACAGGAGACTCGTGGGAGCTAAGGCCATTAAACTAGGTTCATGGGACAAACATCCTGCATACTGCTAGGATTTGAATGTCAAACGTGTGGTATATGAAAGAAATGTGATGGTATATTTCCGGCCTGGTGAATGAATGAGAATGATGATATATACCACACGTTTGACGATATATACCACACGTTTGACATTCAAATCCTAGCAGTATGCAGGATGTTTGTCCCATGAACCTAGTTTAATGGCCTTAGCTCCCACGAGTCTCCTGTAGCTCAGTGGTAGAGCATCCGAACTAGTAATCGGAAGGTCTTAGGTTCGACTCCTGATAGGAGCACTCGGATTTCTTTATTCCGAGTATGCCTGCGTCACTTACTAGAATAATCATCATTCTCATTCATTCACCAGGCCGGAAATATACCATCACATTTCTTTCATACACATGTAATTAGTTCTAGAAAATGGTCTGTGCAGGTTTTGACTAGTGGCAAATCTGGTATTATATTTATGGATATCAGAAGCTAGGGAAACAAGATCATGGAGTGCAGGGGGTGTTTTTTTTTTTTTATTGTATTGTAATTTATGCACAAGGAAACCAATTTTCAACTTAAAAATGTTCTCTAGCTTAAGGATTCCTAATAGAGTAAAATGTTGCATTATCTCTTTTGTGTGCAAAGAAGATGCAGTGAAGGCAGTAATATGGCTTATTTTTATCTTTTTATATTTTGTTTGGCATGCAGTACCCCAGCTCATTGACCCGTAATTTCGATATGGATATATGAGCGTATAGTATAGTTGTTTAAGTGTATTCATAGAGACATAGTATCTAAGTTTATATAAAATTCCAATTCCAAACAAATATGTTTGCATTATATTAATAGGGGTTATAAGTTATATTACCATAGTTTAGAATTTTCCTTACCTTCATGAAATGTTTAGGGATTTAATGTTTTTAATTTTTCGTTTTAATTATTTTATTTTTAGAGATTTAAACAAAAACTCAAAAAGAAAGAGACCAGCAAATCTCCCTGAGATGGCAAGAAAGGAAACAGACAGCAAAAGGAAGAATGCGACAAGACCGGGAGTAACTGCAATGGCCACTTAGCTACAGTGTATATGATTTTTTATAATATACTGTGTCAAAGTCTAATAAATGTCTGCTGACAATAATTTTCACATTGGTGTACAGCATCATGTTTGATTACATTGACGTATTCCTATGATCCAAAATTTGGTCAGCCAAGCTGTCAAGCTGACCAGCCATATGCCTTAGCTGGGCGGCCACCCACTGGGCCTCCATTACTGTTTTTTTTTTTTTAATTTGTTCGCTTTACTTTTTAACTGACTCTTCTTGTCTCTTGACTCTTCTCTCAAGTGCCACAATCCCTGTTTCCCTTTTTACAAGCTCCTCCTTGTCTTCTCAGCAGGGGTTACATTAAGTTTTGAAGTAGGGGGGCACCTACAGGAGAGTAGCTGGGCAGAAAATTACACTTGAAGTGAATTTCTTTATGTTCAGTTTGAAAGTAGGCAGGTACTGACTCTTGTGTATCCTGGTACTGGTACCCGGGTCCCACCTTCTAATGAGAACCCTGCTTCTGCTAACTGTATGGCCATCGCAGTTTCTTCCAGTCTTGTTGCTTTCTTCCGTTCGCTGTCTGTTTCCTTTCTAGCCGTTTTAGGGGGGTTTGCCGGTCTCTTTCCTTTTGAGTTTTTGTTTAAAGCTCTAAAAATAAAATAATTGGAAAGAAAAATTAAAAACATTAAATCCCTAAAAATTCATGTAGGTAAGGAAAATTCTAAACTACGGTAATATAACTTATAAACCCTTTTAATATAATGCAAACATATTTGTCCACTTCCTTCCCTTTCCCTACCTGCAAGACCCATTGAACTAAAGACACCCACACCAGTAAATTTTCTTAATTTTGAGGTCTGCTATCACCCAGGTGGTTAACAAATATATACATTTATATAATCCCCCCTTTTTTGGCAGGGCGGGGGGGGGGGGGGAGGGGTGGGAGGTTTGTTGTTTTGGTGTGGTGATTGGATTTTTAAGCCTTCTTTGAATTGAACTAATATGAAATTTACAAGCAGGCCTCTCATTTGCATCCTTGACAAGCATGAAGAAGAGAAAGTTGAAAACACATCACCTATAGTTTTTCTTACATAGGTCTACTGTCCCTGAACTGATGTTTTTTTTTTTGAACTATTGCTATGGTTATAATATTATTTTGACTTTTTGATTTTCAATAAACCATAGGACTTCTAGATAATTTTTTTTACAACTTTACCAACGGACCACTAATCTGCATCATTGACAAGAAGAAAGTGGAACTATGTACAAGAAAAAGCTACATTATTGGGCAGCTGTTGCCAAATACGATTACAAGGACAAACAATGGATAAGTGGGCAATAGATTTTTAAATGCATGTAAGCCTGGGTATATACTCCATGGGAGAATGCCATGGCTGCACCGGTATATATAATATATTATAATATATTCCATACTATACACACCTTTACAGGGCTATACACTTTTATATATGAGAACACACTTATATAGGAGAATGCCATGGATGCACCGGTATAATATATTACATACCTTTAAGGGCCATACACACCTATAAAGAGATATACACACCTTTATCAGGCTATACACACCTATACAGCGCTATACACAGCTATACAGGGCTATACACACCTATAAAGAGATATACACACCTTTACAGGGCTATGCACACCTATACAGCGCTATACAGGGCTATACACACCTTAACAGGGCTGTACACACCTTTACAGAGCTATACACCCCTATACAGCACTATACACAGCTATACAGCACTATATACGCAGCTATACAGCGCCATATACACCTATACAGTGCTATACACAGCTATGCAGGGCTATACGCAGCTATACAGTGCTATATATAGCTATACAGCGGTAAAGGCAGCTATACAGGACTATAAACAGCTATAGCGCTTGTACTACTAAAGGTTCTTGCACTAGTTGAGGTCCCTGCACCACTTTAGGTGCTTGCACTACTTTAGGTACTCTTAATGCTCAACCAAGCAAGTACTAATACAACCGGAAAGTGGAAAAAGTTAGATGAAATCTGGGTGGGAACCAATGAGCTGTGTTCTAGCCAATTTTAGCAGCCCATCCTGCTAAGGCTTTGAAAGAAGAAGAATGACCAACCATGAGCATTGAGGTGCTAAACCAAAATAGCTAAAGACAGAAAAAATTATGACTATACGACTAAGTTTTAACTCAGGACCACTACCGATAATGCCCTCATGCTCACCTGGAACCCAGGCCGGGATTTATCTAGTGCCTACATTAATTAGTAATTGCAACCATCTTCACGAGCTCCTTTTATCAGTTCTTTAAATTCACCATCAATACATTGGAATATCCTCCACTGTAGTACTACTGTCATCAACCTTAATTATAAATAATCCAGAAATCCAAGGATTTTCCCGGAGCTGCCGTTAAATTATACCAAAAATTAGAGGAAGATGATGAGGGGTAATGAGGCAGTGGCAGATATTTACTGTGCATCATATTGTTTAAAAAATTTAAAATTTCGCTTTCCGTATCTGTTGTGATCGGGAAATTCATTGGCAATGACAAGAAGAGAAGGTCTGTCTGTTCAGTCTTATCTTTATAACTGTTTTAAGTATCGTCAGGTTAATAGAGCATTCGTGGGTCATTGTTGAACGAAAGGATCGCCAAAAGGGATCGCCACTTGCATGCAACTTTTTATCACAATGTCTGTTACTTTAATTATCCGCGCCTCTATATTTGCCAGTAAATTTTTTCCCTTAAAAATTAATTCCATTTCCTTTGCGATTTTTTCCGTTCTTTATTTATTTCATTACTTACTAAGTCATTCATCATACATTTTTTTTTTTTTGGGGGGGGGGGGGGGGTAGCAAAAGCCCGCACAGACCCTCTATCTGCGGTCCCTGATCATGAAACGCTTATAGTATTAAGTAGTAGTGTTGGTATTCTAAATGGGCTTCTCATAGGACCCCCCCCCCTCCCTCCCTTCCCATGGAGTTACTAGCCTCACACTAGCAATATGAACCAGGCCACACAGATACATTTTCTGACTCAAGCCCCTCCTCAAGCCTGCACTGGCAGGACAACATGATATGAATGCATTTCAGATAAGAGAATTATGCGCCGATCAAATCGAAACTTCAACATCCCCCCCCGGGCAAACCCCGGGCATTTGACTATTTTCTGTGCCCGGGAGTGGGGAATTTGACCGGGTAAGGCCTTCCCGGGGGTGGGGAATTTGACCTTTCCTGGGTGGGGTGGGGAAAATTGAACCGGAAGTGTCAGGTTTCAAATCGCTTTTTTTTAGGGGGGGGGGGGGGGTTGCCGAAGTTGCTAACAGCTATAAACACGTGTTTGGACGAGATGGAGCATTACAAGAAAAGCTTACAAGAAAAGGTCTTCAAAAGTGAGAGTGCTAGCCGTAGCCGGCTATTAAACTAGTTAATATGTATTTCTAGTTCTTTAAACGATGTAGTTTTTTTATGCTTTGAGTCAAGCTGCGCCTTTCTCCCGCATTTGTGTCTGCAGAGGTTTTTAGAATAGCCATAAAACAGCAGTGAACAGTTAAAGAAAAAAAAAACATTGTCGAATGAAAAACCGCCGCTTTGGCTTAAACTGCAGAATACCCTGCCACTCGGACAGCTACGTAGGCGGCTAACTCATTTTAAATATGTTATTATGTATTTCTCGTTAAACAACCTTTGCCGTGTTTCAGAGTTAGAACAGCTTACACTTGCTGATTGACATTGTCCGACTCGTTAACGTTGTGGTTTTTGTAGTAACTCATGACAGGAGCCGACAACGTTTGCTCTTTAGGAGGGGCATTTGACAGACAAATCCGACGATAAGGTGGGGCATTTGAACACCATTTTGGCCTGAGGGGGCGGGAATTTGAACGATCCAATCTTCAAAAGTTCAAATGCCCGGGGTTTGCCCGGGGGGGGGGGGGGATGTTGAAGTTTCGAGTTGATCGGCGCATTACTATGGCTATTTATTAATTGAACGTCACTTGCGTCTTTATCAAAGAACTACAAAGCACAAAACCGACTTATTACTCTAAAGCCCACATGTAAAGGTACTCACGTCGGCAGAAAAGAACTGGAAATAAAGATAACCACATTTACTCACCTGGAAGATTACGAGTCTCTTACAACGAAGACAATTGGAACAGCTTCAATGATACACGCTTCCAACACTTCACGTCGAGTGATAATTAGGTTCCCGATGTTAACACTGCAAACTATGACTGACGATGTCTCCTCCATTATGTTGCACACGGGATAGGCTATTAACATTTCAGCTTTCGAAAGATCAGAAGCCACAAGAACTAAAAGTGTGAACGCCACTCGTTTTGAGAGTGTGAAATTTTCGCCATGACACGACGCTTGGCTGTCTCGTATTTTCCGTCAAAACAAGAGAAAAAAATCACTTCTTTGGAAAACCCTTGGTCATGAAGTCGAAGCAATATCTTTACAACATCTTTCATATCCACAGTTCACAATTCCTGATACGGATGGCTCGAAAATCCGAAGAAATCATGCCTGACCCGGACGCCATCATTCGACTTCGCCGAGACAAGCTGCTGAGTGCCAATTTGACCGGATGTGACGTCAACTTTTGTTGGATGATTCAGATATGAAAATTTGACGAGTCTTCTGCCCCGCCCCTGTCCAAGGCTCTATAAACATCTCCTATATCTTCTAATATTCAATAAAGCTCAGTGTCATTTCCTTGTTTACTTTAAAGTAGGAGGTGGTCAACTAGAAAGCCTTTGCTACTTTGACCACCACACACATTTTATAATCTGTACTGTATTTATTTTTATCTTGTAATTGTCTGTTGTAATACTTTACTTTCTATGTTAATATTGTGTAAATAGTGTGAAATAAATGAACCTTGAACCTTGACACGTGAAAGAATACTTATGTAATCAGTTAAACTATGGGTAAATTAAAAGACCGATTCTCATTAAAAGAAGAACAAGTAATGTTGTGTTATGTAATAAATAACACATCTCTGCACGTGTCTCAGGTGTCTTACAACTAGCGCATCCTGATTGCTCAATCTTTCATTTTCACCGTTGTGATCAGTGAGGAAACAGCTCAGTTTGCTGCGAGAGATGCCCAACATTCTGAAAAAAATATTCAAACGAAAAACAGGTAACTGTTGAAACAACGACATGCTTACCATACCCTGTCCAGAAGAAATCTTTGCTTCCACGGAATTGTCGAGTGGATTTGGACGAAGGCTCCCTTGTTACAACACAGATCAATGTGCGATCATAGTGAAAGAAGAAAATTCCTCGCCGGGAAAAGCTGAAATCACTGATGAGCGTAAAGAGGGTTTGTTGACGGAGTCACTGGAACCCAGTAAGCATTTAGTCCAGCCTGATTCCGAAAGCAAAGGTAAACAGAAGTTAAGACTGGAAGAGCTAAAGAAGAAAGCTCCCCCTGGATACAAGCAGTTCGAGGCCGCTCTTCGATCATTAGATGTGGACGAGGAAACTGCCTTAGAGTTGTGGGAAGATCTCTTTTCAAAGCTTTGAACAGTGTTCTTACCGGTCACCAAGCAAAACCAACTGTGTTTTCTATGTCCATTTTCTCTGTTGTTACAACATTCACAGTTACTAACGAATCCAAGGGCTTAGAAAGAGAAATTATCATTGTTGTTAAATAAGCTTCTCATAACGAACGATATATATTTGGAAAAACATTTCAGAATAGAAAGTAGCGAGATTAAAACATGACGTTTCGGCGACGACATGTAACCATTATCAAATGTAAATTATTATAAGTACAGTAACGTTAAAGAAAGGAAAGTGTGAAACTAAATTTGAATAAAATGAGAAAGATAGATATAAATGAACAGTTTCGCTGGAATGGAATCTTTTTGAGTGTTAAGAGTCGGTCTCTTTCTTCTTATTAGAATTCGAAGCGTCTCGTAAATAAGGCACTCAAACTTTCCGCGGCATTTCTTTAGGATGGCTAATTGCTCGTGAAGATTGTTCGGTCTTCTATTATGCTGGTTTGTTGTTTACCCGATGACTGAATATTTGTGCTCCTCAATGCGAAGATGGAGGTGACGGCTCGTGTAGCCTATATAATTCGCATCGCACGAATTACATTAAAAATTTTAAATTCATACATAACGCCTTGTTGGTTAATCGTTTTGTTTATCCAAGGCTTTCGAAAGAAACTGCAGCAACCCTGAGTAAGCATGTGAACTCGGCTACATGTTAAGCATCTTCAGGGGATGGCAAAATATTGTTCAAAACGAGGGATAAAGTTCTTACCTTACCTTGTTTATAGTTGTTTGTTCATATTTCAAAAGTTTTCAGTCAACCATATTCGCATAAACGATCTGACCTTGTACCTCAGGTCACTTTTCTCTCTGTAATATTATCAACACGCTCATTTGAACGAAGTGAAAAATCAGTCTAAATTCAGTTTTGCTTTTCTAATATTACGCTTATGTGGTGGCTCTTAGGGGAAGGGGGGGGGGGGGAAGTGTTACGAGGACATTCGTTTTCACATCTATTGAAGAAACGAGCTAATTTGCACGCTTTGCAGGCCAATTCGATCCTTTCTTTCACTTCTTATGCACTGGTGTTTCATGAACGCATGATTCCATGATCATGACTAAGGTGTTATAATTACATGGTTACGAGCACTCGTAGCTCTTTTCTAGAATGACCAGCAGTATATATGGGATAAATAAAGTGTCGTTGAGTCTTCTTCTCTCCTTCTGTTAGAGGGATTCTTAGGGAAGAGAACCACTCCGACACTCTCTAACCGTTCTTTGTTCTGTACTGTTCAACTTCTCAACAATCTCCAGCTCTTCTGAAACTCTCGTTCAACCCTTTTTAATCTGACCAGAACCGATCTCTCAAGGACACGTCTATCATGTATCATCTAACACCGTATCAAGCGAAGCCGCATGAACATATTTTCCTTCGCAATGTTAGCTCTTTTCAAAATAACTTTCCGTGTAGATTCTAATACAGTTCTGGTTTGGATTTGGTCAAATTAAAATAAGATGAGAAGATAAAAAATTTAAAGAACACTTAACAATCTTACAAAGAGAATAACGTTTAAAAACTGTTACATAACAACAAGGCAAGCATTACATTTGGAGTAGGGACGGACACCCTTTTCCATAAATTACTGAAGTACGTGCTGCAAAAACGATGGCCCTGGTTACAAACTCAGTACAGAATTTGCACAACAATACTTATTTACTTTTACAGCCATCTCAGTTTAAAGGTTTTACAACAAACTAAACCATTGCTATCCACGGAAACCAATCTTAACACACTTTATGGAAAAGGCGAGTTGAAGGGGTAATAAAACACCTGTTTCACTGCGAATCCATGATAAGAGAAAGTATACGTTGATCAGAGCTATAAAAAGTCAAAGTACAAGTAACACTAAGCAATCTATGACAAAACAAAACAAAACTATTTTCTCACAGTAGGGGAGACCACTGATTGGTTTATATAACCAGAGGAGATCTTAACAAAAAATAGAAGGTCAACTTATTTTTCAAAATTTCCCGAATACTCCATACAATAAAATTGCGGTACACTTTTTAATTCCAAACACCAAAACAAGCATAACTTACATTTTTTTACATACGTATTACATTTTGTATCGTTAGTAATTTTCAGCTTCTGACAACTGTGCGAACTGCGCCGTGCTGACGGGCCCCAACAAGGGCGAACTGACGGCTGTGCACGGCTGCTTTCCTGTCTTGTGTGCTAATCCTGTCAGGGCTGCCCAACCCACCGTTAGTGCTGTGTTGTCGAAAAAGATTTGTAGTGCCTTGGGGCAATTTTACTCTTATATTTCTCAACGTGTACATCGCCGTTTACTAGTTTGATTTTAGAAATCCTGGAACAATTCTTTTTCATTACATTTTTGACACCCAAGCTATTATTTTCATCGGCATTCTTTGATGTAAGGGTTTGCCACCCCAATGCTGAATCGTATAAGGACCTGGAGCCGCAACAGATCTATCGTACGCATGAGAATGAGAAAAAGCGCCTGTACTCAAGGAGAGTTCTCGACATTGAGCATGAACATTTACACCTTTGGTCTTCACTACAACCGGCCGAATGGGCAATGAATGCTTGAGATACCATAGTCGATTAGCGGAGCTGATTGCTATCAAGAAGGGGGAGCAATATGCCAAAACCATGTCATGGATCAGAAGCCGAATTTCATTCGCACTGTTAAGATCTGCAGTCGTCTGTCTTAGAGGTTCTAGGACATTACGAAGAATTCAACGTGACATCAAGAACGCGGACATTGACATTGACACTGCAGAAGGGGCCATTTGAGAGATGCGTATTTTGCTTATTTTTTCTTTTCTTTTTATCAAGCGGAACTGATTTTAAAATGCCGAATTTCATTTTTTTAAAAAAACTTAATGACATTTGATTTTTTTTTTCTTTTTCTTTACAAAAACATTATTGCTTGAAAATATTATCTTTTTTTAATCAAAATGAAATGAAAATAGGTTTTTAATAGCTCCTTTTTATATACGTTTAACTTGTAAATAGCAATTTGTGTGGAATATTTTAATAAAGAATTATTATTTATTAATAATAATAATAATAATAATAATAATAATAATCAGTGTGTAAGGTGGTGTAAGGTGTGTAAGGTGTTAAGGTATGACGTGGACACCTTATATCGTTAAAAAGGAATTGACAGTTCATAACAGCGATGACGTAGACCGTTGGCTTCAAAGTAAAACATAGTATTAAGTGATAAATCAAAGTATACTATAATAAATTGAAATAAATACCTGTACACTATTTGCTCTCAATCAGTTGAACAAGCTACAGCACGCCTCAACATGTTTAAAATTCTGAGAAGAATATTTCAACACAAAAAACGCAACTTCAGAACCAGCTTGGACAGAGATACGTTTACCATACCCTGCCCAGAAGAAATGTTTGCTTCCACGGAACTGCCAAGTGGATTTGAAAGAAGTCTCTCTTGTTACAATACAGATCTATGTGTGATCATAGCGAAAGAAGAAAATGCCTCGCGGGGAAAAGCTGAAATCACGGATGTACGTAAAGAGGGTTTGTCGACGGAGTCACTGGAACACAGTCAGCATTCAGTCCAGCCTGGTTCTGAAAGCAAAAGTAAACAGAAGTTGAGTCTGGAAGAGCTAAAGAAGAAAGCTCCCCCTGGATACAAGCAGTTCGAGGCCGCTCTTCGATCACTAGATGTGGATCAGGAAACTGCCTTAGAGTTGTGGGAAGATCTCTTTTCAAAGCTTTGAACAGTGTTGAAATAGCACAAAGGGCCGAACAATGTGAGAAAAGTTATGAAAGTTGAAGAATTGTAACTCATATTCCGTTGGCCACGTAAAATAGTTTTGTATGTATTTTATCTGTTATACACCAAGTTATTAACCAAAATTCGTGGTTTCTTGTATCTCCTGTGCCAAAACTTATCTAGGGTTCTTTCATTATTATTCGTTGGGAGGCCTTAGGGCGAGAAACTAATTCTATAAGTTGTAAACTAAGCGTCTTGGACCCGATAAAATGATAAACTCGTAACAAGGTGATTTAATCATTTGAACGCTATTTTTTTCATATTCCAGATTTTTGAATCAACCATATTTCCATCGTTAATTCATCCAATCAACCAAAGTGTGTAGTTAGGCTCGCTTTTCTCTCAGCACCTGACTATCAACAAACTTGATTAAGAACGGAAGTGAACAAGCCATCTACAATCATTTTCACTTGTTTAATATCACATTTATATTGCTGGCCTTATCCACCGCCAGCAGGTGCTACGATGGTAATGATTACTTTTCTATTTATATTTCTTCACAAATTATACACTTTGCACTCCTTGCGAGCCTATTCGATGCTCCGGACAGACGGATACTTTATCATTTTACGGTATTCATGAAGCTCAGGGTGGTCCCTTTAGGAGCTTAAAAGCACCCTGCTAGCAATAGGAGCCCTGAAATATTTCAACAGCTTGCCTTGATCATGAAGAAGGTTTCTGGGTGTCATTTCAGATCTTTTCTAGCAGAAAGACGGGGCGTGGCCTAAATGTCCATAACAACCTTACTTTGCGGCTAAATACTGTTTTTAGAAAACCAACCATTTTGAAGCGTGCTGCTGTTCGCTCAGGTAAAACAGGAATGTGTGATTGTTGCATGAATAATACCATACTCCTGTTAACTTTAACACTCAGATTAACTTCAGAAGTTAACGTTTGACGTCATTGTGATATTATTGTTAAATACCCTCGCTACACTGACGCACGTAACCATGCAATTTTAGCACCTTTTCACCGCAAAGCGTACAAATCTGCTCGTTTATAAAATAGATGTGAACATGACGTCCTCATAGCACCTCCCCTCCCCTCTTCCCCCAACGATACATAGAGCAACAACATAAGTGTAATATTAGAAAAGCAAAAAAATGAGTGCGTTGGTAATAGTACAGAAGGAAAAGTGACCAGAGGTAAAAAGTCAGATCGTTTATGCGAATATGGTTGACTAACAATTTTTCAAATATGAACAAACAACTTAACAAGGCCGGTAAGTTCAGAACTTCATTTTAGCTCGGTAAATGTATGTAGCACAAAGAGTGCTTGTTGAACTGCCCTAAAAATGTACAAACACAGTACAATAAAGGAAAAAAGAAATTATTGAAAAAATCCTTAGTTTCGACTACTAGTTAAGAAGTTTATTTAGCACAGCACGGTTACAAGTTGAACCATTTGCGACTGGCTGTTTTGCTTTGCTCAGTGTGTCGCTCGGGTTTTAGTGAAAATGACATGGTAAAGGCACACTTTAGCCCTCGTTTTGAACAATATTTTGCCATCCTCTGAAGATGCTCAATATGTAGCCGAGTTTACATGTTTACTCAGGGTCGCTGCAGGTATTTTTCGAAGGCCTTGGATAAACAAAACGCAGTTAACTCGTCTTTATCAAGGTGGTACGAAATAAGACAAACTTTGGTTAATACGGTGAATGTACATAACAATAAATAAAATGGACTAGAAAACAAACTTGGTTATGCTATAATTACAATTTTTCAGCTAGCCCTGCAGCAACTTTTCAAGAAAGTTCTTTTTATCATTTTGTGATATTTCAACACTTCAAAGCTTTGACAAGAGATCTTACCACGTCTAATGATCGAAGAGCGGTCTCGAACTGCTTGTATCCAGGGGGAGCTTTCTTCTTTAGCTCTTCCAGCCTCAACTTCTGTTTATCTTTGCTTTCAGAACCAGGCTGGACTGAATGCTTACTGGGTTCCAGTGACTCCGTCGACAAACCCTCTTTACGCTCATCGGTGATTTCAGCTTTTTCTCGCGAGGCATTTTCTTTTTTCAATATGATCACACATTGATCTGTGCTGTAACAAGGGAGCCCTCGTCCAAATCCACTCGACAGTTCCGTGGAAGCAAACATTCCTTCTGGAAAGGGTATGGTAAGCATGTCGTTGTTCAAATAGTTGCCTTTTTTTCGTTTGCATATTTTTTCAGAATGTTCGGCATCTCTCGCAGCTAACTGAGCTGTCTCTTCAATGATCGCAACAGTGAAAATGAAATATCATTTGAGCAATCAGGAGGGAGCAGGGATGGCGCAGTGGTGAGAGCACTCGCCTCCCACTAATGTGGCCCGGGTTCGATTCCCGGACTCGGCGTCATATGTGGGTTGAGTTTGTTGTTGGTTCTCGTCCCTGCTCCGAGGGTTTTTCTCCGGGTTCTCCGGTTTTCCTCCCTCCACAAAAACCAACATTTCCAAATTCCAATTCGACCTGGAAACAGTGGAGAGAAGAGCCACCCCGTGGATTCAGTCCACTGAAATTCCCATTTATTTTATTTATTTATTTTATTTATTATATGCTAGTTGTAAGACTCAAGGCACGTGCAGAGATGTGTTCTTGATTACATAACACAGCATAACTTGTTCTTAATTTGACGAAAATCGGTCATTTATCAGCCCATAGTTTAACTGATTACATAAGTATTCTTTCACGTGTAATATACGACATTGAGTGCTTACCGTTACGCCAGACGTCTGTACTGCAGACTGAAAAACGCCGGAAAACGGGATGACAAGGGCTGGAGTGTGATGAAAAGGCTGGTTCTCACGAGCGACGCAAACGCAAGCACAAGCGACGTTCACACTTCCAACGCAAAAGCAAGCAGAAAGTGATACGCACGCGCATTTAGTATCCCAAGATGACGGCAATCTTGTTCCCAGAGTCCGCGTTATCTTAGACCAGCAGTCGGGAAACGAAAAAATCGGTCCGACCGCATCGACAGGTCAAAGTGGTCCAACTTTTACAATAAACCACTTTGACCGGTATATTTCCGCTTCAACCAGATCTTTCCAGATGGAAAGTAGTCCACCCATGTTTTAAGCGCATAACTTAACTTCTGTTGAGGCTTAAGGACGGTGCATCTTGGGATGGTCTTAGCATGAGCTTAGATCTTTGTCTTTAGGTTGACACATGCAGACCTACCTCATCAAAAAGAAACTGGGTAACAACGCATTTATGATAAGAAATAATTAAGCTTCAATTTGGGAAAAAATTCTAATTTCAGAATTATTGTTGAAAAGTTAATGCGTGTCATGTAACCCAATTTTCTTTTTGGATTCCATTAGCGCTTGCTAAGATCTGCTTTTATTCGGCATAGTTTAAAGTGCACAAAAATACCTCTTTATTAGAAAGCCCTGCCGGTCCTTAAATTTTATCACAGATTTCTTTACAAATGTCTAATATATTCTAAATCGTCTTTTTCGAGTGTCCTACAGTTTAAAAAACATACAAATGCAATCGAATTATCTATAAACCCAACTTTCGTTCAAAGTATTATTTAGCTATTGATTATCAATCAAAACGTTAACTCACACATTACGTGTGGCAAATGGCCAGACATCAATCTAATCCCAACCAATACATGCTTGTGCTGTGGCAAGAAAAATCGGGAAACGACCGACCTCTCCTTATATAAGGGTACATTCAATTGACCTTATTCTAGGAATACATCCAACAATGACAAGAAATCCGTCACCGTCCCTCACCATCACCGTATCAAACGAAGCCGCATTTAGTCTCGTACCCAGATCTCAGTCCGTTCGGGGATGTCGAAATGTGTGGGAGGTCTGGGTACGAGATTAAGCTGTTAACATATTTTCCTTTGCAATGTAAGCTCTTTTCAAAATAACTTTCCCTTTGATCCTAATACAGTTCTGCTTTGGATTTGGTCAAATTAAAACAAGATGAGAAATATAAAAATTGTAAACAGCACTTTTGTAGAATAAAAACTATACTTAATAATAATCTTGCAAATACAATAACGTTTAACTGTTAGATAACAGCAAGGTAAACATTACCTTTCTTTCCATAAATTACTGATGTGCTGCAAGAACGATGGCCCTGGTTACAAATTCAGTACAGAATTTGCACAACAATATTTATCTACTTTTACAGCCACCTCAGTTTAAAGGTGTTACAACAAACTAAACTATTGCTTTCCACGGAAAACAATCTTAACACGCTTTATTGAAAAGGCGAGTTGCCCGGATAGTAAAACTCCTTTTTCACTGTAAATCCAAAATACGAGAAAGAATACGTTGATCAGGGCTATAAAAAGTCAAAGTACAACTAACAGCAAGCAATCTATAAACTTAAACAAAACTATTTTCTCACAGTAGGCGTGAACACTGATTGGTCTATATAGCGCAAGGGCAGAGGGGGCAGCTGCCCCCTCATGAAAAAATTAGTTTGTTTCTAACATCACACTGATCACAAGAAAATCGACTAATTGACTAAAAAAAAAATATTCCTTCAATGTGAATTCCAAATGACTATTTTGGAAAATCCTTTGAAGCAAAAGCCAGTACCAATAACCAGTTTTCTTATGAAAATAATGATTTTGTCAGTTTGGGCTGCCTACAGTTTAGAATTCGGTGTGTAAATAAAGACTAACAAGCATAAGTCACTTTCTGGCGCGTGTTTTAGCCTTTTTAAATCTAGCTTATACAAGTAGGTTTTTTTTTAAGGGATAAATTGGTTTTAAAAGCCTGCGCTGCTCGCAAGTATTTGTAGCGGGTTTGGATTTAACCATCATATGTTCATCATCCGACAGGTCATTTTCACCTAATGATTTTTCAGTTTCCTCTTTTGAATTCTCTTCGTTTTGAATACTTATTCCGTGTGTTCAACGACGTTGTTTTTATACCACATAGATCATTTCAGCTGGGTTTGGCTTGGCTCTTTTAAGTGCTTGATAGTTTTAACTGCCTTTCTTGTTGAGATTTGTGTAATGTTAGGACAGGAATTAATCATTGCTTGTATCGTGCAATGAGCTTCATTCTGTAATTGCTGCAATGCCGGGTCCGGATATTAGTGTTTGTCACAAGAAGTTGTGTTTCTTGGCACGGCTATTTGGTTTATTAGTTCTCTAGTAATCGTTCGAGCGTGTTATAGAGCTATGCAACGTGTCACAGTAATACTGAAAAGGCTCGAATTGTATTTAAATAACGACTGTGTTTTTGCAAATGCTTCGCTCCACTGATATAGTGCCTTTGAATTGTGGAGGCTGACTCAGTTTTCTCCCTTTGTTTGCAGCAGTGCATAGACTGTGTTTTAAAATGAGAGAAAATATTTGCTTCAAGCTAAACAAGATGTTAACTCCATAAAAAGACCGTAAACGTCTTAGAGGCAACTTTTTGCCAAACCTTCGCGAGTGCCTTGCCGAAAAAAATTCGTACGCGCGTTGTTTTTTAGAAAACCACCACAATCTATATATCGATAAAAAGCTTATTTAATGCAAAATTTGATAAAATTATAAGCTATTTTGGTTATTCCTCTGCTAAGGCGAAGGAAGCCGGTAAACAGTAAAATGACAGAGCGCCATTCCGCCGAATTAATCGGGTATCAAACGTGATCTCTGACGAAATGTAGCTGCACAGTGTTAATCAAAAATCATCAATCTCTAATAGGGTGTGAGCATTTGCCCGTATTCCTATTGGTTTTCTTTTAATATATCTGTCAAGTTCCAGTAAAAAAGAATTTGCAAACGTGTTGCTTTCCGAGGCCGCCAGGAGGGAAGTATTTGATTTTAAAACAAAAGGTCGACACCCTTTTGTTCCTCGCTGTTCAGTTAACTTTACTACAATATATAAGGCTTTAAAATTTGATGAAAGTACATTTACAGCAATAACAACATAAGAGTTGCACAGTTTCAAGGTGAAATCAGTAAAAAGTACAAGTGCGCACCGTGAATCGTGAACTTGTAAACAAAACCGGAAACGAAAGTTTATGCGAATATTTTTCAATAAAAAGCAAACGTGCATAATAATATCTCATTGCATCTCATAGCACATTTCAATAGCTTTATTTTGGTGCAAGAACGAGAATTTTACGATGATTCAAACCCGAGCTATAGATTTTTGAACATTTTGCATCTTAAGTATCACATAACAAGCATCAACAGAGAGGCCGTTACGCGCACTGGAGATGTAAGAAAAACTAAACGTGTAGCTACTTTCGGTAGTACGTTTTCAAATAGTTTATCAAACAACGTTTCAAAGCATGGTTTTCTTCCGTTCAATAGTTCAAAAGATATGAATTTTCAAACTTTTGGTTATACGTTAGTGACTGACGCATAATTTCCATGCGAGCAAGATAATAAAAAACTCGCTTGAATTTTTCAAATGAAAATGAAGTTCAAATCGACATTCTATTAAACAAGATTGAAAATAGAATATATAAGGCTTTCAATATCAATTAAACTACATTTATAGCATTAAAAGGATAGGAGTTTCCCACTTTTCAAGTTGAATCAGTGAACGGAAGAAGTACGCCTGTGTATTTTCAGTTGTAGCATCGCGTTTTTGAGTTCTCTTTCGAGGAGCTCGTTTACAGCTTTCTCAGGAGCCTTCGTATGTGCAGTCCACGAAACATTGCTCAATGGTCTAGGAAGATTCAAGATACTTAGCACCTTCTGTGCTGCAAAGTGATAAGAAATTGACTTGCCTATTTCCAAAATCACAACACTCAAACTCGAGTGTAAACAAAAAATGCGAATAAGTTGAAATGAAGCCGTTGCCGCGAAAAGGTCGCTGGGGAGTCCACGCCTTACAGAGATTATGTCACCTTGAAAACTTATTAACTTTTTTACGAAAATGCCTTTTTCTCAATGTTCTCGCGCGTGTTTTAAGATTTTAAATAATTTGCTTTTGAAAATGTAAGTTTAAGTAATTAACTTTAATTTGATCGAAAAATAAACATTCGGCAAAAAGTAGCCCCTCAAAGGTTTGGAGTAACCTTAAGCGGTCACCCTCGGCCGGGGAATGGCTAAGTGACCACTTAAATACAGGGAAATGTATGGAAAGTTCAAAACACGACTGGACGCTTTCCGTCACGGTTACATCCCTCCAATTTGTTTCTTAAAATCCTTTTTCTAGTGCCAAAAGTTTCCAATTCATGAATTTTTCAGAAGCGATGTTTTATGGAAATTATTTGACATCGGATTTCCATACAAACACTGTTATTTCAAGCCTGTTATTCTTCAGAAGCGATGTTTTATGAAAAATTATTTGACATCGGATTTCCATACAAACACTGTTATTTCAAGCCCGTTTGCCTACCCGTCAAAATGGCGTCGAAAACCGTGATAAAGCCTATTCTAGAAAGTAACTAAAGGTGGATTTCCACTGTCGCGTAAATTTTACGTGCGTACAGAAGTGAATTTAGCTGGTTTTTACGTACGTAAATAGAATAAGAAGCGATGTATGAGCAAAAAGTTGAGTGCGTCGCGTGCGTAAACGTAAAAAGTTGAATGCTGTTCAACTTTTTACGTTTACGCACGCCGCTCATTCATCGCGTCTTATTTTATTTACGTACGTAAAGCCAGCTCAATTCACGTCTGTACGCAGGTAAAATTTACGCGACAGTGGAACTCCACCTTAAGGCATTCGCAGAAAGTCTGATTGTGTTGATTAGCTAGGTAAACTTACGGTATTTAACTGAAAGGAAGTTTTCTCACAAAGAAGTGCGAAAATATAACAACATAAGTTAAGCGATGGTTCTTGAAACGAACAACTTCACAGCTAGAATAATCAATGACATCGCTAATTCGAAAATATTTCGTTCTCGTTCTAAAGCAAACACGACAGTGAAATTAAAAGAAACAACATAAAATAAAACATGACTGTTCAAGACTTACTGAGACCTTTAAGTTGTTTTCCTGTCAGGTCCATTCGCTCCCCAGCAAAGTCACAACTGACACTGTTCTGTCGATCACCTGAATCGCTGATCCACTGACCGCGCGCTTATCTCTCTTCGCAAAGAAGGCCTGAAAGTCAATTTAATCATCCTGTTAATGTGATCATCATGTTACATGTTGTCGCCGAAACGTCATGTTTTAATCTCGCTACTTTTTATTCTGAGATAATACAACAGTCCTGGCAAAAGAAACCTCTGACACCGCAGGTCTCTTATGCCAGCGGAGATGGTCTTGTGCTCAGTCCGACAAAGAGGGAGGGAAAAGCCGGCCCCTAGACCATACTAGGCAGATCCCTTTCGGCTAGCGCTCACATCTGACAGTCTCAAATTGAGTTGCATCTACATATAACATGAACAGCTGTCTTCCAAGTGGTACGTCTTGAGGTACATGCTAAAACTCACAAAACGAATAGAGAAATACCTCGTTGTTTATTTCAACAAAATGATCAGGCAATGATCAAAAGTATGAAAAGCTAGGGGGAAAAACGCACTTGTGATTAGTTCACGGTCAAGCGCATGCGCGAGCAGACCGGCTCAAAAATGAATTGTACGGGTCGACACTAAATTCGATGCGACCTTGTGGTGGAACAATCTGTTGAAATCGCGCCCGAATTTGGATCATCCGCTATTCGTTCTTCACTTTTTATAATCTTTGTTTCCTGTTGTAAATATAAGTTCGATTTTTGTAAGGTTAAAAGTGTTTTAGCATCCGAAAACGACATTTTTGTCGATGGCGCGGCCGACCGGCGACGGGACGTTCTGTGGACTCTCTGGAAGCACAGAAGTTAAGCGGACAGAGTGGAGTGGATGTAGAAATCCTGTGCGGTTAACAAGATACGTCCACCAAACCTGGAAAATTGGTAAAGGGATAAGTCTGTTTAAAATAGACAACGATTTCGCGGCACATCTGCTTTCGCTGGAAATGGCAAAGGTCACCAACTGGCTTTGGATGAACTCGCGAGGATTTTCTAGATTTCAATCGTACTGTTTGTTCATATGGAATTCAACTGTCAAAAACGGAGAATTCGACGGACAAACAGCATCAAACATCAGTGTTTTGCTTTGGATGGAAAAAATTGTACAACAGTGAGACGCCAAGCGAATGCGCCGAACCGTGAAACTCTCCCTTTAACGACAAGAGAATCTTTTCATTATTTTAATTTTGTTTTATAAAAGAAAAACGCTCAATGTATGATTGTGATTGTTCATTCTACCCAAGGCTTGGCATCCGTACAGATCGACGTTGTAGTTCAGTTTTCATCTCAGTTAACCCTTTAACCTCTAATATCAAAGAACAAATTCTCCCATCTTGTCCCGTTACTTTTCTTATAAAAGTACTGTGGAGAAGTTATTAAAATACAGTCGAATCTGTATTAAGCGGTCACCCTCGGGGAATGGCTAAGTGACCGCTTACATACATACATAAACCCTAACCCTAACCCATACATACATAAATACATAAACTTTATTTAGACATGGTAAAAACATCAGTTACAAGACAAAAATTTAAAATTAAAACTGATTTACATGTTTGCCGTGTGGGAGTACGAGGAGGACAATTGGCGATCTATCTCATTTCTAGAATTAGTAAAAGATCTAATGGCTCTGACGTTAGATGGAAGGCTATTCCACAAATGTGCTCCACTGTAGCAGAAACTACGTTTCAAAAAATCGGTACGAGGCTTAGGTAGAGCCAATTTGTTGTCACTATTTCTAAGTCCATAGTCCGTGCTGAAGGGCTTAAATAGGCCTTTCAGGTACTCCGGAGACTGATCATTTAAAGTTTTAAACATGATTTTCAATTTTTGCTTCTTCCTTCTGGTACAGAGATTATCGCATTCCAGCTTACCGCGTAGGGCGGTAGCGCTAGAATAGTAATCTGACTTTGTTATGACCCGAATGGCGCGATTTTGTAGTTTTTGTAATTTGTCAGCTAATTCGTTGCTGAAACCGTCCCACACAGGACAGCAATAATCAAAATATGGTTCAATAAGGGCTCTATAATCTACTAGTGTTCTATCACGAATGCCGTTCTCTGATTGGCTACGCTCCTCGCTATCTATTCTGTGATAGATAGTGAGTAGCGATTTTCAACAAAATGGCGCCCGCTTCTTCGCGTTTTCGAAGTGTCTGCGATGAGGAAATAGATAATTTACTTGTTTAGTTTTGAACGACTAGTAGATTTATACTAAAACAATTAGATTATTCGCTCTCGATTTCTATGCGTGATAGTTGATTCGGGCTTCGCCCTCATCAACTATCACGCGATAGAAATCTCGAGCTCATAATCTAATTGTTAAATATTGCTGTATCGTCGCAAATGAACGGCCTCAGTTTTTTAAGTGCACCTATGCCAGAGGAGATAATCTTGGCAGTCTTATTAACATGTTTGGACCACGAAAGATTTTGATCGATGTAAAGTCCTAAGGATTTGGTGTGGGGCACTCTATCAATTTCGTGACCTTCAATTTGTACAGTAAGTGAATGGCCACTCGTAGTACTAGCCAGTCTCTGCCGTGAGCCTATTAACATTAATTCCGTTTTCGCAATATTCAGGCTGAGCTTAATTTACATATAGCCATTCATGAAGGTTAGCTAGTACTGCTTAGCTAATACCGCTTAATACAGGTCGACCGCTTAATACAGGACCTCTAATATCAAAGAACTAATTCTCCTATCTTGTCTCGTTACTTTTCTTATAAAAAGTACTGTGGAGATTTTACAGGACCGTACATAGCGCGGGGGCAGAGGGGGCAGGTGAGCTGCCCCCTTCAGGAAAACTCAATTTGTTTCTAACATCACGCTGATCACAAGAAAATCGACTAATTGACTGAAAAATATTCCTTCAATGTGAATTCCAAATAACTATTTTGGAAAATCTTTTGAAGCAAAAGCCAGTACCAATAACCAGTTTTCTTATGAAAATAATGATTTTGTCAGTTTGGGCTGCCTATAGTTTAGAATTCGGTGTGTAAATAAAGACTGACAAGCATAAGTCACTTTCTGGCGCGTGTTTTAGCCTTTTTAAATCTAGCTTATACAAGTAGGTTTTTTTTAAGGGATAAATTGGTTTTAAAAGCCTGCGCTGCTCGCAAGTATTTGTAGCGGGTTTGGATTTAACCATCATATGTTCATCATCCGACAGGTCATTTTCACCTAATGATTTTTCAGTTTCCTCTTTTGAATTCTCTTCGTTTTGAATATGACCTCTTATTCCGTGTGTTCAACGACGTTGTTTTTATACCACATAGGGCATTTCAGCTGGGTTTGGCTTGGCTCTTTTAAGTGCTTGATAGTTTTAACTGCCTTTCTTGTTGAGATTTGTGTAATGTTAGGACAGGAATTAATCATTGCTTGTATCGTGCAATGAGCTTCATTCTGTAATTGCTGCAATGATTAGTGTTTGTCACAAGAAGTTGTGTTTCTTGGCACGGCTGTTTGGTTTTTTAGTTCTCTAGTAATCGTTCTAGCGTGTTATAGAGCTATGCAACGTGTCACAGTAATACTGAAGGAGGGAAGTATTTGATTTAAAAAAAAAATGTCGACACCCTTTTGTTCCTCGTTGTTCAGTTAACTTTCGGGCCAAATTTCACGAAATTTCGTCAATTCTACATACCCTATTAATTCATTTGAAGAGGAGGCATCTTGCAGAAATCGTATTGCGAGTTTTCGCCCTCTAAAGATTTAGAAGCATGTCACGCCTTCTCGGAGAATTATGTCAACACCGGGCTCACACTGTGAGCCGCCAGCCAATAACATAGTAGAACCCCTGACGCTCACAGGAAGCAAAATGGTGCTTCGCGGGAAAGTTATAGTTTTTCAGTCATGTTTTTCCCAGTTAGCTTCTGCGAGCACGTTTTCGGTATTACCTAGGGGAAAAAACGTTTAACAAAAAAAGAAACGAAAAGAAAAGAAGATAAACCGACAGGCAAGCGCCAAGGGAGGCACTAGTGGCCGACATGAAAGCTATCGGGTAAGTTTTGTTCGGTGTTCAGTGACATTGCAAGTCTTCGAATTGATGAGCGTATTTTGGTTTATAAACCAAGATGTGCAAGAATACTAGAACTCCCAAAGGCAATCTCCAACACTTAACCAGGCTCGACGATGTAATAAATGAGGTTTAAAAGCATGGTTTTATTTTTTTTTTATTTGTTGAATATGTCGAGAGATACGACTTTTTAAACCGTTTTGCCGGGTTACACGTTAATGAGTGACGCACAATTTCATACGCGTTCCACATGATAAAAACTCGCTTCCATTTTTCAATTGAAAATGAAGTTCTTATGAACAGTCTTTTATAGAATATTGAAACTACAATATATAAGGCTTTAAAATTTGATGAAAGTACATTTACAGCAATAACAACATAAGAGTTGCACAGTTTCAAGGTGAAATCAGTAAAAAGTACAAGTGCGCACCGTGAATCGTGAACTTGTAAACAAAACCGGAAACGAAAGTTTATGCGAATATTTTTCAATAAAAAGCAAACGCGCATAATAATATCTCATTGCATCTCATAGCACATTTCAATAGCTTTATTTTGGTGCAAGAACGAGAATTTTACGATGATTCAAACCCGAGCTATAGATTTTTGAACATTTTGCATCTTAAGTATCACATAACAAGCATCAACAGAGAGGCCGTTACGCGCACTGGAGATGTAAGAAAAACTAAACGTGTAGCTACTTTCGGTAGTACGTTTTGAAATAGTTTATCAAACAACGTTTCAAAGCATGGTTTTCTTCCGTTCAATAGTTCAAAAGACTGATATGAATTTTCAAACTTTTGGTTATACGTTAGTGACTGACGCATAATTTCCATGCGAGCAAGATAATAAAAAACTCGCTTGAATTTTTCAAATGAAAATGAAGTTCAAATCGACATTCTATTAAACAAGATTGAAAATAGAATATATAAGGCTTTCAATATCAATTAAACTACATTTATAGCATTAAAAGGATAGGAGTTTCCCACTTTTCAAGTTGAATCAGTGAACGGAAGAAGTACGCCTGTGTATTTTCAGTTGTAGCATCGCGTTTTTGAGTTCTCTTTCGAGGAGCTCGTTTACAGCTTTCTCAGGAGCCTTCGTATGTGCAGTCCACGAAACATTGCTCAATGGTCTAGGAAGATTCAAGATACTTAGCACCTTCTGTGCTGCAAAGTGATAAGAAATTGACTTGCCTATTTCCAAAATCACAACACTCAAACTCGAGTGTAAACAAAAAATGCGAATAAGTTGAAATGAAGCCGTTGCCGCGAAAAGGTCGCTGGGGAGTCCACGCCTTACAGAGATTATGTCACCTTGAAAACTTATTAACTTTTTTACGAAAATGCCTTTTTCTCAATGTTCTCGCGCGTGTTTTAAGATTTTAAATAATTTGCTTTTGAAAATGTAAGTTTAAGTAATTAACTTTAATTTGATCGAAAAATAAACATTCGGCAAAAAGTAGCCCCTCAAAGGTTTGGAGTAACCTTAAGCGGTCACCCTCGGCCGGGGAATGGCTAAGTGAACGCTTAAATACAGGGAAATGTATGGAAAGTTCAAAACACGACTGGACGCTTTCGGTCACGGTTACATCCCTCCAATTTTTTTCTTAAAATCCTTTTTCTAGTGCCAAAAGTTTCCAATTCATGAATTTTTCAGAAGCGATGTTTTATGGAAATTATTTGACATCGGATTTCCATACAAACACTGTTATTTCAAGCCTGTTATTCTTCAGAAGCGATGTTTTATGAAAAATTATTTGACATCGGATTTCCATACAAACACTGTTATTTCAAGCCCGTTTGCCTACCCGTCAAAATGGCGTCGAAAACCGTGATAAAGCCTATTCTAGAAAGTAACTAAAGGTGGATTTCCACTGTCGCGTAAATTTTACGTGCGTACAGAAGTGAATTTAGCTGGTTTTTACGTACGTAAATAGAATAAGAAGCGATGTATGAGCAAAAAGTTGAGTGCGTCGCGTGCGTAAACGTAAAAAGTTGAATGCTGTTCAACTTTTTACGTTTACGCACGCCGCTCATTCATCGCGTCTTATTTTATTTACGTACGTAAAGCCAGCTCAATTCACGTCTGTACGCAGGTAAAATTTACGCGACAGTGGAACTCCACCTTAAGGCATTCGCAGAAAGTCTGATTGTGTTGATTAGCTAGGTAAACTTATGGTATTTAACTGAAAGAAAGTTTTCTCACAAAGAAGTGCGAAAATAACAACATAAGTTAAGCGATGGTTCTTGAAACGAACAACTTCACAGCTAGCATAATCAATGACATCGCTAATTCGAAAATATTTCGTTCTCGTTCTAAAGCAAACACGACAGTGAAATTAAAAGAAACAACATAAAATAAAACATGATTGTTCAAGACTTACTGAGACCTTTAAGTTGTTTTCCTGTCAGGTCCATTCGCTCCCCAGCAAAGTCACAACTGATATTGTTCTGTCGATCACCTGAATCGCTGATCCACTGACCGCGCGCTTATCTCTCTTCGCAAAGAAGGCCTGAAACACTGTTTTCTCTATACAGGTTAAGAACCCTACGTCTTTTCGCTAGCTGTCTTTTAATTCCTTCCTTCTTTTGCACTTCGTTTCTGCCTGATCTCAAAAACTATATACTGATATCGCAATGCATTATGGGATAGCTTTGACAATTTTTTGCGGGGAACGCCATACCTCGAATTCATTCAAAAATATTATAAGTCTAAAATCACCTCTTCATTTGCGGACTTCGACCACCGCACGCTTTGGCAAATGAGCCACAACTCACGTTGGTACCATTTTGATATTGATACCGTCCGCTTTTAGAGAAGAGGTAATAATAGACTTCCGTCTGGCTCGGCTTGCCTCCGACTGTAAACTGTCACCTCTAGCGCTGAAAAAAGCACTATTTATCAGTCAAAAAGCAAAACATGCCTCGCTTCTTTGAGGGATGCTAGTGATTTGCAGATTTCCAGGCTTAATGATGCCCTTCCATCACCAGACGGCCAAAAATATTTCAAGCAAAAAAGAAAACCAAAAGGTAAAGCTTCGAATACGCTCGCTTGACTTGCTCGCTTCTCCGAAATGTCGGTTTTGTCTTCGTCACTTGGTCACGTGGTTGAACGAATTCGTTTCAGGGCTAACGCGGTCATCAGCGAAAGCCAACTAGGTTTTCAGGTTAAGGTCAATGTGCTCATCCTGTTACTAAAATGTAGTTCCTGTCTTTCACATGGCATACTTAAAACAAAATAATGGTGACATGTCGTCGCCGAAGCGTCATGTTTTAATCTCGCTACTTTTTATTCTGAAATAATACAACAGCTGACAAAAGAAACCTCGCAGATCTCTTATTCCAGCGGAGATGAATCTTGCTGCTTCGTCCGATAACTTGTCTCACGACAAGACAGTGAGGGAGGGAAAAGTCGGCGCCTAGACCATATTTTTTTGTGATAGAAGTTTATTTCCACAGTGAGCCAAAGGGCCCACTGATAAAAAGATCAACTATTACAATCAAATACAAGTAAAGAAAAAGAAAACTAAGCCCTTATTTCAATACTGATTACAAGTGTTAAAAGGGAGCCTAAACTTGAGCAAGCACAAATCAAACGCGAATAATATGCAAAATACAGATATACAGAAAGGCATGTAAAATATGCAAAAAACAGTCATACAGCGAAAAAGGCGCGAAACGGAATGCAAAATACAAAACGCAAAAAGAGCGGGAAAATGCTAATGACCAAGGAAAAATCAATGACGAGAAATAACTGCGAAACTAAATAACAAAAGCTAATGATCTCTATACGAGAAGTAGATTACGAAGCTACAAAAACTACGAGAAGTACAGAGTTAAATTACAAAAAGTAGATTATAAAAGTGAATTACTATATACAAAAGTCAAAGATGCAAAATGCTATTTACAAGCAGGGTAAAAACAATATTGTTACAAGACAAGTAAATTCAAAAACTACAACAAACTGAACTAATTACAAAGCAAGCGAAAGAGGCCCCGTGAGACATGGCCACAGCCAAGCCTCTCCCGCCCTAACAAACACATTTATACACTATATACACTAGTCGAGATCCAGTACAACCAATGAAGGCGACCAGGTGAAGAAAAAGGAAAGTTACAAATGAAACAGGAAACGGGAAACGACCCAGTACAACCAATTTAGGCGACCAGGCCGAAAAATCAAAAATAGAAATAAAATTAAAACAGAAAAGAAATCTTGTCATTCGTGCCAACTTGACAAAAACACTATTAACCGACCAGAAATACCTAACATGATCAATAGGCTCACCGCGAATTCGAAGTTGAATATCCTTAATAATTGTGTTAACAATAGCACGCGGAGGAAGGTAAGAATTCCTAAAAGTCGCCGAATTACGAGCATGCCAAATAAAGCATGAAACAAGATGGTAGCAACGACATGACGAGATCTCGGCAAAATGGGGAAAGAAACAATACCTGCAATAAGGGAAACTTCAGTCTTTACTGTAATAATTTTGCAATAAATTGTTATTCATTCATTCATCCAATTTCTAAAAAAAGAAGAACTAAGAAAGGCCTTCGGCCTAGTGGATCACAAGTGCCTTCTTCATAAATTAGAACATTATGGAGTTCGAGGCCCACTGAGCTATAACTGGTTCCTGGATTATCTCTGCACCCGCTCACAGAGAGTAAAATTTGGGAAGGAATTATCATCTAGCCTCCCCCTGGATTATGGTGTACCTCAGGGTTCACTAGTAGGCCCCTGACTCTTTGTGCTTTATATCAACGACCTCCCACAGTGCTTACTGCGATCCAATATCAGCATGTATGCAGATAATACCGTCATATATACCACTGGCTCGGAGTCAGACTGCATCATGACGGAGATCCAAGAAGACCTCCAAAGAGTTGAACAGTGGATGAAAAACAGAAAGCTCGTTCTAAATCTCACAAAGACCAAATGTATGCTCTTTGGTACTAAACAGAAACTTGCAAATGCCTCTTTTAAGACCCAGCTTCATGGCAGTGACATCGAAAGGGTGAGAAATTTTTCCTATTTAGAGGTCACTCTTGACGAATACCTCTCATGGAAAGAGCATGTTAGTTAAGTGTTTACCAAGGTTAACAAGCGCTTGGGTCTACTCGGCCGCATCCGATCATGTTTAACGCTTAAGACAGCGAAATGCGTATACAACTGTCTCGTATTACCAGTCCTGTGCTACACCGACACGGCCTGGGGTGAATTGTCTGTTGAGTGCAAGAGTAGATTACAGCGCCTACAAAATCGAGCTGCACGTATAATTGTCAGACGAGATAGCACCAGCGAAGCTATCAAGACACTAGGATATGGCCTAACTTAGAAACTTTCAGGAAAAGGAACAAATCTATCTTAGTCTACAAATGTCTTAATGATTTAGTGCCCCAGTATCTTTCAGTTTCCATAGCAACAATACACGTCGGCGTGAAGACATTCATCCTTCAAGACCCAAACTTAGCCTCGGAAAGAGAACTTTTAGATACTCCGGAGCGATTTTATTTAACTCGTCAGTTACCTGAAACACACAAACGGGCAGCGTCCTTGGAGGCTTTTAAGCGACTTATGATGAAACACGATTTTGCATAGATTTTTATTAGTTTGCAAATGTTTTATTCATTTTTTCTATCTTGTAATATTTTAGCCCAAAAGTGTTTATTAGAATCATATATATTGCAATTTTTTTAGACTACAAGCGTTCATTGTAATTCATTACTTTGCTATAATAATTTTAGGTGTATACAGGGCCCCTCAGGATAACAGCCCCATAGCTGATTGGGCCACCCTGTCTTAAATAAAGTTCACTTACTTACATTTCGTTTCGTTTACTTTTTGTCGAACATTGGCTCACCTCTAATAGGGTACTAGGGGCAGCGCAAACGAATCATGATCAATCATTGGTGAGCGAGCTGAACTATTCCGTTGGGTACAGCGCTCCTTCGCAGACTTTTCGTGTGCTCATCCTCCATTTTCTACTGTGGATGGGCCGATGGAGCCGTTTCAAAGGTAGACTACGAGCCCGAGGGGGAAGGGGGGGTACTCTCAAAAAAATTGGGTAGGGGTGTGCAGCCCGCTTCCCAAAACCCTTACCCTATTTATAACCAAAATCTTCGATTTCCCCTACCCTATAGGCCTTATCACGGTTTTCGACGCCATTTTGACGAGTAGGCAAACACGTCTGAAATAACAGTGTTTGTATGGAAATCCGATGTCAAATAATTTTCATAAGACATCGCGTCTGAAAAATTCATGAATTGGAAACTTTTAGCACTAGTAAAAGGATTTTAAGAAAAAAATTTGGAGGGATGTAGCTGCGCCAGAAAGCGTCCAGTCGTGTTTTGAACTTTCCATACATTTGTCTGTATTTTTTTCCCGCGAACTATATTTAGCAGCAGTTCACGGCTGGTTCGCTATACAGAAAAATGTATGGAAAGTTCAAAACACGACTGGACGCTTTCTGGCACAGCTACATCCCTCCAAATTTTTTTCTTAAAATCCTTTTACTAGTGCTAAAAGTTTCCAATTCATGAATTTTTCAGAAGCGATGTTTTATGAAAATTATTTGACATCGGATTTCCATACAAACACTGTTTAATATTTCAGACGTGTTTGCCTACTCGTCAAAATGGCGTCGAAAACCGTGATAAGGCCTAATCAATAGCCTGTTTCAGACCTACCTTATAATTAAATCCCTATAGTTCAGGTAATGTTTTTCTGTTATTATTTTTATAACTTTTAAAAGTAAACCTGCTTGCAGCGACTTTCCGGTGATTCGATTGTTATAAACATGCCCGGGTTGACATGTACATTAAGCATTGTCCTTTAAACAACTATTTTATTCTCGATTTCACTGTAATGCAATGCATGTTCGGTTAATGAAAATATTTCACTTTATTTCCTCAGATTATTAACTAACTACTTCAGTTTTAATATTATTACTAATCCCCATGAAATTCTATTGTTCTCTCTCTGAGTAGATCAACGATTGTAGTATTTAAGATGACAAAACAGAGACTTTAAGCATCGACGACGGGAACGGCAACGGCAACGGCGACGGAGAAACCGACGCCGTCATGAAAATGGCCTATTGGAAGCAGTTAAGCAGGCGCAATACGACGACAACTTTTCTCGAAGAGGATTAAATAGAGAGGGCGCTTACCATTCACCAAAAATTTTCCATTTGAATTTTCGGAAATTTCGGTCTCGTTAACAGCAGTAAAAATTCTTCATCGGTTATTTCATTATTTAAATCAATTTCTGACTTCTTTTAACGAAGACTTGATGGGTGCTTTCAATTCGACGAAATTTTTGAAAATTTCGGGTGGGAATCGAATGGAACAGCATCTTTTCCGGAAAAGATTTTCGAAAATTTAGGACAACCTTTTCAGCTGTTTCCGAAAAGTGGAAACCGACCGAGAATAAGCCCGTTCCATTCGAGAACGTGTTTGTCGGAGTGGAAGTTTTCCGATGTAAACAATTCAGACTATTTGATATATCCGAGATATATTTTTAGGTCGTGATAAAAATCACCGCTATAACTAGGAATAGCAACTAGATTAACATTAATTTACTTCAAATGTTCTGCATCGAAGGCTGGGATTTCAACAAACGCTTTTATAGCAGTGCGAGCACGCGTCAGAATTTCGTTATCTGTACATCTAAAAATTTGAACTGAAGACTACGATATCACACAGTGGTTTGTGGTTTGGATGTTATTTTTGAGCAACATAGACTGTTTATTTTTCTCCAGCTTAAATGTAAATTAAAAGTTCCAGTGTGTCTTTTTTTGAATAAGAAAAAGTAATGTTTAATACACTGATGTTAGAGAGAAACATCGATATTTAGTGTCAGACTCGCAAGTCATTTCTAATTTTGCAGGCATCTCGTCACTAGCTTTCTGTTTTGAAACAGCCGACTGATGAAGTTATTATAGTTTCGGAAAAAAATAAAACAAAAACTCAACGCGTACTTTTCCTACGGTATCCTTATTGCTAAGCGATATTAAAAATATCATTTTTTCGGGGCGAAACGGAGGTAAAATGTGTGAAATGTTACTCACGTTTTCGGGCAACGCCAAACGAAGCTTTCTACGTCGGGCCCCGGAACAGAACGTCTAGATATTTCCCGCCAGACATGCGCAATGTGACATTTGAGTTTTCCCTCACAATCTCACGTCGCCGTTCCCGTCGTCGATGCTTGAAGTCTCTAACAACTGTCTGGGGAAACCTTTTTGTCAGCAGGGAAAATATCAGGGGTAATATGATTAAACGCGCTAAATAAGCATGCTGAAATATTGCAGTGTGCAGGCTGCAATATTAAAAATATTGCCGTGTGCAGGCTACAATTTAAAAATATTGCAGCCTGTTTTAGGAAATTTAATGTATAAAGTGCACAAAAACTGATAGCTTACAACATTGTCAACAGTACCGTTTGCGTTTAACTCTCGTTCATTGCAACTTAATTTTTTGTTTCGAAGTGCCACTTCTCGCATTCTAAAGCTGTAATTGGCGTTCTAAATCTTTGCTCTATTTAAAAAAAAAAAACGCCGCCTTTAGAAGTCGATAAAGAATTTAAGCACTGGCAGAAACGTCCAAACGTTACACGACATTACCTTCGATTTCTGCAGAAATATCTCCTTTCGTAGAGCTCTGTGTAATAAATAATCCTTCCTCTTCCGACGAATCCATCGTCTTTCTAACCCACGTTGCCACTGAGTAAAATGACTGAATAGCCGTTTTCACCGTCAACTCTACTCATTTGAATTACAATGAAATCTAGCATGTATGTGAGGCAATCTCGGGCTATTTTGTAGTTTTAGCCCGAAATTGCCTCGCATCCACGTTGGATAACATTGTAATGTAAATGAGAAAAATCAACCGTGAAAAGGACTATTCTCTGGCTAAAAAGTATGCAACGCATATGCAAGTATGTATGCAAGTATGTCGGCAAAGTATGTAAGTAAGTATGTATGCAAGTATGTATGTATGTATGTATGTATGTATGTATGCATGCATGCATGCATGCATGCATGCATGCATGCATGCATGCATACATGTCTGTCTGTCTGTCTGTCTGTCTGTCTGTATGTATGTATGTATGCAAGTATGTATGCACGCCTTGCACGAATTAATTCCATCGTTAAAATTGTTTTGAACAACTATAACAGTGAGCTACAAAAACAACCCTCGGCAGCATTAAAATCGAAGATATATTCATCACAAACAAGGAACAATAGCAATGACCATCACAATTATCACACATACCTGTGACTAAACTCGCACGTACGTGGGACTAAAATCGAAGATCCAACACAGACACACAACAATAGCATTTCATGGGGACATTTTCTCTTGATGGGGATCAATAATTATAATAGATAATTACTTCCGCACATGGCATTATGAGAAATATTGCAGCCAGCTGAGGCCGTCAGTCAACTTCAGTTTAAAATTCCTGGAGCGCGGCGCGTGAGAGGAGCGCGTGACAAGCCGTTTAGACTGCAAGCAGTCCCTTTCTGGTCAGTCGGGATGGTGCGCTCACAGCGCAGCGAGACTGGAGCGAGGAGAAATAAACGAGAAGAGACTGTTAGTCTACTGTTCTTGCAATGTGCTGACACAAAGCAAACTTAGCTTCCAGAACCTGTGAGTGCAAAATTTAAAAATAAACCTCCAACTTACTAATTAAAATAATAAAAGTTTTCACCAGGAATGTATGATAGAAATAGACTACTTGGCATACTTGGAATACAGGCCTCACTCAAGCATGTTAAGGCATGGCTTATTCTTCACTTAAAACCCCCCACGAATTTGAAACTACCTATCTTTGAAATCAATGTTTTTTAAATCCCCAGGGTGGCCATAAGTTTGTAATTGACGTATTACAGCGATCTTAAGTTCCTTAAGACATAAGAATAGTGGTCACGTTTTTGATGACGTCACAATCGCGCTTAAAACTAATTGTCAGATGGGGTAAGAATGGTTCATTGTGACTCGAAGCTTTGCATGTGCAGTTGTAGCTTCTGTTGTATAGTAAGTGAATCTGTCCTGAATGGAATAGATTTTGGCTTTATTAAAATATTATTAGGAAGTTTAATAAGTCACGTGACCTATTTTGTTAAATAATCCGTTTACTAAATGTTGAGGTCAACCATTCAGGATAGATTGGTGTAAGGCATAACCAGACGGTAAGAGAAACGTTCTAATCGATATCCATCATATGTAAACTCGGCACCCCGTTTTCTATTTTTTGTTTGGGCAAAGAAACAATCATAACCGGTCACGTGACATATCTTTTCAAGACTTGAGGATAGAAGGATAGAAGTGAGTTAAGGTCATCAATTTCTGTGTCGCTGCCAAGTTTGGTGGTCTTTCAGTAAATTTCTGCAGAGTTATGATTGATTCTGTTTTTTACCCAGATAGGACCTTGAGCCATGCCTTAACATGCTTGAGCAGTAGTTCAAAGGGTGGATAATTTTGTCCACTGGATAGTTCGCTATCCAGCAGATAACATTAATTTTAATATATGTCCAAGATTTTCCCGATAGTCCTATAATAGGCCCTATCACGGTTTTCGACGCCATTTTGACGAGTAGGCAAACACGTCTGAAATAACAGTGTTTGTATGGAAATCCGATGTCAAATAATTTTCATAAAACATCGCTTCTGAAAAATTCATGAATTGGAAACTTTTAGCACCAGTTTAAAGATCTTAAGAAAACAAATTGGAGGGATGTAGCTGTGCTAGAAAGCGTCCAGTCGTGTTTTGAACTTTCCATACATTTGTCTGTATAGAACCAGCCGTGAACTGCTACCAGCCGTGAACTGCTACTAAAAATAGTTCGCGGGAAAAAATACAGAGAAATGTATGGAAAGTTCAAAACACGACTGGTCGCTTTCTGGCACAGCTACATCCCTCCAAATTTTTTTCTTAAAATCCTTTTACTAGTGCTAATAGTTTCCAATTCATGAATTTTGTAGAAGCGGCGTTTTATAAAAATTATTTGCCATCGGATTTCCATACAAACACTGTTATTTTTAATAGACGTGTTTGCCTACTAGTCAAAATGGCGTCGAAAACCGTGATAAGGCCTATTTGACAATAGAGTAGAAGCATATGTCAAGTTTAAGAATGGGATTATGTGGAAAGCTTGGCAAAGGCATTGGTTTGAGTACATTTCCTCCACTGGATAGTTTCTTTTCCTTTCCTCTTTTTCCTGCCTCTCCCCAAGCCCCCCTCCGCTCGTTTGTTACAGTTTTTTCGCGGTCGGCTATTTCGCTCGACCTCTCGACTATCCAGAAAGGGACTGCTTGCAGTCTACAAGCCGTTGCGGCACGTACACAGTTGCCGTAAACATCATGATGAACCTGGAGAAGTAGCTTCCTCTTTAAAAAAAAAAACCCGAATTCAAGACTAGAGTGCAAAAATCGATACCCTATTTATTAGCAAAATGGCTAAAATTGATACCCTATTTATGACCAAAACGGCTGAAAAACCTTACCCTTTGGGGCCGCACATACCTGTATAGCCGGGCTGCGAGCTGTGTCTCTTTTGTTAGAAAATCCTGGAAAATCTGAGGGGAAAAACGAAAAAAAACATCGGGTACGAGCCGCGAGTCACAAGTAGCGCGGGAGCTGAAAGGGCTTTGAAAATAGACTCCCCTGTTTTCGATTTTTTTTTTTTTTTTTTTTTTACTTTATGCTTCATTTTTACCCATTTTCTATATAAAAGTGAGGGTCCAGACGGGGTCCAAATGGGTGGGGGGAGGGGGAAGGGGGGGACCACGTTTTTCTACTCGCCCAAGGTCAATAAATCAGTTCGGCCTTTACATCCACAAACTTATTGCCAAAACCTTGGATTAAGTATTTTTGGTTATCTCTTTGATTTTTTTTTCGTCTATACTTCACCATGAGGAAATCCAAATACAGCATTACAAAGGAACCTCCTTCTTCCTGCTTAAGGTCACAAGCTCATCACTGTGCGAAAGGACACAACGCAGGCTGTACTACAATTTACCCCACGTGTACGTACCCAAAACGTTTTTCTTCGGGAGGGGGGTGGGTACGGCTACACGTAGGCTAAGGCTGTACCTGTAGACTCGAAGTATTTTTCATGTCTTCTTAGGCAATGGCAAAAAATACCCGAAAAAGCAACGAGATTGCTTATACTGCAAATTTCCTATTTACCTTGAACAAGGCAGGAAAGGCTAATTTGAAAAATGGTAGTAATTTGGAAGAAGGTTTATGAAACAGGGTAGACTTGCTCACAAGTCGAGCTTAGAGAGCGCGCAGCGCGAGAAGCGAACGAGCGAGTCTAGAAACAGGGCCGCTGTTTATGTATGCGCAATGCTCCCCTCCCCCGATCACATGACGAGAGTGCAAAAAAATTTCTTCGCGCCGGAACGCCGTCTTTGTTACTGGAGAGGTCGATCGACTATAAGTATTACACGCATTTTGTGTTCTTTTCCAACTTTCGACCTGTAGTGGGTAAAGTGTATGTTTTTAAACGGAGCCACAACGAGGAACAAGTCAACGGGATCGATCTGTTGTGGAATCGTCGCGCCTTTTGAAACTCAAACCTTTGAATCAGGCCCTGTTTGAGTAAACGAAGCCTTCTAACTCAAACTGAAGAACCCCAGGAATCAAACTAGTTTTTCAGAGAGGAATTATCGTTGCAAGTTTGATTTCATAGTGTTTTGAAAACAATCGAGGAACAGTACAATAAAGATGAGACGAGGGCAGTCGTTCGAGGAGAGAGAGAACTTGCTTCGTTCCGAAGATCGGCGCTATAAGTCGCTTGGCTCAGTTTACCAGAATAAGTGCAAGGTCTACAAACGGCGATGGTACATTTTGATCATATTTTCAATCGTTGCTTCGCTGAACAATTTAATTTGGAATACATGGGGACCGATTCAGGGTACTGCGCAAGTGGTGTTCGGTTGGGACAACACGACTATCACTCTCCTTGCCGATTGGGGCCCAATTTCATTTGTTGTCGCAGTTGTGCCGATGTGTTGGCTTATGGACATGAAAGGTAAGCATAAATACGGCTTCTTAAATCCTGTTTTTAAATCGTTTTCCTGGTTGATTTCGCTACCTGTGTTGCGTGCAGGAAAGCTGTCCCGTGTGCACATTAGGCCAAAAGGTCCGCGCTTGGTTAAGTTAACTTTTATAACCTCAGCACGCCTTTTACCAGTGAATTTCTGTTGTTAATTCACTCACTGTGGTCTTAGTTAAAATATATCTTCTTTTGATTGATTTTTGCAACAATACTCGTTTTCTGCAACTAGACTCTATAATATTACACACAGAATGTTGGCCCACAACTCCGCCCTCCCTACACCACGACCGAAGCTCACGTGAATGGTGGGTGAGCGGCTCTCTGTGCATATGTTAGAGGTCTCAGGCACAAAGTAAGATTTCTAGATGAGCCAGATTAAAAGAAGCAGGCATGTGTTTCTTAAACTCCTGAAAACACTTTGCACCCAAAAAACTATTTTACACATGCACAAAATTCATTACTAAAAATTCAACTTTTGATAAATTATCAAAGTTGAATATATTTTAAAAGTGTAAACATTTTACATTTAATGGCCCATGTAAACGGTTCCCCATTTGACCAACATTCATTCAATAAAAGTTGAACAGATGTTGGGCAAAGGTTGGACAAATATTGACCGGAGTGTTCAAATGGCTTTAACGCCATTCAACATTTTCGAGAGCAAAGGAAAAGTTGAATTGATGTTGAATAAAAGTTTAAACCAATTTATACATGTATTTGATTCAACATGCTTTCAACAAGTTTTCAACATTTTTTACACTTTCAACAATGTTGAACAACCTGTTTAAATGCCCCCCTACGTTTGGTTCAACAAAATGTCGAATATATGTCGAAGCAAACGTTGAAACCATTAAGTTTCCAAGATTAAGAAACACATTGAGTCAGTTCGTAGAGAAGACAGCTGGCAATCTATGGAAATGTGATAAGAAAATTACTTTTCCAGCCTGAAAGCTCTTCGGGAGCTTTAAGACTTTGAGAAATGTACACCTGGTCATGGATGCAACGTTTGTAAATTCTATTACACCTTGGAAGCCAAAAGAACAAAGGAAATGTTTAATTGTTGTCTTGTTTTATTGATCTGCAGGTTTACGAATAGCAGTCTTGAGTGCTGTTTTCTTTGAGTTCATTGGAGCTGGTCTCCGCTGTATACCTTTGAACAACCTATCACTTGAAACCTGGTTTATTCACTGTGGACAGTTCATAACTGGAATTGGAGGCCCCATCGCCATGGCAGCAGCTCCAATGGTTTCCGCAGCTTGGTTTCTTCCTGAGCAACGTACTACAGCCACGGCGATCTCTTCTCTGGCGTGTTACAGTGGAACAGCATTGTCATTCGTGATTGGACCACTTTTAGTTCCAGATGTGTTAAATTATGTTAATGAAACTGAATTAAAAAATGCGACTACTGAACACGGGATCTCTTTCATAGAACTGAGACAATATTTCAACCAGGCAGAAAGAGCCTTTTTTAAGAGTAAAATAATGAATCTTATGAACATTGAGCTTGCCGTGACTACTTTAGCAATGCTCTGCGTTATCGTCCATTTTCCTGAGAAGCCTAAATTACCTCCCAGTGTCACAGCTGCCATTGGTCGTTTGGAGTTCAAAGTTGGTGCCAAGAGCCTGCTGAAGAACGCACAATTTTGGCTGCTTGTTTTCATTTATGGGATCGGTACAGGAGTGTATGGTGGATGGTGTTCCATTTTAGATCTAAATCTGTCACAGTTTAAAATTTCACAGAATACTGCTGGTTGGTTGGGTTTTGGAGCTGTGGTAGCTGGATCTGTCTCAGGAATTTCCTTATCAATGTGAGTACCTTATAAGTAAAGGTTTGGTTATACATAGACAAGTAAAGATAAACGATAAAAAGGAACAACGTTTCGGGGTCGTCATGACGCCATTATCAAGTTCGAAGTGATAGAAATAGTTGAAGTCAATGTCAGAAATAGTTCACCAAAAAAATTAACATAATGTCTGAATATATAATGTCACGTAAATAGTTTAGCTTGAATTGAGTCCGATTGGATATTGAGAGATGGTGTTAACTCTCTAATTAGCAACATTTCGTAAACTAAGCAATCGAACTTATTCATGCACTTCTTAAGGACAGAAAAATTTCTGTCAAGGTCTTTGGGGACATTACGGTGTTCATTAAGAAGGTGCTTGCCAATGGAAGAAGATTGGTATTTATGCTCTACCACGCGCTGGTGTAAATGCCGAAGTGTAAACCCTACATAACTTGCATCACACAAGTCACATTGATATTTATAAACAACACAATTCTGATTTACAATAGATGGTTTTCTCTCCTTTATCTTTTATCCATTGAAGAAACCCTAGAGCTTGCAGGAAAAATGCCTCCTTTTTACAAGAGGTACGTCGACGATACTCTGACAATAATGCCGGACACAAAATCAGCGGCTAATTTTCTCCAGGTTCTTAACAATTGCCACACATCTGTGAAGTTCACCATGGAAACAGAGGTTAATGGTCTGCTACCCTTTCTTGGAATGCAGCTCCTTAACAGAGCTCCCCAAATTGAGACCAAGGTCTACATAAAACCTACTAACACGAGTCTTTTGCTTCACTACCAAAGTCACGTTGATATGCGCTATAAACGAGGGCTTTTGAGAACCATGCTTGATCGTGCGTATCGCTTATCATCGTGTTGGTCGTACTTCTCTGAAGAATGTGACCGTTTGAAAGCTGTGTTCATCCGGTTGAAATACCCACAACAACTTATCAACACCACCGTTAGGAGTTTTGTAGCCTCTAAGGCTGAAGGCGCTCAACCAATACCTGCCCCAAGAGACAGTCCAACTGTCCGAATAGTCCTGCCTTTCAAAGATCAGGCTTCTGCTGACCTGTTACACAAACAGCTCAAAGATCTTAGCCAGAAGATTGACACAGTCATCCAACCGATTTTTGGTGGTAACAAAATCCAACAAGAACTAAAGATAAAGGAGAGAAAACCATCTATTGTAAATCAGAATTGTGTTGTTTATAAACATCAATGTGACTTGTGTGATGCAAGTTATGTAGGGTTTACACTTCGGCATTTACACCAGCGCGTGGTAGAGCATAAATACCAATCTTCTTCCATTGGCAAGCACCTTCTTAATGAACACCGTAATGTCCCCAAAGACCTTGACAGAAATTTTTCTGTCCTTAAGAAGTGCATGAATAAGTTCGATTGCTTAGTTTACGAAATGTTGCTAATTAGAGAGTTAACACCATCTCTCAATATCCAATCGGACTCAATTCAAGCTAAACTATTTACGTGACATTATATATTCAGACATTATGTTAATTTTTTTGGTGAACTATTTCTGACATTGACTTCAACTATTTCTATCACTTCGAACTTGATAATGGCGTCATGACGACCCCGAAACGTTGTTCCTTTTTATCGTTTATCTTTACTTGTCTAATGTGAGTACCAATACCAGTTTTTAATGTGCATACTGTAGCAGTGTATCAATTTTGAGGCGGCCGCTTTTGATAGGCACACTACCCTCCCATCCTCCCAAATGAGCTCCTTTAATAAATTACCCTTTTGTCAAGGGTGCCATTAATTAAGCTGTAGCGAAGTTTGATTCACAGTGGAATTGGCAGTCTTCTGTGCCTGCCATCGTCTTGTTCACTTTCAAACTTTGAGTAGCAGATCATCTTCATGGTCATTACCATCTTTAATAGCCAGTTTCTGTCTAGTAACGACAGATCTGATTGAAACAGATGTCCCTATATCAATAAGCTTGGGATCCCTTCGTATAGACAGTCATATTTGATTAAATTCTGTGTGACAGAAATGAGGTGAATTACATGATCACACATTCAATCATGTACAGCTGTAGCAGGATTTTCTCAAAGTCCTTTGCTGCTCATTTCAAGTCTCAGAGGCCCTATGGCCGATTAGATAAAGCATCTTAATAAGATAAGTGTTAGTTTTCTGCAGACCTTTCCTGCATTGTGAAGGATTTTCTTGAGTGCTTAATGGATCACTCAGCTGAAGGAGGTTTATTGAGAATGAAGCAACAACTGTGGAAAACACCCAGTTATCTTTTAAGATGCTTTATGCAACCGGACCTTGGGTAATACACTTTTTTGCTCCCCAAAGTGTATCATGCCTTGTTTTTTTCCCTTCCCCAGAGGAAAATCATAAGCTTGACTAGTGGGCAAGTCTGGTATTGAATTGTGACACTGCAAGTTTACTGTTAACCACTGACTAGTGCAAAACCCAATTTAGGTTGAATGTCCCTGTAGTAGCCACCCTTTGATAGATACAATTCTTGCTGGCTGTTGAGTTGAAGTTCAATGGAATAATGATTTTTTTGAATTTGTTAGGGAAACTTAATTTGGTTTGAACAATCAGCAGTTCCAAAGGTCGGAGGTAAAAATCTGACCAAAGCAAATCGAAGCGAAACAACTTTTGGTTTGAAGAATTGGGAGTTTTGAACAATCAAGATTCCACTGTAACTCAGAAAGGTTGAACTCAAGATTTACTGTAAAATAGTATAACCTCCAAATTATTTGGTTTATCTTCCCTGCAGCCCTCTCAACATGTACTTATAGGTAACATAATGAGCTTAGTCCAAAGGGGTCTTGGGAAAAATTTACTGTGAACAAAGTGACAAAAAATACATTATTCGCTTGCAAATAAAATTTTATGCAGCAATTGAAACTCTATTTTAATTCCTTCGTAATGTTGATTGAGGTTGGGAACATGGAATCGAGGGTATTGATTTGACATTTGAATCCAAGATGGCGTTTACTACTAATGTCGTAGTTAAGGAGCGTCGTATAATGGCTGGCGCGTTCATGATCTCGTCGACACACAACTTTTTCATCGACTTTGTCACAGGTAAGTTTTTCTCTTCATGTTTTTTGGTTATTTAACCTCTGAATTGTGCTGAGTCAATCGTTTATTCGCATCAAGCCCACCATTACAATGCATACCTTTTCAGTGTTCGATATATGTTGTTGTTTACATGTCGTCTTTTGGCAAAAATTCTTTGCCAGAGTCACAGCGCTTTGAGGTTGATTTGGCTCGACGGGTTGAGCTTATAAAAAATTATTTCCTTTCAGTCCAAATGGCTTTGTGTGTCCCCAAGGCAATGATCCTTGGTCATTCTTTTGTAAGACGACTCCATTGTGACTTGGAGAGGCAATTTGATGGCCGAGCCAAAAAAGATTTCGATCTCAGCACAGTCAATGTCCGGCTGTTTGGTACAGGAGGAAGAACGGTGGCGAAAATTAACAATTTCGACCTGAAAACTGTCGCCCGTTTCTCGCCAGATGTGGTGATTCTGGAAATAGGCACCAACGATCTCAGCAAAAAACCACCAGAAACGGTCGGATCCGAAATTGACAATTTGGCAGTTAAATTGATCAACGACTTTTCCGTTAGAGTTGTCGGCATATGCAGTGTGATTCCGCGGGCGGACCAAAATTTTAGTGACAAGGCAGAATTGTTGAATCGGTATTTAAGTGTTGTGGTTGACAATCCAAGGGTTTTTACATGGCGTTATAAGCGTTTATATGCACCCGGGCATTCGGTGCTGTCCGATGATGGGGTTCATTTGAATCCCCATGGGCAGTACCTTCTTTATAGAAGTTACAGAGGTGCAGTTTTAAAGGCTTTAAAAATTTTGAATCAGTTGGAATGAACAATGTTACTTGTGTGACACTGACGGTCCTTCAATTTGCTATCTACTGCTTTGTTTGATACGGTGCACAATTAATATTTACACTACCTCTGATATACTTGATGCTAATAAATGAACTTGTTTGTAAAATTAATGTCTTTTCCTGTCCAAAAAAAAGTTGTGTGCATATTATGTTGTAATCAATCTACTGGTATGGTCTTCTTTATTATTCTTACCAGAGATAGTTGGAATGGCTTTGATGACATTTAATAGGGACTGGCATATTATGTTTCAACCACATAGTATCTGCCAGGCCATTTTCCTGTTGTCAAGTCTAGTGCTATCATTTACTTATTGTATGCCTGAGCTTTCTGTGCATGGATGTATATTGACCAATCTACTGATTTGGTCTTTTTGGCTCCAACCAGAGTTTGTTGGAATGATTTTGATGGCGTAACAGGGAAAGGCAATTTTTATAATGTTTGGCGACATGTGAGGACAGCCAAGCCATCCCTGCCATAGTTCATGTTCTTTGTTTGTGTATGTATTTCTATAGACCGATCTACTGGTTTGGTCTGTGTTTTTGTTTCCAACCAGAGTTTGTTGGAACGATTTTGATGGCATAATAGGGACAGGCAATTTTAATATGTATCGGCGACATGTGTGGTCAGCCAAGCCATCCCTGCCATAGTTCATGTTTTCTGTTCCTGTTGTTTGGTTCATGTAAAGGATTTACATTGTTGCTCATTGTTGTTTTGTTGAACATATCATGCCATTGTGCACTTGTCTAATACCACTGACCAATCCACCAGTATGATTTGGTCTTTCCTGATTTTCTACCCTGAAGATGCTGTTCATTTTGATTATTGTATGATATTGTGGAGCATTGTTGACACTTCTATGTGTTCCTGTTTCCGTATATTGTATTATACTGTATTGTCACATCCTTTTGGTTAGAAAATGATTTTTATCGGATAATTTAATTTTATCACTTTCAACTTTATACTGGTTTTAGTTCTTTGTTTATTCCAGCATGTCTCGTCGAGTGTCCTCCAGGGTGAAGCGAAAGTCCTCCATTTTGGATGACTCAGCATACCAAACTGCAAGTCGCCGGAGGCGAGTAGCTGAGCCACATGAGGGTCCTGCTCCACACCAGGAACCAGGTGTACGTGTAGAGGAGCTGGTTGAGAGAGTAACTAATGCAGTTTTGGCAAAATTACAAACCCAAAATGTAAATAATACCACAGGTAATGGTAGCCTTTCATTACCTGCAACAGCACCAGCTGTACAGGGGTCAGTTGTTGTTGAAGCGGTATGTAATCCAACTCATAGCCAAAATAGGACTGAGAATAATCCAGGTACTGCTAGTAGTTCATTAGAGCAGGGTACAACACCAGCAGCAACTGTACAGGGGTCAATTACTGCTGTGTTGGATAACTTGGCAGGTAAGACTAGCGCAATCTCTCAGCCACAGGATATTTTTGTGTCGTCAGACATCCCCATCAACATGAATGTTTCTGATAGACTCAAGACCAAAATATGGTCCCAAGAATATGTTGAGTTTGGCTTGCTCTTAAATAATAAAAAAGAGCATTCCAGTTTTCATCTCTGTCTTTCCAATGACACAGCATCATCAACAGGCCAACCTATCATTACATTGGAGCCAAATCAAAAGTCCAAGCACATCAATTCAATTGATATGTGGATTACCGCTTACCAAATTTTTGTGGGTGTCTACACCCAGAAATATCCTTTAGAAGCCCCTGCTTTAATGAAATATGGTGACATTGTTCAGGATTTGGCAGCAAGAGGATACAATTGGCGTTATTATGATGAAAACTTTCGCTATCTGCGACAAAAAGAACCCAAAGCATATCCTTGGGGTACTGTGCATTGGGAGTTGTGGATTAGTTCGCAACCACCCAGAAACATTTTCCCCCCGATAAGGAAGATTGATGAGTCCAAAACAGGATTCAGAGTACCAAAGGGTTACTGTTGGAAATACCATAAAGGCCAAAAATGTGTTGGGTGTAATTTTAAACATTCCTGTCCATTGTGTGAAAAGAATCACCAAATGATGAGCTGCCACAATTTTCGTCTCTCCAAGGGAAAACCTGTTGTTGCCAATCCCGCTGCTCTCAACACCAGTAAAGGTAAACAGACTTGAGTTTTTGCTTAAAGGATACGATTTTCAAAAGAGAAATTTTATACTTGACGGATTTAAATATGGTTTTCACCTTTTTTCTGTTGGTCAAAGTAAACCTTATGAATCCCCTAATTTGTTATCTGCTAAACAACAGCCTCTTGTAGTTGATCAAAAATTAGCTAAAGAGCTGGCCACCCATAGGTTTGCTGGACTCTTCGATACACCACCTTTCCCTATTTTCAGAGTATCGCCCTTGGGTCTTGTACCCAAGAAAACCCCAGGGGATTTTCGCATGATCCATCATTTGTCATATCCGAGAGGTAAATCAGTAAATGATGGCATTTCACATGAACATTCCAGTGTTCACTATGCTAATATTGACATGGCTATCACACGAATAAAACAGTCAGGTGTTGGTTCCTATTTGGCAAAAACAGATATCAAAAGTGCTTTCAGAATTCTACCTGTCAACCCTCAAGATTATCATCTGTTGGGTATAAAGTGGAATGGTCAATATTATTATGACAAATGCATGCCTATGGGGTGTGCCAGTTCTTGCAAAACATTTGAGACTTTTAGTACCGCTATAGAGTGGATTGCACAGGATAAGCTTAGTATAGCTAACCTCATTCACTTGTTGGATGACTTTCTCCTCATTCAGCCAACAGAAGATCAATGTTCGTTAAGTCTTCGCCTGTTCTTGGATTTATGTGATTTTTTGGGCATTCCCATGGCACCAGAGAAAACATTTGGCCCTTCTACTATTTTGACTTTTGCTGGTGTTGAACTGGACACTATTTGCTGTGAATCACGCCTACCTGAAGATAAGTTATTAAAATGCCAACAGTTGATTGACAACTTTCTAGGAAAGAAGAAGGCAACACTGAGAGAGTTGCAGACACTTATTGGATTACTTAATTTTGCTTGTTCAGTTGTTGTACCAGGTCGTTCATTTTTAAGACGACTCATTGATTTAACAATTGGGCTCAAAAAACCAAGTCATTTTGTTCGTGTTTCGAAGGAGGTTAAGGCTGATTTATTCACATGGCAACAATTTTTTAAGGATTACAATGGTAAATCGTTTTTTCTTAATGAGCAATGGGAAGATAGTGAGAGCCTGCAGTTATTTACTGATGCAGCAGGTGCACATGGTTTTGGAGCTGTATTTGGTACACACTGGTGCTATGGTGAATGGCCAAAAACATGGATTGGTCTGAATATTGCAATCCTTGAGTTTTATCCAATTGTTCTGAGTTTAATTTTGTGGGGTGGCCATATTCGGAACAAGCGTATCACATTTTTTACTGATAACGAGGCTTTAGTTCACGTGATAAATAAGTCCACTTGCAAGGATAAATATTTAATGACTTTTGTTCGTAAACTTGTGCTAGTTTGTTTGAGGCAGAATATTTTATTCAAAGCCCAACACATTCCAGGTTTTAAGAACGTTCTTCCCGATGCACTGTCTCGTCTGCAGATCTCACGTTTCAAGACACTAGCCCCAGCTTACATGGATTCAGCGCCAACAATCATTCCATCGCATCTTCTCCCTGTAAATTGGCATCTGTAGTCCATGAGCTTCTATCAGCTAGTTTGCAGAAGTCTTCGGTTCCGACATACCTAGGGCATGGAAACTTTATGAAGAATTTCAATTAAGTGTCTATAACAACTCATATATTTCATTACCCATTTTGCCAGCGACATTGGCCTTGTTTGTTGCATATTTATTTGACAATAAATATGCTTCTTCTACTGTAAATACTTACGTTTCTGCCCTTGGGTATTACCATCGTTTAGCTGGTGTTCAGGATCCCACTAAAACTTTTTACATCATAGAGATGCTTAAAGGGTATGGTAAAATTAGTCCCGAGCTGGACTCAAGATTACCAATTACACTTCCCATTTTAGTTCGCATTATACAAGCTTCCAATAGTTTTTGTGTTTCTCATTATCAATCATCTATGTTTAAAGCGATGTGTTCTTTAGCATTTTTTGCATTCCTTCGCATTGGCGAAATCACAGTGTCAAATCGACAAGGTGTCAATAACAACCTTTTACAGCTAGGACAAGTCTCTAGGCAATGCTGTGAAAGCGGCAATGAACTTTCCTTGGTAATTACATTCACAAACTATAAACATAATTACAATCAAAATCCTTTTTCTATTGTTTTGAGGAGGCAACTTCATGCTTGTCCTGTTCAATCATTATTGGATTATTTTTCTGTTCGGGGCATCGCAAGCGGCCCCCTTTTTATTAATCCAGATGGGTCCCCAGTTTTGAGAAGTGAGTTCAGTAAGATGCTTTGTTCGATTCTTCAGTTGTGCCATTTAGACCCAAAGAGGTATAAAGGACACAGCTTTAGAATAGGTGCAGCTACTTATGCAGCTGAGCAAGGAATTTCTGATGCCCAAATTAGACAAATGGGTAGATGGAAATCTGATGCTTTTAAAAAATATATCAGGATATCTTCCCTGCAATCTGTTTCTTAACTCTATTTGCTAGGGGGTTTGATGTTGTTGCTTGCAGGGGCGGCACAACCTTGACCCCACACGTATCATTAAGGGTACTTTTGCCATATATTTCTGGTAATACCTCTTATTAATTTTGTCGGAATGCAATTTGTGCTGGGGTGGGGCGTGCCCCTTCCTTTGCAGGGGCTTTGGCGGTTTATTGCCCTCACCTTCGTAGGCAATACATATTTAACAAAAGTTTATATTCTTATTTATATTGGATATTTGGAACTTAATAAAGCGGCTATGTGATAAATTTCACATAGCCATTTTTTCTCCATTAAGTTGTTTGTATTGCCTTTACGAACAGAGCACAGCACTTATTGCATTCCGATTAGGCCTGCCCTTCTGTGGGGGAAATTGAAGCATAAATACATTATTTGCTTGCAAATAAAATTTTATGCAGCAATTGAAACTCTATTTTAATTCCTTCATAATGTTGATTGAGGTTGGGAACATGGAATCGAGGGTATTGATTTGAAATTTGAATCCAAGATGGCGTTTACTACTAATGTCGTAGTTAAGGAGCGTCGTATAATGGCTGGCGCGTTCATGATCTCGTTGACACACAACTTTTTCATCGACCCTCCTCCTCCCCATTCCTGCCTCTTCTTTGTACTAAGATAATTATCATATATATTAGCGGTTTATTGCCCTCACCTTTGTAGGCAATACATATTTAACAAAAGTTTATATTCTTATTTATATTGGATATTTGGAACTTAATAAAGCAGCTATGTGATAAATTTCACATAGCCATTTTTTCTCCATTAAGTTGTTTGTATTGCCTTTACGAACAGAGCACAGCACTTATTGCATTCCGATTGGGCCTGCCCTTCTGTGGGGGAAATTGAAGCATAAAATTAATTAACTAAAAGTAAGAGAACTTAAAAAGACAATGATTTATTATTGTCTTACGGCAGCAATGTTGCCAGCTGCTATTACATTTTGAGAGGGTTGTTTCCTGTACAAAAAAAATTTAAAAATTATTGAAAGTCATCTCGATTGTTTTTTGTCACAGATTTGCCGACCACTTTGCGAGTTACATGAAGCTTATTGTGATAGCACTCCTGGTTGGTGCGACAGCATCACTTACAATATTCACTCTGATCTGTGCTGGTGTTCTTCCATACTCAAAAGTTGTCCTCTACCTCACAAGTATCTTAGGGGGATTCTTTGTCAATGGAACTATCCCGTTGTTCTTTGAATTGGCTATGGAATCTACATATCCTGTTGCTGAGGGAATCACATCAGGATTTCTAACCTTCTCCAATAATTTTTTGCAAATTGTGTTTTACATCTTCCCAATGATTCCTAATTTCGGATTGAAGTGGATCAACTGGTGCGCATTTGTGACCACTGCCATCTGTATTCCACTGTTGATGATTTGGCGACAAAGGCGATACCGCTCTTCAGTTGATGAGAAGCCTGACAGCTACGTCCCAGCACCCCACAACCGGGAAATGAATAGTGAGACTAATTATGGTAGTGCCAGCTCTAGTGTAAACAATTTTCTTCCAAATTCGTCAATGCAAACAGCACGTCACGACTCTGATGTTTCACTTCCCAAAGTATAATAATATTTGCATTGTTTTAAATGTAAAGAAGGGCAAAGCCTTGAATCATAAGTAGTACTGAGCTAAATTAACCACAGGGCTTTCATTAAGCTTTGGAGAAGCTGTCTCCACCAGAAACGTTAGCCTCACATTTTTCAAGTTTCAGTCCATTCCGACCTACTCCGTCTCTAGGCACTAATCAACAGTTTTATTGCACTGGGGTGATAATTTATAACAAAACTAGACATTTTTTGTTTGTTTCTGTTGACAGACAAACATTTTTGGGTTTTTAAATGCCATCAAATTTGTGTGATACTACCTCTTTAAATTAAAGGATTAAGTGGCTAGGTATCTTCACTGTCTTCTACTAATTAATGGCAGCCCTGAACAGCTATTAAATTTGAATCTTCCATTTATTGTCATTCATTCACCATTAAATTAAGTAAGAATTCTCAGCATGTCGTGAATACAGTTGGCTAATGGGTTTGACTAAACCCTTTTGCTGATAACATAAGCCATTTTCTTTTGTATAATCCTACTTATTTAGGATAAATATTAGCCATTTACTGCACAAAAATTTTTTAAAACAGTTAACTTCACGTTGTCCTATTTTGAAATAATTGGTTGTTATTGGACTTCCAGCAACCAAATTTTATCTGGCAGTCAGAAGATTTTTTTTAATTCAAGGGTTTCCAAATGAAGGACAAACATGTAATCCCATCCAATTTGGGACAGGACTGCAAAAGTGTAAAGGTGCTTTCATGTGCGAGTTGGCAAATGCTAGTTGGTGTTTGTGAACGCGATGACAACAGTTGGCAAGGATGTTGGTGACTATAAGAAATAGTTTCTAATCCTGCTCACTCTATCAAGAATGTCTTTGGGTTCACAAACTCACTTTTGATGGGAGAATACTTGCCAAATGTGTTGTTAACTTGCAAAACCTAAGAGATGAATTTACGTAGAACTGTCATCAAACTAAGGCTTAGTGATAATGTGAAATTTCTGGATGTTTGTTGTGTGAAAACACACCAATGTTTTGGAGTTTGCCAGCTTCAGTTCATCATGTAATAATATTATGGAGGGTGTAAGTTTCTATAATATTGGTTGGTGCTTTAAGGTGACTCGACCCAGTTATTTTTTGGCGGTACCACCCTATTTTGAAGCTCTCTGGTATCCCCACCTTTACTTTTATCGTAAATGTAACACATAGAATGGATAACATATAGATCAATCTACAAGATAGCAAAAAAAAATTGGCGATCGGAGTAAATGTCACGTTGTTATAGTGCCACGCCCCTTTGAGGTCTGAGTCGAAATTCTGCTGTTGCCGGCTTTTTTTCGTAGAAATCTCTCGGCTCCACATAGTGCGCATTAGTGCCTTGCGCGGAACAGAGTTTCAACAAAATCACAAAGACCCAATTCGAGAAATTTAGCGCTTTCCAAATTTAGGTCATAATTTATGTAAAAATGATAACCAAACTTTAAACGATTATATCTTATAAACTATAAGATTTATTCCTTTATTTTGGGGATCTTTATAACAGGTGGGCCCTTGCAAGTCAGCAGAAAGCTTTAGGGTCTTGTAAATGTGCGCGATTTCGAGCAATGCAAACATATAGAAATTATAGTTTTAGCTATTTGTTGACGCTTGTCAACGTTTCAGAGTCCTCCTCACAAAAAAAGCATTTTAAAAATTCGTAGTTTTTTTTCCTTCAAATTTTTTCAGGGCTACAATTAATTAACTAACCACCCGGATTCTGAATTTCATGGTCATTGAAAAACTGTGACATTATCTTCTGTAAGCCCAAACTTGAGTAAACATTGAAGATTTTTAACGTTTTGGCTGAGATTGTGCTTTGGGAGTTTTCTAATGTTTCGAGTCTGTCATGATACAGCATTCTTGGTCAGCACACGTGCAATGACCACGCTTGTCTGACTTCCGAATGCACTCATTGGACATTTAACGCGTGCTTAACAAGAATGATGTATCATGACAGACTCGAAACAATAGAAAATTCCCAAAGCACAAACTCAGCCAAAACGCTAAAAATCTTCAATGTTTACTCAAGTTTGGGCTTATAGAAGATAATGTCACAGTTTTTCAATGACCATCCCATTTAGAATCCCGGTAGTTAGTCAATCAATTGTGGCCCTGAAAAAATTTGAAGGAAAAAAAACTACGCGGGAGCTGAAAGGGCTTTAAAAATAGGCTCCCTTGTTTTCGATTTTTTTTTTTACTTTATACTTCATTTTTACCCATTTTCTATAGAAAACTGAGGGTCCAGATGGGGTCCAAATGGGCGGGGGGAAGGGGGGGGACCACGTTTTGTACCGGGCCTGAGGGCGTATAAGGCCCGATTCATACGTCGAACTTTACATGAGCCGAACCTAATCATTTGGTTCGGCGCATGTAAACATCGACGTATGAATCAGTTAGGATCGATAGATTTGTATTTGGGTCGACCCGCCGTTCTATTCGACTGCGCCAGTCGAATAGAACGGCAGAAGTTTGACTTCGATTCAGACGTCGAACTTTTCATGTGCCGAACCAAATGCATACGTTACGTATAAATTATATAAATTATATCTATCCCAGAGGTTTGTGCTTTCCATCGACTTGGCATGTGCGCAAAGGACTTCATTCTGAACAAGATGGCGGGAAGAGAGGAATGTGCTTGTTCCTCTTGTTTTGAACAACTGGATATACTTGTCTGAGATGCAAAAGATTAAAAAAAAAAAAAGAATATATTCTTGAAGTGCACACGCATTTCAAACCGACAGAAACTTTCCAATACAGGCTATATCAAAGGCGAAACGTCAAGACTTCTCAGAACAAAATCTTCAAAAACAACATTTGAAGAAAACATTACTCTACTCAAACAGAGATTACGCAACAGAGGTTACCTCGATAACCTTATATATAAAACTTTTTCAGATGTCAACCTCCGCGAAAGAATGTCAGCACTACAAAACAAACTCAAAACCCGTTTGCCATGGAATATCGCCCTTCTGTGCCTTACCTAAAACAATTCAGATGAGTAAATACAGGAGCCATAATCAGGGATGGAGACCGTAAGCGTGGGGTCAACACGTTCCCATGAGTTGTACCAAAAAAATCTATTTTTAGAAAAAATTGCGCCCCCCCCCCCCCCCCCCCTTCACGTCATAAGCCCGCGTGAATACACGCAAATTTGCGTGGGACTACTACCTTATATGTGACACGGAATGCAGCTGAGAAAAAATTCACTAAAGATAAAAAAGTCCTTACCTGTCTGAGTACAAGTCCGTAGAGTGTAAGCTTTTTTCATTCATTCAACAGCAGCAACGCACGCAGCGGCACCGTTTTGGCGCCTTTTTGACTTAACTGTGAGAGTCATGTGATCAATAGGCCGCGTATTCCAACTTTTCCCGTCTTCTTTCAATTGTTACCTTTTCTTTGTGAGAGTCTAATTCCTTAAATGTAGGCACTAAAGAGATATTCTTTGGCAGAGTTTTAAATTTTGAACGGGTAGAAAAAAGTTTCAATTTCTCCACGCGCGATCCTCAGGTCGTTTACACGCGTGCGCGCACGCACGTATGGCGCAATTTGTTTTCTTAAAATAGATTTCTTGGTACAACACATGGGGACAAGCCCACAAGTCAAAATGGCATCTCGTTACGGTCTCGATCCCTGATTATGGCTCCTGGTAAATGACACTTGATAGAAAATCAGCCTCCGCTAAGGAAGATCTTCAAAGCGGACCCTTCCTTACTTTCGTACAGAAAAGGGAGATCTTTGAAAGACGTAGTCGTAAGAGCAAATTAGCTTTGAAGGTCATATTCTTCCTATCTCGACCAGTAGGAGCCGTGTTTGGCCTATCTTTATTATTTTACCAAACAAGCTCTTCCATGTCAGAATTCATCTTTCCCGCCATTTTGAATCTTGTTGAGTAAAAACAACAGCCGCTGACCACGAAAATCTACTTTCTCACTTTAGCTTTAATTAAGTTCGACTTCAGTTAGGTTCGACGTCTGAATCAACTGCCGAACTTAATTATTTGGGTCGATTAGGTTCGGCTCATGTAAAGTTCGACGTATGAACCGGGCCTAAAGCCTCTTTTTTATCGAGCTAGTGTGCTCAAAATTACAAATTTGACAGTCACGGCGAGCGTGCCAAAACAACAATCAATCGTAATAATAATAATAATAATAATAATAATAATAATAATAATAATAATAATAATAATAATAATGGACTGTTTATTCAAAATACATTGCAGTCATTAGACTGAATTGCGTATTTTACAGAAAATATATAAGGAGGTAAAAGTTAAAACTAGTTACAAACACATGTACATGATATAGAAATATAAGTATCTAATGATTAAAATATGTTTGGTTACTAGCTATATACTACGCGTTGTTTGTTGCTAGTCATCTTTTGACATTGCATACACAAAGGACTGTCTAAAGCGGTCTGTGCGCGAGCGTGGTAGATTATATGTTCTCTGTTGTCGCAGGCAGTAGCTTTGTTCATTTCTTGGAGGCAGTAAGTTGTGTAGTTTATGCCCCGAGTTGTTGGCGATTGAATCAAAGAGACGTTTACATAGTTCATTGCGTCTCTCTTTTAGCGTTGGCAGGCCTAGGCTGTCCAAGCAGTCCTGATATGACATATCTGGGAGAATTATGGGAAGAACTCTTTTCTGTATTTTCTCCATATCCTCACTGAGATAAGCGGGGAGCGCGTGATGGAAGAGGGGAGCGCAATATTCTAGGACAGATCTGATTGTTGTACAATAGAAATTAACAATGTCATTACAAGGTACACGAGCCCTTTTCAGGAGAACAATGAAATGTATTCGCTTGTTTGCCTTCTTAATGCAATCTACGACTTGATTGTTCCATTTGAGGTCACTAGATATGGTAACACTTAGGATTTTGGCGCAATCGATGACGGGAAGGGCTTTGCTATCTACTACAAGTGGAGAAAAGTTATGAGGATTTTCCTTAAAGTCAATAATTAACTCTTTGCACTTGTCAGCGTTAAGTTGCATCAGCTGGGTTTGGGACCAGGTGTCCACCGCAGTAACAACGCGTTGTACGTCACCCAGGGAGCCACGGAGCATGGTTTGAGAGATGAGAAATTGCCAAAACAACAGTCAATTGTGTTGACAAAGTCGACCAGCGTGCCATAATACATAATTAAAGAAAAAAAACAAAACCACTTGAATATATTCACTATAAACACAATCAGAGGAGGTATAAAGCCTCTTTTTAATCGAGCTAGTGTGCTCAAAATTACAAATTTTGATCGACCAACGACTTACGAGTCACATGGCGTGTCGCTGTTAGTTGTGCGGTTTTTTCTGCTTATCCATTAGCGATCCATTAGCGTGTCCAAAAGTGAAAAACAGTCTAAGCTCTGTTAGCCGGGAAGCCACTATCAGTCAAGCTTGAGGGAGCTTAGCAAATCAGTTTGGATAGTCTTTTTATTCCAAAATTGTAGGGGGCTTAGCTTCGTTTGAAATCAGAACTGCTCAGGTCCAAAGTCCACTTGCTGAAGTGCGTGCACTGAAGTAACAGCTCACGAGAATTTATGATGCTTCGTCTATTGTGTATGTAACTAGTCATAAGTCATTATCAGGGCCATAGTGGTGAGACTAATTTCAATTTTTCACGTGGATATTAAAATGTAACCATTTTCAGATTCCGAGGAAGATATTTGTCTAGACAAATATCCTTCTAATGGTAGTTTTAATCCCTTTGCAATTTCTAATAAAGAAGCACACATATTAAATGGAAACATAAATAACTTGGAAGCTGCAAACATGTTTGAGGAAAATAGCTATTCATTTGGCAGAGATCACTTCAGAACAGAAAGATCACTTCCGCTTGGCTCAAATTACAGGAAGTGACGTCATTGGCTCAACACGAAAAATTCCACATGGCTAATTTTCATATGGATTCTACTTCATAAACTGTATTCTGCTGTTATTTAGTTCGCAACAGCAGAATATAGTTTATGAAAATTAGCCGTGTGGAATTTTTCGTGTTGAGCCAATGACGTCACTTCCTGTAATTTGAGCCAAGCGGCCTTGTTAACTTCCGGAACAAGGCCAAGTAATGGCGGCCGTGAAATCTCGAATAAAAGGCTAAAAAAAAAAACTTCCAATCGTCGTAAAGGATCGAAATTTGGTAACATGAGTAAGAAGGTCATATTCTACACGAAAATGCAAAAAGATGGAAAATGAAATTTTCGTCCCAGAGGCACTTTAAAAGACATTTGACACATTTGAATTCATGCTCATTTCTATCGACAATTTTACATTTTCAGCTTTGTCTCAGGTAATGCAAGGGCCACATACATTTCAGCTCTAATCTACCTTACAAGTTTAGTTCTTACGGACATTCTAAACAACAAAGAATAGCATGTGAGTTTTGCAATGCTTTTTTAAACAATCTTTCAATTTGAAAAAGTGTTTTGTAGTCTGGTTACTTCTTAATTTTCATTGCGCACGCAAATGTCACAGTTTTTACTCGTTGGCACTCTAGCGCCAGGTATTTCTAGTAATAATCAGCTTAAGGTGTGACGGTGTGTAAGGTGTGTAAGGTGTTAAGGTATGACGTGGACACCTTATATCGTTAAAAAGGAATTAACAGTTCATAACAGCGATGACGTAGACCGTTGGCTTCACAGTAAACAGAGTATTAAGTGATAAATCAAAGTATACTATAATAAATTGAAATAAATACCTGTACACTATTTGCTCTCAATCAGTTGAACGAGCTGCAGCACGCCTCAACATGTTTAAAATTCTGAGAAGAATATTTCAACGCAGAAAACGCAACTTTAGAACCAGCTTGGACAGAGATACGTTTACCATACTCCTGCCCAGAAGAAATGTTTGCTTCCACGGAACTGTCGAGTGGATTTGAAAGAAGTCTCCCTTGTTACAACACAGATCTATGTGTGATCATAGCGAAAGAAGAAAATGCCTCGCGGGGAAAAGCTGAAATCGCCGATGAACGTAAAGAGGGTTTGTCGACGGAGTCACTGGAACACAGTCAGCATTCAGTCCAGCCTGATTCTGAAAGCAAAGGTAAACAGAAGTTGAGGCTGGAAGAGCTAAAGAAGAAAACTCCCCCTGGATACAAGCAGTTCGAGGCCGCTCTTCGATCGCTGGATGTGGACGAGGAAACTGCCTTAGAGTTGTGGGAAGATCTCTTTTCAAAGCTTTGAACAGTGTTGAAATAATAGCACAAAGGGCCGAACAATGTGAGAAAAGTTATAAAAGTTGAACAATTGTAACTCATATGCCGTTGGCCAGGTAAAATAATTTTGTATGTATTTTATCTGTTATACACTAAGTTATTAACCAAAATTCGTGGTTTCTTGTATCTCCTGTGCCCAAACTTATCTAGGGTTCTTTCATTATTATTCGTTGGAAGGCCTTAGGGCGAGAAACTAATTCTGTAAGTTGTAAACTAAGCGTCTTGGACCCAATAAAATGATAAACTCATAACAAGGTGATTTAATATTGATCGCCATTTTTTTTATATTCCGGCATCCAGATTTTTGAATCAACCATATTTCCATCGTTAATTCATCCAACCAATTAACCAAAGTGTGTAGTTAGGCTCGCTTTTCTCTCAGTACTACTGCCAACAAACTGGATTAAGAACGGACGTTAACAATCTATCTACAATCATTTTCACTTGTTTAATATCACATTTATATTGCTGGCCTTATCCACCGCCAGCAGGTGCTACGATGATAATGATTACATTTCTATTAATATCGCTTCACAAATTATACATTTTGCACTCATTGCGAGCCTATTTGATGCTCCCCGCAGACAAGTCCCTTCAGGAGCTTAAAAGCACCCTGCTATCGATAGGAGCCCTGAAATATTTCAATAGCTTGCCTTGATCATAAAAAAGGTTTCTGGGTGTCATTTCAGATCTTTTATAGCAAAGACGGGACATGGCCCAAATGCCCATAACAGTGATAACGTAACTTTGCGGCTAAATACTGTTTTTAGAAAACCAACCAGTTTGAAGCGTGCTGCTGTTCGCTCAGTTAAAACAGGAATGTGTAAATGTTTCATGAATAATACCATACTCCTGTTAACTTTAACACTCAGATTAACTTCAAAAGGTAACGTTTGACGTCATTGTGATATTATTGTTAAATACCCTCGCTACACTGACGCACGTAACCATGCAATTTTAGCACCTTTGCACCACAAAGCGTGCAAATTTGCTCGTTTCTAAAATAGATGTGAACAGGAATGTCCTCGTAACACCTCCCCTCTTCCCCCAACGATACATAAAGCAACAACATAAGTGTAATATTAGAAAAGCAAAACATGAGTGCGTTGGTAATAGTACAGAGAGAAAAGTGACCAGAGGTACAAAGTCAGATCGTTTATGCGAATATGGTTGACTGACAACTTTTTCTTTTTTTTTGGGGGGGGGGGGGGGGGGGGGACTCACGATGACAGATTTTCATTAACTGTTGTCTTGAGATATAAGTGATGCCATAAGTTAGAGTGCCGTTGCTACACTGAACTACCGACTCATAATATTGAAATATGGAGCCAAACTTGTAATAATATGTTGTAAAACCGCCGTTTTATATTTGTTATGAAATTTAGTTACTCTTATTACAGTTATTGTTGTCATTTCAGAGTCATCTTTAGGCAAGGGATGGTATCTCGTAACTACTTCCGTTAACGTTAATTCGATTCATGCTCACAAGTTATTTGAGAAAAGAGGTAAAATACATAAAACTATTCACTAGATGAAAGTAGTGTTTGAATCGTACTTGCTTATTTTGTGACGAGAATTTACAAAGCTACAGCCTTATACAAAAACTCTCAGAAACTTTTCGACAGAAAATATCTCATGGAGAATGTTGAAAATACCATTTCCAAGCCTCTAGATTTCAAAATTTTCTGGTAGAGGATGGCTCCAGATCCCCCTACAAACTCGCGACCCCGGCGCTCGATTTCAATCCCCCTAGTTGAAAATAGGCTCCGCCGTCCCTGACGTTTAAAAATGTCGGGGGCGTTTGAACAGGTCGTTCAACATTGTTGAAAGTGCAAAAAAAATGTTGAAAGTTTGCTGAAAGCGTGTTGAATTCAAATTTAAATTGGTTTTAAAAACTTTCATTCAAGATCGTTTGCAACATTTCCTTTGTTATTGAAATTGTGGAGTGGCCTTGAAACCGATTACAGTAAACGGACCCTAACAGAACGAGATCATCTGAAAATTTCCGTGGATATTCGAAAGATTGTCTAAACGTTATCCGAACATGTTCGATCATTTTCTGGAATAGTGCCGGAGAACATCTTGTGACCGTGATAAATACCAAGAAAAAGGTTTTAAATCCTGAGCTTTCGCTTCTTAACTATCGCAGAACCTTCGTCAGCGAAACAAAAACACGGCTTTTCATCTCACCTTTTTAATTTGTAACCAAGGCATGGAAAAGTCACTACCGGTATCTATTCAGTGAGAAGAAACTTGTCTTTGGTGATTCCCTGTAGTCTTTCTTATCAAAGGAGGTTAATCGACGGACATTTGTGCAACACGTTTGCCTTAGTGGTAAAGCGCCAGCCTGACTCAAAACAACAAGCCATATTATTCTATAATTTTCTGTTGAATAATTACATGTTTCTTTCCACATTTAGGTTCTCAAGGCGGGTAAAAATACAATCTCTTAATTTGTACCCTTCTTTTAGTGGTGGGAATTTGTGCTCCATAATGGTACGTCGTTAAATAAAAGAGAGAATCAGTAACAATATTATCTGAGGAATACAACATAATGTGAAAGACATGAGGTTATAAATTAGTCAAAAAGAAGATAACGGAATAACATTTCTGATTGGAACTCCGCGGGGTGCAACATCGATAGGCCAGACATTTGCACCATTGAGAAACGCCGAGGTTTTATATCAGTTTGTCGGTAATTATGCTTGTCTTAGAACATCAACGATCAAAACACCATTCAACAGTATACGAGCGATTGTACCGAGGTAGAGTGCTAGGGGCATTTGATTCAAGGCTAGCTGATAATGGTGAGACCTTTTTGTGTGTTGTTGAGTGAATTTTATTTTTTTTACTTTTGTCCTTTCCTTTCGTGTCAGTTCTCACCGACTGATCAATAAGGAAACGACAGACTACAAATTGCATATCTCTTTAAAGCTACTGCCACCTCGGACGGAACAAAGAAGTCCTCTTATAATGCAACCGTGATATTAACAGTATCTGCTAGTTTCGATATTTCGTAGCCGATTGTAAAGGCTACAACTAACATTAAAGTTGCAATCTGTATGACAGTTCTTCTTACATTGTGTAAAATTAAAGGAAGTAAAAAAATTAAGGAGAAAAAGAAAGTAAGGGAAAAAAAGGAAGCATTTAGTCTCATTCATGACTTTTAATGCTGAGCTGAGGAATGTAATTTTCTCAGTCCTTTATTCCATGATCGTGTTTCTGTGAGTGACAAATGCGATAAATCCCTACAGGACTGTGATGTAACATTGTGATAAAGTAAATGCGGTCTTTAAGGATTGGTTTTCTTTTTGTACCAGATTTAAAGAATACTTCCGTATTTCAAAACCGACACAGTTCCCTGATGCAGTTTTTCTTAGTCATTGGCCGGGATCTCAATCGATATGTTTGCACTATTTTTTTTTACAGGAATCACTCACCGAATTCCAGCTGGAAGGTAGGTTTTGAAACACAGCAAAGAATGAACAACTTCAGTAGCTTTCATTTGAATGGTCATCGTAGGATTTCGTCCAAAAAACCAAAAAATAGAATCACCTTGTACAGCATAACAAATAGGACCATGTACAGTAAAGTAATAACCAATATATAAATAGCTTTCGTACTGTCACCGATTCAATTCACAAATTTAAAAGCTAGAACTTCCCTGTACAGCACCATAGAAAAATGTTCAGGCTAAATGTTTTTAAACGGTTTTACTACTTGGAATGTCATACACAAATTCAAAAGTTAACCCATAGTAGGCAGAATTAAACGTTAAGGTCAGTAGTGCACAATTCTGACAATTGTGCTCGCGTTTGTATCAACTATTGTTGGCATGTTGTGATCCAATTTTAACGATTACTTATTTATGCAATAAAATGATAAAAGATAAAAGATGACATCAACCCGTTTTTGTGAATAAATCATGAAGTCATTTTACAGTAACATATTTTAATCGCAAAACATAAATCAATTTTTTTTTGTACTCTCGTGTAGAGTATTTCGAGGCTTTTCGACATTATGATAGGGACAACAGTGGTTTTATTACCAGCAAGGAGCTTGGGAAACTTATGAGATCACTCGGCGAGAATCCTACAGAATACTATCTGCAAGAGATCATTAACGAGGTGGATATCGATGGTAAGTCGCAAGAGCACGCTGCGGGTCGCTCGTTTGAGTGCGCGTGCGCGGGAATCATACGCGCGTTCTACCTTGATAGTCATGCGTGTGCGTGGAGGTTACTTGTTTGGAAAGCGCGTGCGGGAGTGGAATGCATATTCATACTTTGAAATCGCTCCTTTTCCTGTCACCTGCGAGTTGAAATATCGCTCTTTTGGCCGGTTTTGTTGACAAGCATGCGGAAGTTTATCGGTCATCTTCTTGCTTAACTTCGACGAAATGCTTGGATATATAACAGGAGTAATTAAGAGGGTAGCAGGGATGTCGCAGTGGTGAGAGCACTCGCCTCCCACCACTGTGGCCCGTGTTTGAGTTGGTAGATAGGTTGAGTTTGTTGTTGGTTCTGGTTCTTCTTCCAAGAGGTTTTTCTCCGGGTTCTCCGGTTTTCCTCCCTCCAAAAAAACCAGCATTTCCAAATTCCAATTCGACCTGGAAACAGTGGACGAAGAGCCACTCTGTGAATGTGCCACCAAATTCCCATTTCAGAATTTATTGAGAATGACAGGCGAAATTGGAAGTAAACTATACGTGTTTTTACGGGGGCTTTTCCCCTTGTTTTAGGGCAATGTTTCCTCCAAATGGACTTAAACGAACGATTTGCTTGTCAGTGGCAAAATTGATCCACTTAAGTGCCAAAATACTTTTCGTTTTGACTTTTTAACAGGAAATGGAAAGATGGATCTCCAGGAATTCGTCCAGCTAATGTCGAAGAAAACTCAGTTTGGAATGGACGCAAACGAGGCAAAAGAAGCTTTCCGAATATTCGATCCAGATGACCGCGGCTACGTCCTCACCTCCGAACTTAGGCAGGCGTTCGGAAGGCTGGAGGAGAAAATATCTGAGAGGGAACTGGACGACATTTTGGAGGACAAGTGCCAAGCTGGAAACAGAAAAGTATCTTTTGAAGGTATAAACTCACTTGGTAGCGAATTAAGTTCAAGTTCAAGTTGAAGTTCATTTATTCACACTTATTCAAATTACAATAGAAACAACAATGGTAAGTAAGAATAAAATAGAAACAGAGCTAGCTTTATACCTTGTTGAATTATGCATTACATTTGAAAAGTGCGTAGCTAGCATCCAAAGTAGCAAAGATTTCGATAGGCCACTACTAAAGGCACAATTAAAGGCACGAATTGCAATTTAGGAATAATAAGTATTGTTATATGACGCTTAGACTTTCACTCAACAAAACGAGCACTGTGATTGGTTGATTCTTGGTCACGTGCCCCTGATCAAATACAAATGTATCCCGACCGGGATACAATTCCGCAGTTGTTGCCCTCTCAGTTGTTTGTTTGTTTGTTTGTTTTGCTGTTATTGTTGAAGGGAAAATTTAAATCATTATGGTCTCTCGGGAAACTAGTTAGTTTCTGAACTAGTCGAAGACTAGACTAGTTTCCCTAAACTCGGGAAACTAGTTAGTTTCTAAACTAGTCGACTTCGTCTCGGGAAAAATCAGGACTCTCGGGAAAAAAAAACTAACTGTTTCCCTCGGGACTATACATTAAGTGAATATTATTAAAAACTGGATCATTGTATAATGCAATTCCAGGGATTTGATTGGTTTAGCGGCCATGGTATATGAGCCATTATGCCATCCCCGAGAGAAACAGGGACCATTTACAAGATATAGTGTAGCAATATTTCTTGATTGTTTTTAATAAAGCAATTATTGCACTCACTCTCGCTGGATATCAGATGATTATAAACAACTCGGCACTACGCGTCTCGTTGGCAATCTAGCTATCATCTCATATCCAATGGATGCTCGTGGAATAGTTGTTAAGTGTTACCCACAGTCCAGAAACTACGGGGAGACTGGCACGAGTGATGGATTATGGGATCGCTTAGGTAGAATGATGGAAATTACACCGAGGAATAAGTGCATTTCTCGGCAGTCAGTTGTAAAGGAAATACTCTTTTGGGTGAAAACTATTTACTAAGAACTACGCTACCTCTGGAAAATGTCGAAAAATGCACTTATTCGTCTGCGCGATGTCCATCGGTCTACCCAAGCGATCCCACAATCCCTTACTCGCACCAGTCTTCTCACGGTTTCTGTGTGGGGCATTCGAGTTGATGGACTTTCAATGTTGTTGAACGTTGTTCTTTTCCACTAAATTCCCACAATCTCGTACCCAGAGTCCTCAGGCTTTTTGGTCAGCCGGTGGGCGCCAGGAGAGACTCTGGAGACTTCAAAAAAATTTAAATTTTTTGATTGGCTGCTCCGTAACGGCTTGCATTGTGTTACCGCAGAAATCCTGCAGTAATAACATTCCATTTTCCCAGAGTCTCTCTTGGCGACTAACCGCTGCCCAAAGAGCTTGAGGACTCTGGCTACGAGATTGAAATTCCCGACGAGCATATCTGAATGTCTCATTTTTATAGGGCTCTTTTGTCGACCGGTCATTTGAGTAACACAGGACAGACAGGAGAATAGTTTATTGTTTTAAAAGTGTTTTCTCAAGAGTAATTTGCTATTTTTTATAGCCACTTTATATATTTTACAAATTGTGATCGTGCACTAAACGTCCATACACTGATCAAATAGAAGAAAGATCCTCGCAGTTAGTACGCAACTTAAGGCGGCAGTTGCGAAAACAAAGACTGAAAAAAATTCAGGCTTGAACGGAATTCGAAACTTTGACCTCTGCGATGCCGGTGCAGCGCTCTACCAACTGAGCTATCAAGCCAACTGAGAGTTCCCAGTTGGCTTGATAGCTCAGTTCTTTTCGCAACTGCTTAAGTTGCGTACCAACTGCGAGGATCTTTCTTTTATTTGATCTTTCATCCGCAGTTCAAAATATAAAATTCATTGATTTACACTCATTTAATACACTGATCAGTCAACAATTCATTTTGTCCACAGAATTTAAGAAGATGACAAGAATACAGAATTCTAATACTGAGAGTAAGTCGAGGAACTGCGTGCACCGACCACACGCTTTGAGCAAGTAAACATCGATGCCAAACCATATATACGTCTGTAACGCCTCCCCCTCTCGGAGGAGGGGAGGGTATTCCTGGGACGTTTTGGCGGCAGAATACAGCTCGGTTTAATTTCCCAAGCCCTGAGCCTATATGTAATTTTCCGGTGTCCTTTTTCAGATCTAGTCACTAGAATCCATACCCGATAGATAGCTTGTCTTGTTTTGTAAACAAATGTGCCTTATTACATTTGTAAATACATGTATATGGAGACTAAAGTGGATAATTTGTAAGTTGATTTTAGAAATTAAAAGGTTAACGTACAGTTGCGGCGAAAACGAAAAAAGAAATAAGAACGGAAAACAAAAAGAAATAAGTAAAAAATCTTTCCAGGACAAGCGAGACTAGTTTCCATTCCTCTTGGCGCCAAAATGTCTCAAAATCCTTCAGCGACTTATCAACAAATAAGTTTAATCCAATGGTGATCTTGTGATAGGTCTTCCCTTCAAATCTTGAACGAAACTGCTCAGCTGAAACACAACGAGACAGAAATTTTTAGCAGATTTCAAACTCGACGAAAGCGACTTAGAATTGCCGGTAAGATATAGGGGCCCTTTCAGACTTTTAAGCACATAAAAAGCAAACAAATAGGCGGAGACCCAGGCGCAGTCGGGACGGGACGAAGATCCCTCGGGAAAAATCGGGACTAGAAAAAGTTTCTTGATTTCGCCCGTGGAATCATCAATCCTGGCTCTACCTGGATGAAATGTCGAAAGAATTCACCAACAGAAAATCAAGACATGCTCGGCATTCTTTCTATCCTGAAATTGGCGGTCGTTGGACCGTCATTGAGGCCGGAGTTTTTACACAAGCTTGGATAGCACTAAGCCATGTATATAAAGAACTAGATGAATATGGTTTTGAAAAAGGATGCAAGCTATCGGTCTGTAATGTCACGGATAAAACGCTTCGAGTTATCTCATGGTATTGAGGCCAGATTACCTTCCTTCCTGGATTTTTCAGCTGTTTTAAGTCGATATTTAATAGACTTGCCGAGGAAGACCAATCGTGCCATCCTGTCTAGTATGTGAGTCTGTTAAAAAACAATATACCACGAAGATTATGGCGTCTCTCACTATAGAGCTAATAACAACAACAACAACAATAATAATAATAATAATAATAATGATAATGATAACATAAAGCAATATAGCTCCAGTGCGCATTGCATGATTGACAGTCCGATATGTTTACAAACATAGTGAAGACTAATAATTAAAAATATTTAAATAGAAGAAAGATCCTCGCAGTTAATTACGCAACTTAAGCAGTTGCGAAAAGAAAGCCTGAAAAATTTAGCCTTGAACGGGATTCGAAACCATGACCTCTGCGATGCCGGTGTAGTGCTCTACCAAATGAGCATTCAAAGCCAACTGGGAGCTGCTCATATTGTGAGTTCGTAATATACCTTCTATTTAATATTTCACCCGCAGTTCAAATATAGTGTTTGATATAATCATATTGACTAATAAAAATATTTCTTGACTAAAAATGTTTTCATCTTGTGGTTTTAAATACTGTAACCGTTTCTGCACTTTTAATATACTCTGAATTAGAGTTACATAATTAAGGTACTGAGGTGTGAGTTGCATTCTTTGTTTTCTTTTTTCATTAAACCTTTTTTTAATAAGAAGTATGAAATAAATATTACATTATTACATGTATTACATTAAGAACATACCCAAGCTGAGATTTATTACGAACGTCTCTATATTGTCAAATGTTTTGTTAGATGAAGACTAAGAGCCCAAAATGCTAGGATAATCAGTTACATACAGTTTGGTTTTCTTTGGTGTCACAACGTCTGTCACAACGCATACTACGCAGTTCATTTCAATGTTACTTGGAAGATAATCTTTAAAAACGATTTGTAAAGAGTCTCACCTTTACCCACTCAGGCTGATCGATGTTAACATTCATGTGAAAGAATGAGATGAGCAGACATGATACAGCAATAGCACAGACGCATTGAAACATCACAAAGTAAGAAAACTTGCAGAATGCGGGCAGCTCAGGACTCTTGGGCATGGCATTAAGAGCCTGTAAAGATAAAAATGATCAGTTGTGTAGTACAAAAAAACAACAACAACAACAACAACAATAAAAATAGAAAACACTTATCCCATTCTCCATCCCACAGCTCTTTCGCTTTATTGAACGTTATATGGCTCATGTACACGTATTGCACCTGCAACAGACCAAGGGACTCTTACGCCCTGACGTACATGTCCCCCCCAAAAAACCATGTAATTTCCAGTTACCGTGATAACTAAATTCAACATCTCTTGTTGACAAAACGTCATTACACGTTGTTTTCTTGTCATTTTGTGGATGGTGGATGTTCCAGTTTGAATTTCTGTGAATGATCGGTTTTCTAATTACGCGTATCATCTTGTTCTCATGCGAGTTGATTTGTGCATGCTTTTGATCGGCCACCTTAATCTATAAAGATCGTTCCATGAACCGTGACAGCCTGGGGAATAATTTTTCACATGTACTAAATACATTGGAAAAGGTGGACAAGTAAGGGAAGAAGATAGAGGGAAACGTAAACAAGTATTTTTCAGTATGTTTCTTTAAACTAGTGAGTAAGTGATGAGTGGCGGGATAAGGGACAAAAATATTTGCAATCTAACATTACATTTCGCCTAGCTCGTCACGTGAAATAGCAAACAAGGGATTTGACCTCAAGAACGTAAACAATGCATCGGACCTTTTAAGACCATTAGCAGTCATCAGTGCAACCTTGATTTAACGAAGTGCCAAGGGTCCAGGGGAATTGGTTCTGTTCCATACATTTTAAAAGGCTGGGCTGGAGATTATCGTTCGTTATACCGAGGACTTCGTTATATAGAGGTTCGTTAAATTGAGGCTCCAATGTAGTGGAAAAAACTAGTGATATAGCTGTGCGCATGCGCAAGGTACTAGCCATACCACGGAGCTGTTTAGTGTGAGCCTTGCAGTATAAATGGTCTATTTGAAATAATAATAATAATAATAATAATAATAATAATAATAATAATAATTTTTAATAATAATGATCTATTTTATTGAACAACGAATAATAAAATAAATTTTACAATCAACATGACTCTAAGCGCACTGTACAAGTATGGTTGCATGCAATAAAATTCAATAACATAATTGGAAATCAATTTTTGCACACTATTTATATCGTGAAATCGATAACAACTCAAGACATTCTCAGTTTACATTGCATTATCCAGCCTAAAAATACAAAGCTTATAAAAATACAACGCGATATTCTTTCTTCTGTCCTCTTCTGCTCTATTTCCTACCTCAATTCTCACTTTCAATAGTTTAAAAAGCGTCGAATAGTTAATAAAAAATAAATAAATAAATAAGGACTATCTAAAAATAATTCAGACTGACAAAGAAGTCACTAATAACACATAATAATGTTTATTTGACGTAATACTCACCCTTAAGTAATTGACCCACATGGTAAAAAGAGTGTTTATCCCGACTCCAATTCTCTCCCCAGTCTCCGGCGGCAAGAGAAAGACGAGTAGCGTGAGAATGACGTTGGAGAAACATGGTAAGAACAGAATCACTATATAGTAGGTTGTGAAACGCTGAAGCTGCATGGTAAATGTCACAGAAGGACTGGCGTGATCATGACTACTGTTTCCATGCTCCTCGATAGCTGTGGATGTTCCAGTAAAACTGTGTATGAGTATTTGATAAAGAAGAGACATGTATTTCCCTGCGATTGACGTTGGACTTAGCAGGAAAATATGCTGGCTCTCATCGGTATCTAATGTTTGTTTGGTATTTGCGCTGGTATGTGAGAGTAACTGATCGGCCAATTTAATCAGCTTTTGACGCTCTTGTAAAAGCTTCGTTACTTCCTGAGGCTCTTTCTTAGCCTTGTCAAACTTGTTCTTGTCAATGGCAACAATAGCAGAATCAAACGAATCTTCTACAGACTCATTAAACTTGAACTGCTTCTCGTTACTGACTTTTTTCCACTTGAGAGATCGATCTTTTTGGCTTGGGTGTTATAATTACGCGCAGCGCTTGGCTTTTAGCGAGCCACACCATGAGTGGTCATGAGTTGTGTGCGTGTGATATTTAGGGCGGTGAAACTGGGATTTAGAGGAGAGCTTGGTTCAACATGAATCCGTTTGCCTAACATGACTTTTGTGGGTACGTTTCTGCTGCTTTAAATCTAGCGCCAATCAGACCTTAATATTCGCTTTCAAGGGATTGTGATGTACGCATGTGTTCTTTCGACCAGTTTCCCCAGCATCAGGCTGGAGGGATTATTACTACCACACCGTGATCCCACTCCCCAAGCTGGTATGCTTGTCAACTGCAAGGTAGCCCCTCGCTCAGCACCTATTCACATGTTAAATCCCATTTAGATTTCACCAGCGCAGCTTAAAGTACGTAGGTCTTCTCTTTTGTCTCATTATCCTGAAGCTAGATGTCTCTGTCCGTGCAAAACCTGGGAAGGAACTGGATCTGGAATTTTTTTCTTGGCATTACTAGCGTTTCACCACGCGAAGGTAGAGCCCAGGCCTAGACGAGCCAAAAACGTCAAGAAACTAGGTCTAAACCAGAGCACAGCTTAGTCAGAAAGAAAGAATAAAATAAAGAAACAAAATACGGGATAGCCACATACCTCGATACTCCAGGACATTCCAGCCACCAGAACTAAATTTCTCATTTGACTCGGCGAGTGTAGAAGTTTCCACATCAGCCTTGAACGCCAAGTAGTCAGTCGTGTATGCCCAGGTTCCTAAAAAGGTTTGATAATTTATTTATTCCAGCTCTAAAATGTTCATTGCATTATTTGCTTTTTTATGATTAGGTTTATTGATTTAGTTTGGATATATTTCAACAAAATTCTGGGAAAGGTTTCTTCCAGTTAACTGACGTAACGTAACATTTAAGAATTGGTTAATGCCTTTAGCTGTGCGTATATCGAGCTGTATGCACGCGGGAAGTTTGGAGAGCACGAGAGAAGCGTAAGAGTTGCTCTCGTAGCCGAGAGCAACTCTAGCTTCTTGAGTGCAAACTTCCCGCGTGCATACAGCTCGATATACGCACGCTAAGCATTAACCATAACTCGATATACGCACAGCTAAAGGCATGAACCAATTCTTTTATAACATAGTGAAAATAAAGTAAATAATTCCTTGAAAACAGGTTTTGTTCCTGATTAACTAAAAAATTCTCTAAATGTGCTGTACAAAAACACAAAGGTGAAAGTGGTTTCTCATATCGGTTTAATCTTAACGTTTCTTTAAACTTCGACAAGCTCTTATAAATATACATTTTTTATGGTGTTGTCTCTATAAAAAGTTTTTTTTATAACATAGCGCGCGCTTGCTTCCCCATCTGATTTGCACACGTCATCTGATGGACGCACGGCCGTGCGTATGTTGAGAAATGTACCATGATGACGACAATAGGAATTAGATTAGGAAGCACGCGCGCTATGTTATAATACATAATGTACCCACCGAACTGAAGGTTACATCTTTGAGTGTCAAACGGATACATTGTCATGTCCATGATGCAAGATATACTGAGAACTGCCGGCAGGGAGATTTTTATATGGCCATTATATTGGATCTCCGCTAAGTTATCCAGACCGTTATCTCCACCTCCAAAAATTGGACCCCCGGCAGAATCTAACCTGAGAGTAATAATAATAATTACAAGGTGTCGCCGTTACAATAATCATCACTACCATCATCATCATCATTGTCGTCACCTAGTCGTCATCGTCATCAATCAGTCATATCATTAAATTCATCGTCGTCATCATCATTATCATCATCATCATCATCATCATTCTTACAATCACAGTCAATCGTCAGCACACCACCATTATCGACATCGTGGTCATTATCACTATCATCATGATCATCAACATATAATCATTATCGCCATCACCGTAATCATCGGCATTCCAGAGGATGCAACAGGCAAGCATATAGCCGTCGTTTTGGTCTGTCAACTCCACAGTTTCCTCCTAATTTGAACCTTCCTAGTCTCACGTCTATTTTACTCGACCAAACTTTTGACTTGGGACAACAGCCATATTAAATAGCAAATTGAATTGCACTTAAAGTAAAATAAAAAGGAATTACTCACGAGTTGAGAAGCCCCACAGGTGGAGTCCATATTGCTTCCACTGGTAAATTAATACGAGTGATGTTTCCATATTGGTCCGGATCCCAGGAAAGGTAGAAATCTTCCCAGGTCTGCAACAGGTACAGAGTTGGCGCATGTGTTAACGATTCAGAAGATTGTAATTCATTCAAAGATTTTCTTTCTTCTGTAATTACTTGACTGATTCATTATTTGACTATGGACTGATTAGCTGATTGATGATTGAATGACTTATTGACTGATTGACTGGTTGATTTATTAACTCGCTGGCTGACAGACTGACCGATTGATTGATTGATTGATTGATTGATTGATTGATTGATTGGTTGATTGATTGATTGATTGATTGATTGATTGATTGATTGATTGATTGATTGGTTGATTGATTAACTGATTCACTGACTGGCTGATTGACTAATTGATTGATTGACTGACTGACTGATTGTCTGACTGACTGACTGACTGACTGACTCACTGTCTGATAGATTGATTGATTGATTGATTGATTGATTGATTGATTGATTGATTGATTGATTGATTGATTGATTGATTGATTGAGTGAGTGAGTGAGTGAGTGAGTGAGTGAGTGAGTGAGTGAGTGATTGACTGACTGAATGACTGACTGACTGACTGACTGACTGACTGACTGACTGACGGATTCATTGAATGATCGACTGATTGATTTACTAGCTGATTGACCGATTGACTGATTGATTAATTGATTGATTTACACCTGAATGGAAATACCACATTAAAATAATAACAACTTTTGCTACTACAGCTACTACTACTACTACTACATTTTTGCTACTTTGATTGATTATTGATGGATTAATTATTGATGACTTGTTGGGTGGGTCTGTGGACTGACCGAATAAAAGAACAAATGTGTCAACTTTGATAGATGAATAGCCTGTGAACAGGCTCCCAAATGGTGTATAGGGAGAAAAGAAAGACCACGCTCTTTTCGCCCTGTACCCCACTTGGGAGCCTGTTCATAGGCTAATAGATCAACTGAGTGAGTATGTAATTTCTACGTGCGTTTTTAAAAAATAAGCTTGTTTAGTAAAATTAAACAACACAGAATACCCACTAACCAATCTGTACCACAGGCTCATTCTTACAAGCTGCTCAACCTCGTCCTATATGTAAAACAATTATTGCACCATCCCGTCAGATAAATAAATACATAATAATTTCACTGAGACCAGCATCTAAAGCACTAGAAGCGTATCACACGTAGTCAACTAAAATAAGGATCATTACTATTTACTTCGTTCCACCTCAATGACAGTCAGTTTTGCCAACTTCGTTACCTGCAAGGCCATATTTACGAAGCCTTTCAAATTCCAGGTGTATTCTAAGAATGTATTCTAAGAATTTTTTCTACAAAATAGATCCACATGGTTCCTTTCATTTTCCCTCTCAAAAGAAAGCATTTTGTGACATTCTACTGAATACTATTTTAGTGGTTATGGGAGGATCGAACCTCCTGTCTTTAGATGAAGTCGACAACTCGACCCTGTAGCTTTGCAAGATAGGTCTTTGCTTCAATTTGCTGTGCACAATTTTCTTTCTTCTCCTAATAACTTTGCAGAATTTGTTTTCGGTAATATTTTACCCCAACCGGAGTGTTTCTGTAAGGTTTGCGTTTTCGAAATGTGATCGTTTCAGCGGAGCACGAATCTAAAACGCGAAGAAAGCTTTCCGTTTTCAGTATACATGACTGCATTCAGCGTTGGCAAATGGTTCCGTTTTGAAGACCGTTTTCAAAAGTTTTTCGTTTTCGTCACCTTAAGTTTTTGTGTGGACCAAACATTTAACTATATGCGTGTGGACGTGTGAATAATTTGGTAAGTTTGCGTTTTTCTCAGTGAAACAACACTTGTTCTGCCCTCTTTTGCCTCTTTTTTTATTGAGCGTCCTATTAACAAGCCAGTCACAAGAAACGTAAAAAAACCACTATGAACAAATCAGAATTCGAAGCAAATTAATGCATGTAACCGGCGCCCAGCGCGGGAAAAGGCGTGCAAGAGATCACGGTCATTCTCATTGGTTGATAAAGTGCACGATTTTTTTTTCAACCAATCGCAGAGTGCAGTAAAACTAAAATCTAAAACCCGACGTGAAATTACTTTTGACAATCGAAAACCTCTCTAACAGTTCAAAATAACAAAATCACAAGAGCCTTACCACCCTTAACAGCCTGTACGGTTGCACACCAACCGTTACTTCCAAGACTTGTGATACGTTCTCAACTGGTCGCACGTCAGTGTTGTAGTCCATCAACAGGTTCTCTATCAGCATTCGCTCAAAATGATTGCTTTTCATGCCTGAAACTGAGGCACAGGTCATATTTTAAATGAATGCAGGGCAAAAAACTTTTCAGCGCTATAAATCCAAAGCAAAGAGAACTTTAAAAAATGTTTATAGTCTGCATAGTCTCCAAGCGCATTTTTACGTTTCTGTTCATTTTTATATCTTGTAACGGAACGTCTGTAAAAATGCATCAGTTTGACAAACATTTTCACACACACTTAGGCGTTTTCATTCTGCGTCTCCGTTGTCCAAAAACAAAAACGAAAACAACAAGAAAATATGTTGCCCTAAATGGACTTGTTCTTGATGTTTTCGATGTTTGCGAGTTCACCGTTTTCGATAAGTTGCGCTGCAGCTGTTATGTTACCTTAAAGAAAGTGAGCAAGAGAGAATTGGCCTTCCGGAAAATGGCATGAACCTTGGTGACAGGCGGCTCAAATCTCGACTCTTGCGACGCGTACCCACTTGCTTTGAAGAAACAATTCCTGTTCACAGTCTGTTTTACCTTTCCATTTAACATATTTAGTTCCGTGCTTTTTTCCGTGCCTTTCTTAAACAAACTGAAAAAAAAAAAACATTTCGGGCTCATACAAAAAATCATTTAACGTAAACGTAAACGTTTTTTTCCGAGTCGAATTGCGTGAAAATAGTTTATTTTCTAATAATTTTGGAAGACAAAACGTTTGCAGGAAAACTTTAAATTTACCACCACTTGGAAAAAAATAGTTTGAAAAATATTTTCCGGCCCAAGAATGGTTCCGGGAGTCTTGAGAAACAAATCCCGGGTCCAATAAGTTCTTTTTCAAAACCATTTTATATCAGTTGGAAGATGTTTTCAGCGCAAGATTTAGCAAATTAGCTTTCAAAACCAATAACATGCATTGACTCGCGATCTCAGTACAGTGGACCGTGCTCTTGAAATAGTTTTAATTTTGGCCCCATATGTATCGGTTCTTTAGAGAAACGGACTCCTGTTGGTTATGCGTTGAAAACAAAAAAAAAACTCTTAAATTTTCTAACTAATTAAATAACAAATACCTATTGGTGGTTTGCATGTGACGTCATGGCGGCCATGTTGGTGGACAAGAACAATAAGATTTTTTTCCTCTGGGCCCAGTTGCTCGAAGCATGGTTAGCGCTAACCCGGGTTAAATGCCATGACAACCTATAGGTTTTAATACCTCTTAACCAATGGTTAGCGCTAACCATGCTTCGAGCAACTCAGCCCTGGGAGTTACCTGCCATTGTTATGCAAACTTTGTGAGCAAATTTTCTTTTGTTTTGTCTACCAACATGGCGGCAATGCAAGCCACCTATAGGTTTGTTTGGTTGACCAGTGGCCGCCTTTTGTAAGGTATACGAATAAGCTCATACTGTGATTCAGAAATGTTTCCAGAGGAAAAGAAGGAATAATTACACAACGAGATTTTTGACTCTTGAGTCATTTCACGTTGTTGGTTTTTGTTGATGACTGCTGCTGTTGTTTTAGTCGTTGGCAGTTTATTTTAAAATTGCACTGCGATTTACAACGCACGTGTAGAGCTACTATATAAAACGCACGTGCAGCCGAAGCCACTCTGAATGATTTAATCCAGATGATGATTGCTGCCTGTCGCGGTTTGCGGCTAAAATTCCCCATCACAATAAACATTACCTAACAACCACATTTCTATTTAATTTGATTTTAAGAGTATTTATTAAATCTCTTTATAACAAGGTTTTTCCGACACATTTTAATTTTAAAAGAACGAAAAACAAAATCATGTTTTCATTTTTTCATTATTTTTAACGTACACTGTTGTATAAACTATTGAGTGTTTATGTTTTGTCAGCGTGTGTTCCAGGTGCAATTTCTGATTGCGGGTGTTTGCCATTTTGCGGTTCTTTTTGACGCAAATTAAAGAAAGTGATTAATTTCCAAAGAATGGTAATATTTATCACTTTAACCAAGTTTTTTCTGGGCGGTGATACCTTTCAAGTCACCATAGAATATAATAAAATGCACTTAAACGCACGATACAAAGGACTGTAGAATACGATTAAATTTCCGTTTGGAACTTGCAAGGAATTTTTACAATTTATTTTCGTTCCTTTATGTAAAGCAAATATTGCAAATGCCGAAATATAAAGCCATACATTAAAATGCAAAACCCTACCTTATAGCATCCTCATTTTAACCCAAAATTAAATTATTTTACTATAATAAATTTAGAGCTGCTACAATTCACTTTGGCAGCTCGTAACGAAGATGTAGTGAGGTTTCATGAGACTATTATAATTACTTATAAGCTATTTGCCCCTATTTACGCTTCACTGGAGTGGAGTCGGCAACCAGGCCGAGTAAATTAGGGGAACTGATCAGCATGAATGGTGAATTTCTAGTTTTGTAAACTTCACAAGGAAAAGATGTTTCGCTACGTACCTTGAATGAAGACTGCCATTAAAAACGCTGCCTTGATAATCCACGAAGAAGGCATGAGTATTTGAGTTGGAAAACTACAATTTCAGTTTGAAATATCTCACAACACTTGCATTTAAGCAGACGGGTTGAAAGACAGGCGGATAGTACTATTGCGTTTGATGTTTTTAATATGCAAAGCTTTAGCCGCAATAAAGACGACTGTAGATATCTTGTTTTTAATTTCGCGATGTTTAATCAATTATTCATGTTAACCTGTAACATAGACCTGTTTTTGATATTGGCAGTTCCCCCCTTGACAGCTGTAGAGATTGTTAAGGTAAAAGGCCTTTTCTGTTTCTTGCTTCCCTTGGCAGGAGAGACAAAAGCTCGAAAATGCGCCTGCTCTAGTGGTCTTAATAGGCCCTTCTCTAAAATGGCGGCATACGTCATACCCCCAGTCATACAAACGTCTGTAAATTTTTCAGTTTTCAACTTACATTTTCTAAGCTGATATTACACCTGATATGCTGAAACTTTGCAGGGTTACTAAAGTAAAAGTGCTCTTTCTAGTGCTGGTATACGTTTTTAATTTTAACGTATTTTAATTTTCGGCCGCCATTTTGGAGAAGGGTTAATTCAATACAACACGACACGACAACAGATACGAATTTTCATCTCTTTAATGATCTGTCTGGCTTGGTGGGGTATTTATTTCCAAACTTACAGATAACAAACAGATGCAATCTTTGTCTTTCTTTCCTATCAAGGACCCCATCAGGTCAACAAAATACCAATCCGAATGAAAGCAACATTTATGTGGCCTAACATTAATTTCTCCTTGATTTAATTTGAAAGATTAAACGAAATAGAGACAAATTAACCTTAAGCGGAATTATATTATAAAAATATTTTCACTTGTTACCGGCTTTAAATAAAAAATAATGATGATTAATGTTTTATACAATATGCAGTGTTATTATATTTCCTCTCGTCAAAAAGAGAAACACAAGTCAACACATGACCACTTTCTTACCTCTAAAAGTGCTTCGCCCATTTTTACAGTTTTACGATAATATTGTAACAATTGATCCCACAAACAGTATTATATATTTACTTATACATTAATAAGTTTTGTTATTTTTGTTTCAGTATGAAGAAAAGTGTTTTACAGACTGAGAAATGAGTGGATATTTTGGAAACCAAAGGAGAGACTTTCTATGAATACGTGGAAGCCGGTTTCTTTTCCCCGAATCGCTAAACCTTCACCTGAAATTATTGCTTGTTCAGTTACGTGCACGACCATTCAGACTTGAGAAAGTTTACGCAAAAAATGCTACTAAGCACGAGGTTCAATTATGCTACACACTTGACATCTGTCGTGGTTTTCCAACATGCTTTATACGGGACTTCTTGTACAACTAGAAAAATTTTCTTGATCAGGAAAAACCTCATTGGCATTTACTTTCAACACATAATTTACAAATGCAACTTTGAATAGTTTCGTCGAAAGATCGCGTTAGTTGGTCGCCATGTGTGTTTTTAATCGGAAAGTCTTCATGTAGCAATACGCGAAAACTAACCCTAGTTCCCAGGTAACTTACAACATGCAACAATATAAAATAAAACAAAATTAATTTCAACTAACCGAAGTCTCAATAGCGATTGCGTAAACTTCCTTATATAAAAATTATCGGCGAATTCGTGGGAGTATCCATGGTGTTGTCACAAAGGCCGGTGCTCAGGTACTAATGAGCCTTTGCGACATTTGTAGAAATGTGTCACTTTGTTTTAATAACGTCTCCGGGCGATCATGAAGGTAAATCCATGCAGTGTGAGAATGTAGATGCAAGCTTTAAACTTCCGGTTTGACAAGTTTAACAAATTCTGTAAGAAAAGAAGGAAAAAACAGAACATTATTTCGCTTTTTACTTTTCTCATCATTATTACTCCCTAAGATTGTAATTACACCTATGAAAGCGAGGCTCCGTGCAAAGTTTTTATTATCAAACTAAGTTTTCATTCATATGCAAACAAAACTAATTGTCAGTTGAAAAGTTTTGCACTTAGCCTCGCTTTCGTAATGAGGCTCAAAGCAACTGGGAAATGATCTATTGGAATGAACTGTTTAATTATGCAACTGACCAAAGAAGTTGAAAGGATGTAAAAATGTGTAGCCAATTAGAGCCAAGACTGTTTTTGGTATGGCCTTACTCTTGATTTTGATTAAGTCGTTCGTGAAGCTGCGTATGCATGGATCTTTTAGGTGCATTAGAATGATTCATCCTACCATTTTCATGATTTTAAATTTAATTTAGTTTCCGCCTCAACAGCGAGACATCGAGATGACAATTTCATTTATATTTGAAAGTTTTTACATGTATACACTGTATATATTAGGTCAGTAGTATTTAACTTGTTCTAGGCATTGTTACGCTGTTATTAGTAAGTCTTTCTTTACCTTATACACGGCCCAACAAGCTTTTTAGCTTTACTTGTAAGACTTAGCGTGTTTAAATAAAGGCTATCCATCCATCCATCTATCCATTGAAAACGAAGGAAATACCGGAGGAGGAGAGGAGGTGGAGCAAAACTCACTGAGAATATGATAAGCATCATAAAGTTCACAAGCTCGTTTCGACCTTGTGGTACAATGTGAAAACCTGCGCATGAAATGGCGAACTAAACCAAAAGCGAATGATGTATTAATCACTAAATGACACCGGCAAACTCGGTAAAAAAATCCGAGTACTCCTATCAGGAGTCGAACCTAAGACCTTCCGATTACTAGTTCGGATGCTCTACCACTGAGCTACAGGAGACTCGTGGGAGCTAAGGCCATTAAACTAGCGTTCTCACCTTCAAATGTTATCTTTCTCTTTCTGCTTTCTTGATGATCCTGTAAAATTTCGTTGATGTCTTGTTCTGGAATGCTTTCTCCCATGTGACGCATCACATATCGAATTTCGTTGGAGAATATGTAACCTTTGTCGTCGCCATCAAACGTTCTGAAAGCCTCCAAGAGTTCTTCCTGATCAAGTGTATTATTGTTCTGATTTATCATCATGTTCACAAATTCACCAAAATCCACCACACCGTTCCCTGTGTGAGATGAAAGTAAGTATTTAACTTTTCAGTGAAAAAAGTCAAGAGGTCAAGCTACTGAACTACTGCATTGTTGCTATCATGTACATGAGAGATGTTGAGAAGTACTTTCCTGTGATTTAATGCTTAAGTGGCTCTAAAATAAGGGTGTGCAGAAACGTCTTCCCAAATGTACTTAATAGAGAAATCTAACAGCTATACCGCTTATACGCGACCTAAAATTCCTTGGTAATACCATTCAAATGAAAGCTACTGAGCAGTAAGTTGTACTTGTGGTAATTTGTTTGCTATTCCCTATTTTTTCGTACTAACATTTGAGTCTGTAGATAAAATCCTGATGCACGTGGTGGTCCTGTAGATGCCGGAAATATCCTAGAGCTGAGCTAGCGACGATTCAAATCTATAATTTATAATGCTCTTTATTATGTTAGAGCTAGTTCTATCTTTTCACCCTGTCGGCATCCGCGATGAAATTCTAGCCCCTCAAATAAAAGCTACTGAGCAGGACTGTGTTTACTGTGATGTGTAAGGTGGTTCAATTTCAGAATATGACATTGCTGTCAGACATATATTCATTTTTACCATCATAATCCACTTCATTGACCATATCTTGTAGTTCAATTTCCGTGGGATTTTGCCCCAGTGACCTCATTATGGCACCCAACTCGCGGGTTGTTATAAACCCGTTGCCATCTTTGTCAAAAAACTTGAACGCATCGCGATATTCTGTTGGAAGTAAACAGAATAAGTATAAAAAGATCAAATTAATTCAGGCCTTTACTTCCGTTTGAAGATTTCTTGAAAACATTCCTGTCCTCGTTTAACTGAACTGGCATTTTACTTAGCAAAGGAAACCTTTTAAACCAAGAGAAACAGACTTCGTTAAATTTTAATCCTCAGAGAGACGGACCATATATTTCAGAGGCGGGGAGGGGACCGGGAGGGGGAGGGAGCAGGCTCGGTAATTTTTCCGCCAGATTTTTCTGTGACTAAAAGATTTGTCTCAAATTTCTTTCCTTGTGTTGCAAAACATTTGTTTCCTTTGTTACGATGTGAAGGCTTTCTTCTGCAAAAGCTTTGCACGATTTTGGTTTTGATATTTGCTCAACCCCTCCCAGGCCTCCTCAAAAACAGACTCCGAAAGTAACTGCCCACTCGAAAGTAGCGGCCCTTCGATGAATAACAACTCAACGACAAAAAAATGCCACATTGTATCGTTCCAAGTAGTACTTTTTGACTCTATAACACCATCCTACGAATAAATTGTGTCAATTTCGATCGACTTACAATGCGGTCAAAGTATTTCGCGTAGCATAAGTAACTGGAACACGAAAAATGTCTCTTCTTTCTTACAGCGGTGAAAATCACCAATAGGCTCGTGCCGTCGATCGTAATTACCGTTCAATTTGTATCAACATTGCATTAGATAACGTTGAGCGGCCACTGAAAGAGAAACTCTCTGCTCTCAAACGTAATTATGCCGATGGAACAGCCTGAACGAAAGACTAAACAACGTGCAGAATCATTTGTGATTTTGTTGCAAACTTAGCTGAATCCTACTGGAAACTATCATTTAAAAGCTGTATGTGTCAGCGGAGTCAAATGATACAGTAATTAGTTGCAGCATATCATATGAAGATTATTTGCGCTATACAGTACGAATTTGGGCCCTTTTTTGTTATTGTTTGCTTTGTTCATGTGGAGAGAATAAATAACATCGTAAACGGAATGACCCTTTAATAAATTACAAACGATTTTTAACCATCCGAAAGTAGCAGCCCCACTGGCCTGCTAAATCCGAAAGTAACGGGGGCTCTGCGGCATTTTCTAATAATTTGTAATAATGTGCACATTGTGTAATAAGGGATGCAGCATTTTTCAACCCGATTTGTAAGTATATACGCAAATTGTAACAACGTCTGACACAAATAGACCATTTCCGAGTTGCTTTGAACCTCATTATGAAAGCGAGGCTTAGTGCAAAGTTTTAAAGTTTTTGTTATGAAAATTAGTTTTCATTCATATGCAAACAAAACTAAGTTTCATATGAAAAGTTTTGCACTTAGCCTCGCTTTTATAGTGAGGTTCACAGCAACTCGGAAATGGCCTATCAGTTGTAATGAGTTATTTCAAATGTTGTTTAAATGTCGGTAACCGACACCGCTGATCTTCATGACTGTTGATTGTTAGTATGAAATGAATATTTAAAATGTTAAAAAAAAATGTTTGTACAGTTAATGCCACGTATTGTTTTGCAATTTCCTGATATACAGGCAGCAAAAAAAGTATCCTTTGGTACTCGACTTCGATCCCAGGGTTTATCGATATTCAATATGGCGGGTTTTAAATTAGGCGTGGGCCATGGGCCGCGGACCCCAGGGTGCAGTAGCCTGTGGCTGTATTAAAACTACAATCTTCATCATAAAGGTTATTCATTATCGCTCTAATCAAGGCCTTTTTTATGTTTATTTCCCCTATTATGTTCTATTCAGGTTTAAAGTGCACTGGATCTTCATTGCCAGATACAGCTTCCTTATTCTTTTCCCCAAATGGCTATTCCGATCCCAGTTTCAGCTCCTCGTCGAGTTACTTCTTTAGCTACGGAAAATTTCAAAGTTTCGGAAAACTTGAAGAATATTTTTTTATGATGATGAGGAGAAGGAGGAGGAGGAAATGTCATGCAAATTAACTTCTCACAAAACAATCTTTCACAACACCTCATTACAGTTTGGAGCAGACGTTATTAAAATTTGCGTATACTTACAAATATTACAAAATGCGTAGGTTGCATGGATTTATTACAAAATGCTGCACCATTCATTGCCCAATTTTCACGTTATTACAAAATGCCGCAATCGTTATTACAAAATGTCTTACAATAACGAATATTTTCAGCAGTTTTTTAACGATAAATAATGCTCTCTGCTCCTTCGTCAAATGTTCGCGACACTCAATACCTTTTAAAATTGACTAAAAGTTTTCACGATAAATTATCCGTACTATTTTAAATTCTAGTTTGTCGAAAGCGACTCCTGTAATAAGTGGATGTGCAGATGTTATGACGGAAATTTTATGTGTGGACATTTATTAGTTATATTATTCCTTATACTGCATCCGTTCGTGTAGTTTAAACTTTCACATTACTTAAAGGAAGCATTTTTAGACAATGAATCAAGTCGACGACAGAACTTGAAAACATTTCGATCTTGATCGGGTTTTTTTTTTTTTTTCTTATTAATGAAATTTATTTCACGGTCACGATTCATTAAAAGGTTTCTGTTTCCCTTTCCAGGCACTTTTTATTACAGCTTCGGGCAATTGTACAAATTTACAGACAAAGAGTTGACATGTTTAGAAACTCGGCTTCATTGCCAGGATGAAATTCCGAATTAAAACCAATCAGAATCAATTAATATTGTAGAACGTGGTTGCTGCTTTTGAGTCTGTGGATGTAATCTCAAAGTATAAAACCTTTTCAGCTGTACATTTAAGTCAAGTGTGCCGCTTTTTAGATGACGATCTATGTTGTTTTTCGTTTGTTTGTTTTTTCAGTCGTTTTTAATAAACATGGCAAAGGTTTAAGCAGTTAAGACGGAGTTGAACAATACCTTCAATCTGTTCCTCTGTGAGTTTGTCCTGTGAAAAAGGGAAAAACAGAGCCTCCATTACTTCAACGCAAATCAAGATTCTAAAATAACGCCAAAGGAGTTACACATTTGAAAAATCATCTTAATGGGGTCATGAATGGTTTATTTCTAAATCAAAGAAATCTAGTTCTATCCGATTTATAGAATGTATTGTACTGCTAATTAATATAATATGTAACATACCATTCCCCTTACAAAATTCACCTAAATTACATTGCATTTCATTTGAGAACATCGTCCAAGCCTTCTTACAACTTTTATTTTTCGCAACATTACCTCAATATCCATATTGGAGTCCGATTCGTGGTGACAATTTCTCAATCTATTTGCGTGCATCGCAAATATAAGTTTTAATCAAGCGGCCAGACTGTTGTATTGCGCGTTCTTCTCCGCTGTCACTGATCAGTTGTCGAATGCCAAAGGAAGTGATTGCTAGAAACCTATGCCTGGTGCATTTTAAGTAACCTATTTATAGACTGGTTGTTTTGTACTTGTAAAACAGCAGATGGCTCACTTTCAGGTTGCGTTCGATTGACCTTATTCCGGAATAGAAATTCATACAACGATGACACGAAATCCCTCATCAGTAAAAGGTTTTAGGAGTTATTGGAGTACGAGACGGCTCTTTTAAGAATTTTAAAATTCTCATGTGTCAGCGATAGTTTGCAGAATTGGCCTCCCAAATTTCTTAAAAAGAGAAATTAAACAGCTATTCCGCTTATTCTTATTCCGGAATAAGCTCACTGACCGAACGCAAACTCAGTCGGACTCACGTGACCTTTCTACTAAAAGGTGAGTTGAGCAATAGTTTCCTGCGCTACTTTGATGAAACAAAATAATGCTAACTTTCTAAGTCAGTCGTTTTATGGTATATTCATAAAATGTTAAACAATGGTTTTGGATAAACCGAAAAAGAGCAAACTTTTCATTCTGAGCTGTGAATGATCATGAAATATTGAAGGGAGACTGTTCAAACTAAAACTACTACGAAAGCTGCATCGTTAAAAGTTGACTTGACTTTCCAAGTGGTGTCAGCTATTAGCTAACCTTCAGAATCATAAGCCATGCGACCTGCAAACGATTATTAACTTAAGAGCGGCGGTCAGGAAAAATCGAGCAAAATCTGAATTTTCTGGCGAAACTTAGCAGAGTCGATTTCTTTCATCTTTTGTCCATAATAAGGTTTTACTAAAGTAAGAATCATGGTGTGGCTTAAATTGGCCAGAAACATTTGCGTTTTGAGAAAATCAGGAAAATCGATCGAAGCCTTGCGAACTGAAAAATGATTGAATTTAAAACCGGAAAATCGCCACTTTTAATTGTCTCCGCGTTTGTTCTAGAAGAAGCGTGCGAAAATCTGGATTTCTTATATCGAAGGACAATCTCTTTCTGATATGATAACCGATGAATTTGTGTTTGTTATGATATCTGGCAAATTTAAACAATTTAAAACCAGCGGCATATTTTTACAGCTGGTTTACTCTGCAATGTAGTGCCAAAGGTCAAGCACACATTTCAGTATGTGGTATAACTCGAAATATTCTCACACTTTGGCTTTCAGTAACAATTGCCTTGATGTACTTCATACCTAAATATCAGGCTGGGTTCTCCATTGAGATTTTCACAAAAGGTCGTTAAAGTTGGCTTATTTCGACCACGACATCGTTTGGCGGCCAAATGACTGCCAGTGAAAACAAACCGACGCGACGGGCAAACTGCTAATTACAGCTTCAAGGCCTTCAATAATGCTCCTATCTTGCTTTATCAGAAAGATTTCTGTTTTCCCCTCGCTTCCTTTTAACCATTATCGACGGGAAGAGAAGAAATCGAAAAGATTCAGACATGTCTAACAATGTTGCGTGACAGCAAATATGCAAATTCGTTAGATCGTCACTGAGATATGGCAGTAGGGGCGGGGGTGGGAAGAATTGCTTTAACAGGCCCGTAGTCAGGCTAAAACAACTGAGATGGGGAAAGCAAATTGGAAACATCAAAAAAGGGGCAGATATAGTAAGCAAAACAATAACTTTGCACTTGCATCACACTTTTTGGTATATTAAATTTCTTTTCGACCCTTTGCCGTCACTGTACGGACTACCACGTGAAATTGCCAAACTTGTTCACGTTTAAAGGAGGACGTAAAAAGACGACGACAAATTTCCCTTTCTCTTTTTCCAGTGAACTTGGAATCAGGCAGTAAGAATCCGTCCGCAGGAAGATTTGCCTGAAATAAAAAAAAAATGGAATTATCGCGATGAAGTTTAAAAGAACGCGAATTCTCTTTATGTTTTCGAATTCGCTACCATCACCGTCATGTTATCTTTAACTCCCTACTAACAAACACAAATCGGTCATGAGGATTTTGGTTCTTATTTCCGATTCACAAGGAAGGACAACCTTTGCTGCTGTTGTATAAAAGCCAAATGTTAGCGGAGGAAACTGTCAGGTACATAATAAACAATTTATGAAGGGTTGTGAAAAGGCACTTGCAGCGTCAGAATTCCAGATTGATTGTTGTACATTATGACTGTTTTTTAATTATTTATTTTTTGACACATTGTTTTTTTACGCTTCTTAAAATTCTGGGGGGGGGGGTCGGGGCTTGAGTCCCCCCCCCCCCTGCCCCTCCCCTTGTTACGGACGCGTTTAACAGTATGGCTTTATATACCAGCTGCTTATCTGGAAAAACGAACTCTTTGTGACAACTTTTGCGCAAATGACTAGTACCCGTAGTTCTTTATTGGATTTTCTTTTTCGTAGCGACCAGCAACAAAAACCGTCAATGCGAAAGATACACCAGAGGAACAGACCTAAAAACCTACAATCACTGATTGAAGTGTAGAGCGAAATTTTACTTCTCCCTAAGATAGAGGGGGAAGGGGGGTGGGGGTGGCTTAATTAAATACATAACCTTATTTCTTTTAATTTCAGCTTTTTCATTTCACTTAGACCGTCATAAGCTGCTTCCCTTGTTCTAAAGATTAAAGGAAGGTGCATGCACACCTAAAAATCGTAGCATTAGGGCGTGGTGAAGACACAAACTTCACACTTTTAAGAGCTGGGACCAGGCTTCTTTTCCTTCAATTGAAAAGTTTTCAATACTTTCCTTTAATAGGGATAATAAGTCTTTAGCATGGGCGTTACACAAGCCTGAAAAGCTGTAACTATGATGTCTTACTTTCCTCAAGAGAAGGACCTTTTTACGAGGTAGTGAACAAAAAGTTGTCCACCACAGTCAGTAGCACTAGGACTAGGGTTCCAAGCACAGAAAAATAAAAATAATAAATAAATAAATAAATAACACTGAAAACTTCACGTTTATTCTAATTAACGGCTTTCTCCGCATCTGATGAACTGAAAATACATCTGAATACTAATATTTTGTACTGGAAAAGACCGAATGTGCAAAAAAGTAAAGTGTTACATCAGACGTTTTTACCGTTTATTATACATAAAAGGTAATGGAAATTATGTAAACGCATACCTGAACCAACTGGGATAAACAGTCCTAGTTTCTTCCATAGCAAATGGCACGAATTTTTTCCAAGTCCTCGTTCTAGTTTTGCGACTTTTTGCGCCTGGCTGTCATGGCTTGATACCGGCGGAGAAATTTGACACTTATTTGAACTGACCTCGACGCCAGCCAATGCCCAGAGACGAACGGTGTCGAAGACAAATCGTCAATTCCGAAAGGTGAAGGAGATAAACATTCGTGGTGAAGGAGATAAACATTCTTGTCAGAATAAGTTCAATTTCGGTTTCTACATCGGCTATTGACAAGGAAGACTTGTGACCGGCGATGTTCCTTTTGCACTAGTTTACTTCAGTTGATCTGCTCCTGTCTCTGGGGTCGTAAGAGCAAGGACCTCCGACCAAGGAGCTAAAAGACCACCTCCATGCTTCCATGACAGCACAAGAATATCAAACCAAATTTAAAGAGACAAATTTTCCAGTTTCCGTAATTGAATTTATCTTACATTTAATTTACTAATTCAATTTACTTTGGTAAACACCAATGCGTGATATTATTAATATTCACTGATTATTGGTGATTTCGGAATTTGTAAAACGCAGCCCTAACTATTTAGCGAATTAAAAACAGAATAGGAAAGTTTGACCGGTCTCCAATTTTTATTTCAGCGAGCATTTTACCATAGTCATAGGGGAGAACTTCAACACCACAGATTTCCCTTTGATGCGGTTTCATTGGCAATCTGACACCTGAGCGAACTCAAGAAATGGACATCGAGACGCTTACTGCTCCTTACTAGATATGGTTTTATAAGCAAAAATCTCACAACGCAAATGAGAAAAATCGGTTCCCAGACCGGACTTTTCCTTATTGTAATTAAAGATTAAAAGAAATTCGTTTTCATTACGCTTTTTTGGTATATGTAAAATGAGTCTGTTTATTGTCACGGTAACGCAGCAACGGTTGTTTATTTAGCCGTTGTCGGAATTTTAAACGAATTATGGTGACTTCAAAACGGTCGTGTGAAGTGCTTAATTCAAAACCCAGGCTGACTTTAATACATTATCAAGAACAACGTTACATTACTTAAAAGGCAAAGTTTAAGAAAAATCGGCCTTATACCACATAGCAAAAACTATCTTTAAAATTTATCGGTTTTTGCGGGATTTTTCCTGTTTAGAAAAGGGACATTTTCCTAAGGTCTGTTTGCTTTTATTAATAATGGTTAAGTCTAGTTCAAACTTTGCTATAAACGTGTGGTGCTTCCTCTGTCAATACCGAGTATAAAAATACCATGGATCTTCTTTCCTTCCAGATGAAGAGTCAGTTCAGAATATTAATTTCACACCGCCGTGCGGGTACTTTCGGGATCCTCGCGGGTCAAATTTGTTTATCTCAGTTTTCTAGAACGTTAAGCGCTCCTAGAGAAAACTGAAGGCGGCAAATTTGTTCTCTACTTAAAGGCTTTTTGTAGCCAGAAAATGAGCGAAATTGATTTCTCGAGTTCTGCCACCAAATGCTTGATATTTTCTGACCGCCGCTCTTAATTCTTCAAGATGGGGGCATAAACTTTTTTTTTTTTTTCCATTAAAAGCCAGGTATAAACTATAATGCGACCAGCTGTCAACTGTACTCAGATGACAGAGGAATCAGTCAGTAAGCCACAAAGAGAGGTCATAAAATCGTCTTTCTTGTGTTACGTAATGAATCTCGTATGAATTGTCCCCAAAAGGATTCAAAACTTCAGAATTTCCAGTAAAAGCCAGGTATAAACTATAATGTGACGAGCTGTCAAGTGTATTCAGATGGCAGAGGAATCAGTCAGTAAGTCACAAAGAGAGGCCATAAAATCGTCTTTAGTGTTACGTAATGAATCTTGTATGAATTGTTCCCACAAGGATTCAAAACTCCAGAATTTCCAGTAAAAGCCAGGTATAAACTATAATGCGACCAGCTGTCAACTGTACTCAGATGACAGAGGAATCAGTCAGTAAGTCATAAAGAGAGGCCATAAAACCATCTTTCTAGTGTTACGTAATGAATCTCGTATGAATTGTTTCCACAAGGATTCAAAACTCCAGAATTTCCAGTAAAAGCCGGTTATAAACTCTAATGCAACCTTTCAACTGTATTCAGATGACAGAGGAATCAGTAAGTTAAACGAGAGGCAATAAAATCTTCTTTTTTAGTGTTACGTAATACTTTTCTAACTTACTCTGTTGTCGCTAACTTGGTTGCATGTTCACAACAGTCCTGATCGTTTTTGGCGCGGTTCCTTGATTGTGGAATGGCGTTTCGGTCACAATACGTACTGAGCGAGGAACCCTCGAACATTTGAAATCCTCTCTTAAAGCTTATCTTTTTAAATTGGCATTTAATGTGTTGGATTGTTGTGCAGATTTTACTTTCATGTTTATACTGTTTTTACAGTATAAAGTATATTTTTAAGGCGCGATGGAAGTACTGACTATCATGATTCAATGTTGAATGGCCTCTGTGTATTCTGTTATCTGCTTGTTTTGCCTTTTTCATTTCAATTATTTGTTTACATGACGGCGAAAAGTCAGATTTCCAGAACTAATAATGTATAGTCTGATTGTCAAGGATATTTGATTCAAAAATCGATGCAGCCTTCACTCCAAGCGCCTCGAACTGGAAGGTGACTGGACATTGCTAAGTTGCGCGCATGCTTAACCATTTGACCGCCATGAGGTTGACTTTTTATGGTGCTGTGTTGCTTTGCGGCAAGCACATCAAGATTTTCAGCAGTCTATTAACGCAAAGCAACGCGAAGAAACGGCTGTTAGGGGAAATAACTTTTCCGAAAGACAACCATAAGTTCGAATACCATTTCGATTACTATGTTTTATTAAAAATTGAGAAATTGATATTTTTTATCTCTGTTTTGGAAGTTCCGTCCACGCGTTAAGATAACAGAGGAAAATAGTTTCCAAGAAAACGATGAACCCACAATCGCTCTTAAAAATGAAGATGTTTAAAAACAAAATCAAAGATTTGCACTTTTTGATGGCACATGTTAAGGAAGTTAGAAAAACAGGTCTTTTTAAAAAACCAAACCAACACCAAGGTTTGAACAATCTGTGCAAAGAGAACACACCGATTTGGAAAACGTTCGCTTAAATAAGTGGAAGCGAAACAAAAAAAAAAAGGGAAAAAGACAAGTTTTCTCTTGAGCCAAATCTGGTGGAAGAATTATGCTCTTTATGTAGCTGAAGTTTTCAAGATTCTATGTTTTAAGCTTCAATTTGCTCTCTGTACATCATCTGGAAGAAAGTTTTAGCTTCAAACATTATCCGCACTAGTCATTTTACCTCTGTACGGAAAAAACTTCATGAATAGTTAATGTATTTCCGCTGAAAAATGATGCTTTAATATGCACAGGGCAAAACTAATTGGAAATCACCAACTTGCTAATAAGCTGAATATTGTTGGTGTAGAAGTTAATCACCTAGAATAAACACAAGTACAGATTTAAAATTGCACTTAAAGAGATTTTAAAACTTGGCTTATCAAGATGAGTTTTCTCGCAGTTTTAATTTTAAGATGGAAATCCACTGTTAACTGTAAATGCGTGAACTTAACAATAGTTCAATTTTGTCGGTTACAAAATAACTCCAAATTTAAGAGAACAAAAGCAAGCTATAGACCATTTATTTTCAAATCTTTTTCGTCCCAGATAGGGTAAACATACGCGCACGTAATCTGATTCTGAATTTTGATTCCGTGGATGAAAGATCATGAAACACGGACGTGTGGCTATTTTAATGAACACTATTCACGAAAAGTACTTTCATTTCATGCTGTTTGTTTTTCAATGAAAATTAGGTTGCCTTGTTTGATTTTGTCGGCTGCGAGCTCCCTAGAATAAACGCATTTCATTTCGAGTACAGGAATCGCCAATCCGTGCCATTTAACTTGTGTTTTTCTTTGTCGATTTTTGAAATTTGATTACTGTTTCATTTTTGTGTTTTTTATTATTTATTCCAGGTTTCCCTTTCAGGCATTTGAAAAAATAATGTTGTTTGTTTTCGAAACTCAAATTTAATTTACTTTTCAGTAAATATATTCAAAATAATTTTGAATTAACTGTACGTAGTCGTTTCGGTTCTTCTCGTAAAACCTTTCATGTCGACCAGGAAACATTAGCCGGCTTTGTTTTTGTACAATTCCCACCACTCAAGTGCTCGCAAATAAGTTAGCCTAAGCTTTCAATCACGACGAAGCAATTACGGACGTAATTTTACCATTGAATTTTTGTGAATCCAAACAGATAGGATTGGTTTAAAAAACCGAGAATCATCCACCTCTGCGGCTTGCCATTAGCACTGGAGGCGATACGAAACGACAGTTCAAGAAAATTTATAATATGCTAAAATATTTCCATGCAAGAGCTCTACACTGGACTGAACTGAAATTCTCTTCCCATTCGTAGAAGCTGAAATTTTCTGTTTTCAATTTAAGATATTTCCTTTCCTATAAATGGTTTACACTTTAAATCAGTTTTCTGTCGATCACAGAAGCACTTTCAGGTCATTTAAATTTTACAGATCGACAGTTTTTTTTTTACGAAACTCACATTACGTACTGAAAAACAATGAATTCAAATTGTACCTCGAGTTTTTCGATTTCCAGCCTCTCTCGTCTTTTAGTAGACATGTTTTCGCGACATAACGTCGATGCTGTAAAATATACCAAGGCGGAAAAGCTGTCGAGAACCGAGGTTTGAGGAGAAACACGCTAAATGCCTACTCCGATTTTTAAAAGATGTAAACTTAATTAATTCCTGAATATTTTTAGTACCTTTTCTTTTAAAAAAACAGCCGCAAAATGTAAATAAATGGATATCAATTTACTTAGAACAGTCAGTTGATGCGAAATCGTAACCAGTCGAATAAAATCATCACTAACAGAAAAAAACAACGACGTAACTAAATTTCTATCCGTTGAATGCCATTTTCGCTCTTTCGCCGAGAAAAAGCAAAGATTTCATGGATTTAAATCGTTATATTTGCCTGCGATATTGTTTGATTTCTGTTAGGTAGCTCTTGTCAAATTTATTGCGTCTGTCAATTGAACATAAAAAGGGTTTTGTGACATCAGAAGCTAAGAGCCATTCGTGTTCTGGTCAATATTTGTTGTATAAAATGCTCACAGGATAGATCAGTGCATTTTCAAATCAATTCAATCTTTGACGGACACAACATCGTCCTGTTTATTGTTACAAAATGAGGATGACACCGCAGGCGGCGCAATTATTCTTTACAGTCCTGCAAATTAAATATCTTGCTTTTGCCAGCAAGCTCTGGGAAGCGCGTTTAAAGGGAAATTAGTCCGCTTTGAATTTTAATACTCAAATAATATTTCCGGCTCATAAATTCGGACAATCCTCTGTGGGAGCTTTACAACTGTAAATATTCAGGGAAATCACTTTTACCTACTGTTTTAAGGACCGATGATTAACGTCACAGATACTTTAAGCTTTAATTCGGAAACTACCGAAGCTAGGCATTAATGATTTCACTTTTCTCAAAGCGCGTTAAATTAGATGTTGCCCACATCATGTAATTCACCGACTTCGAGGTCTGTATCCGGCTGGGGCTCCAAGTGAATATTTCTTCCAAATTAAAAATGAATATTCATATCTCCAGAGTATGTACATTGACTTCCGACAGGAGAAATTGAAGTTGAGTGTGCAATCTCCATATTTAATAAAAAGCTGGAAACAGCCGAAGTGAAACAGCCCGAGAGCTCTCTTTAAATTTCGCTATTTTTCTGAATATTTCGCCGATCACAAAAGCTACATATGATAAAGAAGTCTGCACCAAAACAACAGATGAAACAGTATTGATTTGTCATATAAAAAAAATCGCTAATTCTGTAAGTTTGGTTTTTCTGCTCATGTTAATTGTTAATAAAAATGCCGCCAGCCTTTTCTATAATCTGCAGTGCAGTGCTAAATTAAACACGGAAAACCTACCGCCAACGTACATCCCGCTCTCAGTAATATTCAATCACAACTTACCATCGTGACAATTGCCTGAAATTCCCCGAAGAAAAAATCCCTGGCTGTTTCGTCGATGTGTTTTCGCTAGACGATCAGCATGAAAAAAATATATTTCGGTTGCACCAGATATTTAACGCTTTCCGATAACGTCAATGCTTGCGGTGTAACACCGTTTATTCGATTACTCGCGCTGTCTGTGTACATAAATCCTATTCTCTGGAAACAATAGTTTTCTTGTGACCAATCGCGGCAGTAGGGAGTTATTTCTTATTTCATTACGATTAAAATTTCATAATTTATATTTTGAATTCTCGTTCAGAACCGACGTCTGAGTAGTTTAAGATACTAGCGATTTCCCGATTGAATACACTGTTATCAGTGATCTGAACCGGCTCAATGGAAAAAGAAAAAAAGTTTTATTTTATGAGGCTGTATTAGCAACACTCATTGCTTGCCTGCAAATGACATCTAAGACAGCGGAAACTCAAATAAGGCAGGCGTTTTCAGTGTAAAAAAAAGAAAATATGAATTTCAAATAAGCCAAGAATTTTTAAGTGCTGTAACGTTTTTGTGTCAATATCTAAACTCAACATGAGGCTCAAGATTTGCTGTTGATTGTATCTAATGGGCTCCTTTGTGTTAAAATGCTTTTAAAATTTGATTATGTTTATGCTAATCTTATTTTCTAGTTTTAGAGTACTATGTTGTCATCGTTTTTCTTTGATACGACGCAATATTCATCGTTTGATTCTGATTTGAAATCACAATCCAGTTGTAAACAGAGGATTTTGTACGAACAGATTTTTTCAACATTAGATACCACAAATTATCACCTTCAGAAACCACAAACACTATTAAAATTAAATCGAATCGTTTCTTCGTTAATTATTTATTCTATTGTGATTCTATTTTTCAGTTATTCTCATTTATGACCACGAAGTATATTTGTCTCGATTAGCGTTAATCACTCAGTGTGATGCCAAAATATGCGATGAAGTAAAGAGTTAAACTGATTTGAAATGCGACATTGCGTAACATGTTCTTATCAATAGCCTGACCCTGATCAGGTTTCTTCCGTTGTTTGCCAACACCGCACGGTATATTTGCCTCAATTAGCGTTAATCATGCCCACTCAGTGTGATGCCAATATAAGTGCCCTCCATCTTGCTCCGAGAGCAATAATTGAGTAATTCGTCAATTAGATGTAACAATAGAGTTTATATTTGAAGCGCGACTAGGGAAATTAGGCCATCCATACGAGAGGTCGTTCAGTCCAGCGGACAAACAAGATACTTTAGTCAAAAGTACTACCGGTAGTACGGCTTCTGCAAGAGAAGCAACTATAAATGGAAAGCTAGTCCCTGATGGTAAAGACACCTCAAACATTTTATGTTTCTTCCCTAACATTTGACCTGTAGCCTGGTCAGAGGGAGACAATGTAGATTAGTTTTCAGTTGTGCAATAAAACAACACAATACAGAAACAGTATAAGGCCAGTGGCATTCCAGTCGATTGATATATCGAAACAGTATCGGGCCAGTGACTTTACAGTCGATTGATATATCGAAACAGTATCGGGCCAGTGACATTCCAGTCGAATGATAATCGAAACAGTATCGGGCCAGTGACATTCCAGTCGATCGATATATCGAAACAGTATCGGGCTAGTGACATTCCAGTCGATCGATATATCGAAACAAATCCGACGCTCTACCCACTGCCAAGGTGACCAGCTAGGGAACTAGGCGCATACGCCCTAGCTCGGTTTAAATGCCCGTGTCACATGAGGCCTTTGAAAGTGCTAGGAAACGAAACTGGGAGCATTGTTACAGAAACATTTGGAATTAACTAGGGGCAACGGTCACGAAGCGAAAACGGGAACGTCGGAAAACAATGGCTTCACACCTGCGTTTTACATCTTGGTGTATTTCTCCATAGTTAATTGAGGGACTGGTTATGAAACCTTGCCATGAAAACAATGGTGCTGCAATTTATGTTGGAAGGGCCGCGACCGTGCACAATCCTTTGTTTTAACGTTCACACTACAGTCGAATATCTTAACAGGAACGTTTCTATGGGTCAGTTGCTCCAACACATTTCAAAATCTATTGTGATTTGTGCACGTTCAAGGCCAAAAATGCTAACAAAAACATATAACAAAGAAGTTTGTCAGGCTTCATAACCATTGACTTTAATTACTAGTATGATTTCTCTGTAAACGATCTTTCACCTATTAAATATTTCATCTGCAGACCAGTTTAAGATTACAACACAACACTGCCAACAGGAGTGCATATCAACTGATATGATATTTTATAAAGGTGTTTGTTCTTGGAAATAATGTGATGGAATATGTTAAGCCTGGTGAAAAAATGAGAATGATGTATTAATCAGTAAATGACACAGGCATCATCGGAAAAAGAAAATCCGAGTGCTCCTATCAGGAGTCAAACCTAAGACCTTCCGATTACTAGTTCGGATGCTCTACCACTGAGCTACAGGAGACTCGTGGGAGCTAAGGCCATTAAACTAGGTTCATGGGACAAACATCCTGCATACTGCTCACTACTCATTTATTCACCAGGCTTAACATATTCCATCACATTATTTCCATTGTGCATATGCCACACATTGACATTCCGATCTTAGCAGTATGACTATTGATGAGTGCTTGGGTTAGAATGGACTACAACTTGAAAAACGTTAGGCTGACTGTTCTCGCATTTTCGTTTCCAAAATGCATTACAACAGGTCTGGAGTTGCTCCTTCTTCAAAAACTCATTAATAATTCATAAGCCCAATTGACCTGTCAAATGATTAATAAAACATCACGTGCAGTGGTTTTATATCCGATAAAACCTCCTCCTTACTATGCGGTGTTTAATGTTTTTTTCGGATGCTAATTTCCAACGTTCACAAAAGCATCATTGTTATGAACTTTCTTGACACGCTTTTCCAGGAATGTATTTGAAGCCGTTCAAAAAACTCGCAGCACGTGTTTTATCGGGTCTTAAACCGCTCGGCTGCGCCTCGAGGTTTTAAATTCCGATTAAACACTGCTGCTCGTGTTTTAAACATTACATAAATTCAGTTGATTTTTTTTCTCCATGTTCAGTTCTAGAACAATTTTGTAACTAAGTTAAAGTGTTGTCGCACCAGTTCACCACAAAAGGTCAGAATTCCCGTGATACTTCTTATTATGAAAGAAAAAAAAAAGACTGCTCCAAGTTAACGCAAAGAAAGCAAAACTGTTGGTAAGCTTTTTTTTTAAATTTGTTTCGGTACAAATTAAAAAAAGCTGTGCCTCTCTCTTATGTTTTGATAGCAACACTTTATCCCATGTTACCGGCTATCGTCATTGTGATATTTTACATACAGCTTCCGTGGTTTTTATTCAACTTTAGACTTTAAATACAATACATAACAGGCAGAAATAGCAATTAAATTAATATTTCGACCTTCTTTGGTCAGCTTTTCTCCTTCATTGAAATGAGCTCATAAAATATTAACTTCCTTAGTTTTTATTCATTTTTTTATCGTCCTTGTTGAACAGACGGAAAATTCCATTAGTGGCTTCAAAAAACTCTTTATCAGTACAACTTTTAGTACCAAGATATTGCTCGAGTCTTACTGATAAGGAACTGTTTTCAAGCTCATTCTGGCAGGTGTGTTTACCAGACATAGGCTTACAATATTTAAGGAATGTATCTGCTTGAATACTTTCTCGCATTTGTCAACAAAGCGTTCACCTGCGTGTCAATTTATGATCATTTCATGTCCTCTGATCGTCCTTCTACAAGGACCTTTTGTTCAAAGGAGAAAGAAATTCTGTCACGATGGTTAAGAAAACTTGTTTGCACGGGTTTCTGTGGAGATTTCATAAGCGAGTGGATCTGCCGACATTAAATCTCGGATTATGCAGTTTGCCAAACACTAACCTGAATTGAGTAAAGAACAAACAAAAAAGTAAGCCAGGTCCCAGTTGTTCAAAGAGTGGATAATTTTATCCACTGGATAGGTCGCTATCTGGCAGATGAAATGTGTGCAAGATTTCCCGGATAGTCCCATAATTTGTCGATAGAGTAGAAGCATATGTCAAATTTAAGTATGGGCTTATGTGGAAAACTTGCCAAAAGCATTAGTTGGAGTACATCTGCTCCGCTGGATAGCGACTTATCCAGTGGATAAAGTTATCCACTCTTTGAACAACTGGGGCCAGTATTCCAGCTGTAAGTTAATCAGAATGTATTGTGTCTTTGGACAAATAGTAAGTTCCTTAGCTCTAATTCTAATTTTGCGGCTTTCTAGAAGAGTGTAAACATCTTAATTAGTGTGCAACTAAATGAATTCGTGATTCTGAATATGAGGACAAAGTGATAGAATTGTTTATTTCTAGAACAAATAAGTTAAAAGCTAATCTCAAATTTTGATATGTTTGGTGTATGTCGTAGACTACAAACAGTCACTCTTTCGCTCGCCTTCCAGCGCCCACGCTACTCGCGGCTTTGCCGCTCGTGCGCGCAATTAGCCCCAGGAATATCTTGCGTCCTTCCCACGCATTCTCAAGCAAAACGGAGATTGCTCGCAGTCTATGTAGGTCAGACACGTCGTCGAAATATATGCGTGTTCGGGCTGGCACGCATAGAAAAACTAAATTCAAGAGGACTTCCGACTGACCTCGACTGAAATCTTGCAAACTCTGGTGATACCAGTCGTTCAGTTAGTAATGTGCACTCATAGAGTGAGATCAGTATTCCAACTCCGCGTTCAATTTGCATTTACATTTTTACGTTTATTAGCTTTGTCCAATAGACATGGACAGGGATACCGCAACAGCTAAGGCCAATTATTGCGGACCCGGGATGTACAGAATATACGCGCAAAGACCAGACCACAACACCGGGAACTACGTCCCCTACTCTGTGCAAACAGTGAGTGGGTTTTTTAACATCCGACAGAGTTATTTACAAACAAGGTTTGTGAGACGGGGCCTACGGTTTATCGTCCTTATCCGAGAAGGCTAGAAAGTGTAACCATTTGCAGATGTCAGAGCAAAGGCAGCACCTTCTTCTCAGTTATTTAAAGACCCTGAGTGGTGGTCCGGCCAGGGTTTGAGCCCACGACCTCCCGCACGGTAGTCCAGTGCTCTACCAACTGAGCTAACCGGTCGGCGGTTAATTTGTTCATTGTGGTTAAAATATCTAGGAGCTGAATAAGTTTTCTTATGGCTTTCCAGATCAAACAGATAAAGGAAAATCCATTGTGATTTATCCACGTTTCCCTTGATCCACCACTACCAGGAGTTAACAAGATTTGCTTTATTTTAAAACTCATTTTTTCTAAAATTTCTGGTGTGGCATGCCCTCTCACTCCCTATGAAAGCTCGTGGCGACTGAAAACCCCCTTCTTACAAAAAAAGAAAGTGCTTGATCTGCCCCTACTTAAATGTGGAATTTGACCATTTCACGTTCTTAATGTGTCGGAACAGAGCGGCAAAGAAATGTGTAAGACACTTGCGGAGCCGTTATTCCTACCACAATCTCTTGTTTGTAACGTTCTCGGGGCCATCTCTGTCGTGGTTGCTGAAGGACGGTGCCTTCAAATTCAAAGATATCTTTGCACAGCTTACGACTGTGGGAAAAGCAGATCTCACCAAAGGCTATTGGAATCCTAAAATTAAATTACGAGTAACCGCTGTTAAGGGGGGACTTAACGTAAACACCATTTTACCGCACTTGACATGGCTTTAATGAAAATATCTCGTTCACGTTTCAAGCAATCCAAAAACTCTTTGTTCATTCCGTGAATCTATGTTGTGGGGTGTTTTGTGAATTTTGGGTATATTTGGGAGGAGATAGTTTTTCTAGAAGGATTGGTTAAATTAAGAGAAATAAGAAATATTGAAGAATTAGTGAAGTTTTAAAATTAGAATTTGTAGTTAATAATTAATAGACGGACACCAAGTTAGTCCACTAGCAACCTGGGGTGCTCTTGCGTGGGTATCAACTGTCTGTTAGCGTTCCAAAAATCATTTTCTTTCTTCTATCCCTTCTTAAAACCTCTTCAAATTTCATTATTTAGGTTAAGTCCCCCCTTAAATGCGTATCAACGTAGGGCATATCTTTCCAAATTGAAGCTTAATTATCTCTGAAAAATGTTTGGCTACCCCCAATTTCCTTTTTGGATTTCAATAATCCTTGCTAAGATCCCACATAATCATAAACTCGTCCCCAGTTTCAAAGCAGTTTGGTACTTCGGGTTGAAGGTTCTGCTAGGGGCAGCAGGTTTATTGCTGATTCAAAGTCATTCGCACTGAAACAGTATGTCATTCAGGAGTTTAATAGTCCAATTACAATGTTACTCACATAGTTTAACTGTGATAAACAAGTGTATCCAATTGAGTCTTAAAGAAGTAAAATATTAAATTAAGTCTTAATGTAGCAAAATTACAATATTAATGGCGACAAGGAAAAATAAAACTTGGACAAATTTTCATGAACTAAATTTTAAAGATCTTGGTGGAATACCTTATGAAATAAGTGTGGTACAAAACCAGTACCAAATGGTGATTCATATCTCTGAGCATCTTGTAACACAAGGCCACTAAACAAAATCTATCAGAGATGCGACCACCAGACCTTAATATTACTATTTTAACGGCTACTTTAAAGACAATTAAACAAATTTAGGAATTTAAAACTTGCCAAGTTTCAACTTGTCTAATAAGTAAAAAAAATTGACAGCCAGTAAAAGCCTAAAAAATTGCTACAACTGTGGCTTAATCCTGATAAAAACGCTCAATTTTCGAAAAACTTAAAACACTTCTATTTTCATGATGGAGCTCCATACATGCTGAATCTTAGTCTTTGATCTACACCGTACCAAAGTATCCAGTTTCGATCGTAATTAGTCTATTTGAAAACAAACAAACAAACAAACAAACAAACATTTTTGAAAACGGTTTGGCCTTAAAAACCTGGACCCAGTTGTTCAAAGCCCGATTAAGCTAATCTTGGGTTAACGTGAACTTTGATTGGGGTATATTTACTAATCCATAAGGATTAGTCCAAAAGATTTTTGCCCCTCAGTTTTGCCTTAGACTTTTCTTTACCATTAGCTTAAAATGAGCCTTTAAAATCATCTTTAATGAGTGAGATGAAAACCTCGGTTAACTTTTAATCGTGAATTAGCGTTAATCGGCTTACACTGCCCCGTTTTTGAAATCTCCAGGCCCAGTTTTCAAATAGAAAGGATCAAAAACGGATCGATAGGTGTGGAGCAGGGTCTTATTTCTGAAAATTAAACGCACTCACACAGTGTATAAACCTTAGCTAAAAACAAGCGTTAAAAGTTCAGAACAGATAACACGTTTTTGTTTGTTGTTAAGTTCGTCGCAGTGTAGTCTTGTCAAAACGCAATCCAAGGCCAGAAAAAATAACTGGCAAAGTCGCAGTTAATGAATGCAATAGCACAGTTTACAATTGAGTGCCGTAAACCAAAACCAATACAACAAACGTAAATAACATAATGAACCAATCAGAATTCGGAAAAAACACATGGCACCGGCGCCAAGCGCGGGAAAACGCGTGCGCGCGTGCCACGATTGGTTTAAGTTTGTTTCTCATTGGCTAAGAAAGTGGCGCGAGTTTTGACAGCCAATCACAGAGAGCAGTAAAGCCAAAGCAAAATTACTTTCGACACTTCTCGCAGTTTTCGGCATTCAACTAGAAAACGCTCAGTCTAAAACACAACAGTACACTGCAGACCTTTTAGACGTAAATGAACTAAATGCCCAACAGAGGGCAGATTGGATTCTTAGCCGTGACTTTAATTATGTTTGACGCGAGTGAAACATGACGATAACATTTTTTGCAGGTTCCAGGGTTTGCAGAATTGCATTATCATGTATTTGTTATAAGTGAGAATGATTCTAAACTGTAAGTTAGAGTAACTGTTTAGCGATATTTCACTTTGTATCGATTACCTGATGTACTCTTGCCTTGCGTTAGCTTATTTTTCCATTAACAACACTTTACTTATTGTTAACCAGCTTTTTTCCTAACAGAAAATACTCAAAGACATGACAACCCACATTCTGATGCTAAATGCTCTCTTCGGGTTAACGTCTTCCAGAGTACAAACTGTGTTCTTTACCTTATTTAACCTGCAGCAATTCGTAACTCTTCATACATAGGACACGTGGTGAATCTTCTTCAGAACTGGTGTCCCCTCGTCGTTGTCTATTGGTAGCTCTGACCTGTGGCCTCCGTCTTCTTGGAAGGAATCTGCAGACGCGGCTCCATCTTTTTGGCCAGAACAAACTTGATCTGGGTTTTCATGCACTTCAATATCTTCAATGATGCAGCCATCCACGTCGTCAATTTTATCGACGTCTTCAACGACTTTTTCCACAACAAATTCCTCTCTCCCGTATCGCCAGATAAGACCACCAAAAGTCAAGAACGCGACGATTGAAGGAATGAAGGCGATTCCTTTCACAGATAAAGGAAAACCGAGGTATTTTGAGTTCATACGAGGATCTGTTTCCGTGAAGCTTTGGTTAGTAACTGGGTTGATATTCTGGGATCTCCATTCGTAAGACAGCATGCTCTGGTTTGCAGTGCTCAAAAAGTTCAGATCAAAAACAGAGAAGATGTATCCTTCAGAATCGGTATACTGGCCGAACGTGAAAGGGTCGTAAAAAATTTGGTTTTTCCACATGTTCAGGTCAAGAATAATAACCAGCATAATGATACCATAGTTGAACCACTTCCCTGTGATGTGAACTTGCCAGTTCTCTTTCTTACAGAAGCGAGGCAACCGGAAGTAGAAGGACGCAGTGTCCACTCCCGGAAGTTTGACATCCAGGTTACCTTGGAAGCTGGGGAATTCCCAATCCTGAAAAAAAGACAAAATGTTAAAAATAAAGAAGTACAAGAACCTCCTGGACCCGGTTGTTCAAGGCCCGATTAACTGAATCCCGGATTAAAGTGAACTTTGACTCAATTTAAAAAAAAAGATTTTTGTTTGTAAGTTGTCACTTACGACTTTTCTTTACCATTAGCCCAAAGTTAGTTTTTAAAAACATTTTTTAATGAGCGAGATAAGAACCTCGGTTAATTTTTAATTGGGGATTAGCGTTAATTGGCTTTCGAACAACTGGGCCCTGTTCACTAGAAACTTCTCCAAGAGGACAGCGGAGTTTTGCCCTAAGAAGGCTTTTGATGGGATAATTAGGTGAATTTTCCTAAAATGTAATTAACAGTGGGCTACAATGTACTTTAAGAAACACAGCCTTCTGCCTATAACCTTGTGGATGCCTCTCTAGGGCGGTCATCTCCTCGATGTTGGATATGTTTCCAAGATGGACACCATACTAAGATGGATGACTCTCTAAAGAAGTGCTCTCTATAAGGAGGTCACCTCTGATAGACATGTATAATTGTCCACCCAAATGAGACTTACATCAGGGGCACCCAACGGATCGTTTCGGTAAATTATCTGTTCGGAAGGCCCTTAATCCCCTACAATTTTCTAAAGGGAATTTTCAACTCGAACGTTCGTGATATGGGAAATTTAAGGCCTAGTGTTTTCGGATTGATAAAAATTTGGTTTCGGGTACCGAAGAAAGGTCAGCTAAGATTTTCGGAAAGGAAATAAGACCTAAGGTTTTCGAGAAATGGACAAAAATGGCCTAGTAATTTCGAAAATACTCAAGTTCCCCTAGAATGACCGAACAGATAAAAATATTATAGCGCGGCCTGAAATGAACCTACAGAGCTTTAAAGACACTCCAGATAGCCTAAAATTGCGTTTCAAAGGATTTGAGAGAAAACTGTTGTCGTTGGGTGTCCCTGTTACATGTACAGTCAACCTACATCTACATCATGCGACGACCAGTATTTTTGAAATTTGAACAGAGGTTTGCAATTAACATGTCAGTTTTGACCATCACCCTGGGGTGAGATTTCAGAGTTCCCATCAAAATTTCATTGACAGTATAAACCTGTGAATTTTTCTTTTATACACTTCAGCATTGAGTATTACAAAAATAACAATTGTTTCCCAAGTATTTTGAATTTTTTTTCAGTTAATGCACCTTTTCGGAAAGATTTTCAGATAAATCTTCAAGATTCCATTCAAATGCCGGACATTACACAGAGGAATTCAAATGTTCATTTCATTCTCAGAAATACTGGTCATGCGTGACATACTGTAGACTGACTGTAATTATGTGTTCCTTTCTTTGCCAGGGAACAAACATGAGATATACTGTAATGGAAAAACTGCAGGGGAAATTAAGAGATTGGAGTGAGGAGGGGGGTGGGGTGGGTATCTCATCTGTGGGTAGTAGTAACCTTTTCTGGTTGCTTCATGGAGCCATCAAAGTCAGATTTTACCCTTTAAGCTCTATAGTGATCAACATAAAAGTTCTCCTTACAATATTGCTATTTTAATCAAATATACAGGTATGAGAATAAAAGAAATGATCACCAAAGATAAAGTGCCTTGATATTTAAACAAATTCTCCCAAGCAATACCATACAAAATAAATAAAAATGTGGTGAAATTATGTACATTGATACTGGGGCTTTTCTTAGCCACTAAGCATGAAAGACTCACCCTTAAAATTACTCTCTACTCACCTGCATAACAATCAGCAAGTCCATAACAAGAATAGCTGATGCTAGAAAGGCTCGAGACAATTCATTGGTTGAGACAAAGTCCCTGTTCATTGTGTCCCATTTGACAAAGTTAGTTACTATCCCAGTAGCAACAATTGCCGTGGCGATGACCAGTACTATCCAGAACAGGTATATGCGAGTCCAGCCAGTTTTCCAAAGCTTTCTCAAACGAACATTCCACTGTGGGTAGAGCTTGTCCTAAAACAAGTTTTAATAATTAAATTTTAGAAGTTTTGGAATGATAAATTTAAAGGCAATTATTCATGGACTTACAACAGCATTTTGAGGAGCCAGGATGGTGCAGTGGTGAGAGCACTCACCTCCCACCAACGTGACCTGGGTTCAATTCCCGGTGAATTGATGTCATATGTGCATTGAGTTTGTTGTTGGTTCTTGTCCGTGCTCAAGGGTTTTTCTCCAGGTTCTCTGGTTTTGCTCTCTCCATAAAAAACAACATTCCCAAATTCCAATTCGACTTGGAAACAGCGGATGAAAGAGCCACTCTGTGGAAGCTAATGAAATCCCCCACTTATTTATTTATTTATTTCACTGATTCGTTCCATTTACTGATCGTTCCATTTACTGATCAATTTAAAAATAGTCCTTACTGGACCTGTTTGGTCAGTTTAGCCTCTTGAAAAAGACTTGTCTGATAAACAATTTCCCTTGTAACAAGCCATTCTTCCTCGCAGATGTATCAGGTTAAGAACAAAAAAATCTTTATATTTGGTTTAATCAACTGGGTTGATAACTAAAGGTAATTTGGCCACTGTAAAGAGATTCAAGAGCTGACATTATTTTTCAGTGCTAGCCCTTTGTCAGAAAGCTTGCCCTTTGCTCAAGCACTAGCCCTCCACTCTGACAGACTAGTCTAGCACTCAAAACATCAGCCCTTGAATCACTTTCTGGTGGCAAAATTACCTAAGTTATCATCTGAGTTGATAAAACCAAATATTTGTTTCCATTCACCCATCAATACAGCACCACAGTTTCTTTAGAAACTAAACCGTTGTTGTTCTACGACAAAAAATCAACAAAGTATTGCCTAAGTTGCCTTAAACTCAATCAAGTTGGCATTTTTCAAGTGCTTCATTTTATAAAGCAACATGGACACTTTTTTTAGCTTTATCCTTTATTGATGTTGGAAATAATTTATGCTGACTGTTCTTTGAGATTTGAAGGGGTGACCTTTGAAAACCTACAATTTTCATAGTTTACAGCACTGCTCAAAGGTAAGTTACCAGTCAGTTGTCTCATTTCTCAAGAGACGAGATTCTCGTCTTGATAGACGCGACTCTCTTCTTGAGAAACGTGACTCTTGTCTTGAGAGTTGAGAGTCGTGAGAGTCACTAACATGGAAATTTTGGAATTAATTATGGCAAATTATCCTGCGAGAAACCAAGACGCGTGCTAGTTCAAATGAATGACTCTTGTCACCAATTCAGTTTGTCTGTTTGCAATTGTATGATAAAACTGTCTTGTTTTAATTTTTATGCAAACGAGGAAACAACACTGAATATTATCGAGATTACTTTTAAAGCATGAACCATTTAACTTTTTGTGTCTTTTGTACCTGAAGCATCATGTCTGTGACCATCCAAGCTGTGACAAAATCACCCATCCATGTTCCTAATGCAGCCGCTTTCATAAAGCTATCATTCTGCAGGCCCAGGTAGGTGGTGATTTTGTACAAAGACAGGTCGTCACCTCCAGCGCTCAGGAATCCATTGTAGATGAAGGAGAAAATAAACAGGGATACCAATGTGGTCAGGAACATCACCATCCAGGATCCACTGTCACGGTAGAACATCGACAGCTTCATCCATCGGTTGAAAACAAGTTTGTGGAAGAAAAACTTTCCCACCAGCAACCCAACTACAATTGCTATGAGCCACAAGAGTACTTTGAGAACAGACCAGCCCCCGGGAGGATACCTGTACAACACAAACATAATATTGCTCACTCGGTTTTCTCTGTGAAAACTCAAAGGCAAGCCTCACTGTTATTGTAGGTAATTAAATATTATTTATCCTGAAAAGGAATGACTGGCCGTCAGAAGCGTTACAATGAGCAGTTCCAGAAAAAATCCATACCCACCCCATGGAAGGTAATTGGAAATTCCTAGGGGGAGGGGGATCTTAAAAGTCAAAATTTTAGAAGCAAAGTATGAAGCTAAACTGGAGTTTCCTGGGGGGGAGGGGGGTGCAAAACAAAAAACCTCCTGTGGGGGGAGTATGGATATTTTCTGGAACTGCACAATCAAACTCATTTTCTCTTTGGTTTGAGTGGTGTAATTGAAGGTTTATGCTTATTTTTTGAGAAAACAAGGCCAAAAGCAAACAAACAAGTGGAAAACAGACAGTTTGGAGCGAAGGCCACATCATGTAAAAATTCAAGCACTAGTCTTTTGAGTGAAACAAAAACTTGACCTAAAATTAAACATGACAGTTATGCTCCTAGCCATTCAACTGTGCTACCCAACAATCACAACAACAACAACTTTATTTAATATACTGTCTTATATCTTTTACAGGAATACAATCCTGCAGATTAAGATCAACATGCCATTTTTGTATCTGCTCATGGATATTCAAGTGACAAGAAGACACAGACAAACACAAAACTTGCCTGCCTTTTTGCACAGCTAGGGAGTTTGGTGCATTCTGTTTGCTTGGTTATTTGTGATAGGAAAGATGGATTACTGACATCTTTTTTGTCTGTTTGTATTTTTTTGCCAAATTACTCATTCATAGTTTTGAAGAATAATAATTATATACTGGCATTAACTAAGTTATAACACAGCTTAATTGCCTACAAGCTCAAGTATAGAAACCAAAATGAATCAAGTATTTCTAATCACGATGTTTGGTTTAAATGAATGTAAATATATGAAACATATAACATATATATTTTGAACTGCGAATGAAAGATAGAAGAAGGGTCTTTCTTCTATTTGATCTTTCATCCGCAGTTCAAAATATATGTTTCATATATAAACATATAAATTTAAGATAGAAAATGTAACACAGTTACTCGAGTTTCACGCACTAAGCGATCATCAGACTGTACCGTTGGAGTTTCTAGAGTTTTAATTTAAGGAGGGCGGTTGGAGCGATCTTGCTTCTGATTGGCTGCGTAGGATTTATTTTCATGCCTGCATTTTGTAATTAACTCAGATCATTTATTGAGGAGGGTAGATTTGTCAGCAGATAGGATGCAGAGCTTCTCAGATGAGCACAAATTGCAGCGCGAGGGATGTCCGTGATATGGATTTGTATCGTTTACAGGGCAGACGTCACCACCACATCCGGCGATAATAAGATTTATATAGGAATGACGGAGCATACTTTCAAAACGCAATATAACAACCGCAAGCTTTCCTTCAACCACCGCAAACATTCACATGACACTGTTCTCTCCAAATACATCTGGGACCAGAAGGATAATGGCACCGCTTACACGATCAAATGGTCCATTATCAAACGAGCAAATCCATATCACGGACATCCCTCGTGCTGCAATTTGTGCTTATCTGAGAAGCTCTGCATCCTATCTGCTGACAAATCTACCCTCCTCAATAAACGATCTGAGTTAATTACAAAATGCAGGCATGAAAATAAATTCTATGCAGCCAATCAGAAGCAAGATCGCTCCAACCGCCCTCCTTAAATTAAAACTCTACAAACTCCAACGGTACAGTCTGATGATCGCTTAGTGCGTGAAACTCGAGTAACTGTGTTACATTTTCTATCTTAAATTTATATTTCGCTCTGCATGTTTTTGCATCGAGCACTCCTGCGACTGAGTGAAGCAATCATTGTATTGTTTCTTTGTTTGTTTCATATATAAACATATATTTACGTTTATTTATTCATCCTTTAATGGTATTTTACGGACTCACAATATGACCAACTCCCAGTTGGCTTGATAGCTCAGTTGGTAGAGCACTGCACCGGCATCGCAGAGGTCATGGGTTCAAATCCTGTTCAAGCCTGAATTTTTTTTTCAGGCTTTCTTTTCGCAACTACTTAAGTTGCGTACTAACTGCAAGGATCTTTCTTCTCCTTAATGTTTGTTTTATTAACAGAGTTGATAACTAAAGGTAAATTGGCCACCGTAAAGAGATTTGAGTGTTGACATTTCAAGCGTTAGCCCTTCGTCAGGCTATTATGCTAACCCCTTATCCATTTCTAATCATGACTTGAACTTTTGGCACTTGAGCTATCTAATGCAACGCAACTTACAGTAACTAATTCAGCTATCAGAAACAGCCTATTAATTATTCTTACCTGTACGTTACAAAGGCAAAGTCATTCCCCACAACAGGAATGGTGCAGTTTGCTCTGCTGTGTGATACTGGATCCTCAGCATAGATTAAAAAGTTACAGAAAATCACAAAATATGCCACAAATAGTCTAGCATAGGGATGCTGGAAATAGTATCTTCCATTCTTCTTCTGAATGCGGACTTTGTGCTTTACAATGTCACCATGATCTGTCTAAAAAAAGGAAATAAAAAAAAGCCATTTGGAACATGAAAAGAGAGTGGGTACATACATGTATGACCCACATGACAACAAAAAGTCAAGTTCTTCTTGTGTATTTTAGAGAAGTCGTTAAAAACTGATTGTTTGGGTAATTTAGATGGTGATTCTTGTTTAATATATAAGTAATTAGGCCAATTACCAGATCCATCATACGTGTATAACATTTGCTTTTACTTGTTGGTTATTTATTTGTAGTCAATATTTTTTTAAAATTTCTCATTTTTATTTTAAATCAATATTTCAATTATTACGATTGCAGTCCTATTCTTATAAGTTTTTGTTTTGTTTCAAATTGCTTCTTCAATCTTCCTTTTTTTTCTTTCTTGTTTTTGCTTTAATATGGACTCCTTAAATTTACACATAAATAATATTATTAGGCTTTTAAAATTGGTACAACCGTATTAAAATAATAATTTTAGTCTCCTAGATGATTAGTCTTACATACGAACACGGAAAGTGAAAAAACTGTTGCAGTGGAATTCACCAAAATGAAAGGTGGTCAAAGTGAAAGCAAGTATTACAAATTTAAGTAATCTTGAAGAATTTAAATTATCGAATAATCCAGAGAAATTTAAAGATCAATACTTTGAATTTCATACATATTAAGAAAAAAAAGCTAAAGTATCGCGATCGGATCTTTTACTGTAAATGTTCACGTCCCTGCGAGGAGTTCCCTTTGAAAATAAAAGTCTAAAAGCTTCCAATATCTTTATCCAAGTTTCTGAGAGACATCTTTGTCTATTGAAACAGGTCTTAGCATACGTGTATACAACCGCTCATACAAAATATGCAGACTTCAAGCTATAATTTAGATGTTGAAAGTCATGCATCGATTGAAAACAAACAAACGTGCAAAACAAAAGGAATTCCCTTCGAAAATAAAAGTCTAGCTTAGGCCTCCGATCTCTTTATCCAAATTTCTGGGAGACCGCTTTGTCTATTGGAACAGGTCTTAACATGTACAATTGGTCATAACAAATAAGCAGAGTTCTTTACAAAGCTATTTTCGAGATGTCCAAAGTCATGCATCGATCGAAAACAAAAAAAGCTTACCAGCTTTGTTCGAAAATTTTGAAGTAAGCACAGTCGTGATTTGCAGTTGTGCCGAACGCCTGTGCATGGTTTCACACTCGCAACTGCAAGAATTTGTTTCCCGAAGGAATCGTGTATCGGCCCGTGTTATCTGCAGCTTAGAATATGCTCGTCGCAAAGTCTATTAACGGCCCATACAGCGCTGGGTCAAAAACTACAAACCTCTACTAACCTCAGTGGTCGGCGATCCAAGCGCGAGATTCTCCTGTTCCGCTTTCTCTGCAGATTGTACATCGTAGCCCTTACCATCGTAGCTATCAGCCATCTTTCCAGTCTTTTCTCAGTGGCGGTGAAGCTTGCTATTATCCTCACCCCAATTCATTGTTATCCTTTGGCAATTCGTTGAAAACACTCGAAATTTCCATACCGACAATCCCATATCACACCTGTTAAGTAGAGTACCTCGTTGTGTATGCCTACACCAAATATATTCGACCAGATTTAGTTCTGCCGAAAACAATGGCACCAAGAAGTTTAGCCTTCACGGAACGGTACCCCACCTTCCAGTTAAGGGTGCACCTCCGCTTATATGGAGGCTGACCCCAGGAAAGGCCGGGTATAGCGGGTACTGAGTATAGTTGACTTGTCAACTAGCCGCCATCGTGAAAGTTACCCAGACGACGTTCGGTGATCATGAAGAACGTTGAGGAGGCAGTTGCACGCTTCAGAATGGATGGCGACGAGTGCAGTCATTAGTAAAAGTCTTTCTTGTGGATTCATCTCTTTCGTGCAATGTTAGGTTTTCTGTGTTTAAGTTACTCATGGCAAACTGTCTGACACTCATGCTTTGCTGGATTTGAGCCGGCCGCTGTATGGGTATTTCCATGAAATTAAATCGGCGATTTTAAAAAATTCTAATTCTCAAATTGAGATGAGAATGAAATGCCTTTTTGACATGTATGATAAGTTTAGATAACTTTAGCAGAATACCCGGCCACTTATTTGCATTTCGTTGCAACTATTCAACAATTAATATTATCCTGTGAAATCGCGAGGAAATCGCCGACGATGCCGTTTCCCGCATAGTCTGTATTAGTGCCACCGTCGTTAATGTTATGTTCTTTTTTTGCTGTTAATTCCTTTTTTTTTAATCGCTTACCTATAGGGTAAATCTCCAAACTGGTCATCTAGAGGTCGAGGACAATGCCCCAGTTGTTCTTTTGTGTAATCCAATGCTTGGAAACCCAAAAATTGCAAGGAATGTGGATTTGAAATTGGTGGCTCACATGTACCAAAGTCGAAGAAGCCTCACCTAGAGTCACCAGATGGCTGTGTCAGGATAGTGGGAGGCAATGATATCGAGATGTTCTCTATTTAGCTTAGTTATCGGGACAACAGAACGATTGTTGTAAAGACAAAAACTGATGTCGTTTGCCATCACGAGAAATGCAAGGAGAAAAGGGCAGTCGACATGGCAAGTAACATCAGCTTTTACTTTTCGTGTAAACATACAGAGGCAACAAGGTCATTTTCTGATCCATACTCAGCCAAGAACATGACGCATGAAAAGATTGAAATGTATAAATGTGACAGCTCTACAAAGGATCTTAAAATTTCCGGTTTGTATGCTAGCTAGATACCCGATATGTATGGTGAAGAGCGGAGACCCGAATATCCGAATCAAACTTTTCCTCCAATGTACCCGGTTTGTACGCAAGGTAGCCAATATATCCCAGTGTACAACGTTTCCGCCTTGCTAAAACAACTAATGTATCGCCGGCAAAAATATTTTGAGCAGCTCCAAGCGATGTCTCCGGGTTGAATACTAGGTATCCGCCTTGCTAAAACTAACAAGGTACCCGATATGTATGGTGAAGAGCGGAGATATGTATGGTACGCCGCCCCACTAATGTATCACCGTCCCACCAATGTCTCCGGTTTGTATGCTAGCTACCCGATATGTATGGTGAGGAGCGGAGACCCAAATATCCGAATCAGACGTTTCCTGACGCCATACACTGAATACTGATTTTATTGATGAATTATCTTCTACAAAGACATTCCAGAGCATCGACAAGAGATCGCTACCATAGCCGTGCTAAATACAACTAGTTCTAACGGAAGAGACAAGCGAAACTGTCTGTGAGCGAGCGGTGCAGACCAGCTGCCGACTCTCACGCTTGTATTCGTTCTTCTTTTGCCTCTTCTATGATGGTGTGAAGTATGCATTTCCATTCTTGCTTGTCGCAGTGACAAAACACATTTAATTATTTTCACTGTTCACAGAGACGAATACTTTTAATGAGACAAAAAATAAGGGCGATGAAGCAACTCTCCTAAGGTCTCACGTGACTGGCCCGCAACCCTTCTCGAAAATAACAGCGCAAACAACAGAATAATACTCCCAGCCCTAAAAACAATACCAGCTGCTGTGCAATTAGAACAATTACAAGCTTACAAGAGCTGCTACACTACTGAAAAATAACCAAGTTTTGTATTTGGTTTTGGACTTTTTTGACCAAGTCTGCAAGCGTTTTTTAGGCCACTGTTTTCTCCGCCTTGTATTTGTTACACTTATTGCATTCAGGCTGCTTGGGTTCTAAACTCTGAGAGGAGCAAGGTTCGTTTGAACAGCCCAGCCGCTCGAGATATAAACTGACGTTAAGGTCAACCCGTTTTGTGTTTGTGCTTCGATTTCTTTTGTTTCTTGTGTGATTTGGTCTGTTCTTCAGCCGGGTTTCCTCCTTTTCGCTTTGCGCTTGTCACACTTATCACATTCACTTTGCTCTTGCTGCTGTTCAGAGCCTCTTGCCAATCTTCATCTTTTCCCGATATGGCGAACCTGACGAGGAAACAACAAACGTGAGCTTGACAGTTTTCGTTGTTGTTGTTGTGCCCGGTGAAAGCGGTATTACAGAAACGTTGGAACATTCTAGACAAATAGCGCTTTCATGAATAACATTTTACCGTAATCCCGTTCTCCCAGCTGGTTATATTGATGTTGTTTCTAAATGTATGTGTTTTAATTGACATCACCAAAATGATTCAAGTTACATGCAAAGGCTGTTGGCCCCAATTCAGCTATTTTTTGCCTGTTGCTTTTATGACGTTCTCGTTGTCGTCATCGTTACTAAAGCTCCCTTATGTTTACAGATGAACCAGCCAATTAAAAAACAAAAACAGGTTACAAATTAAACTAAGACGTATCTGTCGATACTCGTCTGAAGCATCAAAGGTGAGATAATACAAGTTCTTTTTCGATATCTTAAAAGAGAAAACTTAATTGATAAAATCGCTTGCCCCAAATCCGCTTCTTATAATATTCGTTAGCTGTAAACTATTTTGCAGACAACCTTTGGTGAACCTACTCGCTGAGATCAAGATGTTTCAGTTTTTCCAGTTCTTTCTTTTGCTTTTCTTTCATCTCCTTGGCCGCTTCTTCCTGAAGTTTGAAAAATATATAAACATATCAGTTAACATTAAAGAAAATTTGTGGTTATCGTGGCTATGTCACAAGAAACGGTCTTCAACAAGAAATTCTTCCACAAAAGGCTTCGTAACTCCCTCATTTCACACATCTAGTGGGTGAAATAGCAAGTTAAAATAAAATACATCACTTTATTCAAGTGTCAATGTATTTAGCGCAGAGCTCTAATTGGGGACTCTCTCCAGATCGAATTTTTTTTTAGAAAAGTTAGTTTTTGAGGAGAAGGGTTAAACCGGAGTACCCGGAGAAAAACCTCTGGGAGCAAAGACGATAACCAACAACAAACTCAACCCACATATGACGCCGCCGAGTCCGGGAATCGAACCCCGGCTACATTGGTGGGAGGCGAGTGCTCTCAGCACTGCGCCATCCCTGCTCCCGAAACTTCTTAAAAACAAATACCACCATGCGAAGCGCTAGCCATCAAATCTGAGTGTTGAAAATACAATTAGTGCGAGACATCAATATTCATTTCATGTACAGCCTTTTGTCCCCGACAACTGGGCTGCTGCGACAAAATGATAAAGCGATAACTAACCAAATCTTGTTGGAGTCCCTGTGCTAATGGCTCCATTGCCACTTCCTTTCCTTTGGTTACTTGGCTGTCATACGATGATTCGAGAACAGAGTTAAAACACTAAAACCAAAGAAGGTCAGGTTAGGTTAAGTTAGTGTATATAATGTCATACAGCACCAACAAAATTCTTGAAGTCCTTCAGTCCAACATTAAGTATTTCTTATGTGTTGGTTTCGTTGTCGCTAGCGAATTCCTCCCTCTAAGGTTAACCTCCCAATGTATTCTCGTATGTAAACATGTATATTCTCTCAGCGGCGAGGTAGCTTGGGAGACGCTTGGCCAATTGGATCACTCGACGAAAACGTGTGAGAAAAAAAAAACTTCAAAATGAAAAAAAAAAAAAAAACGAAAACAAAATGCGAGACAAAGCACGCTGTATCCACAGAAGTAGTCAAGCTCTTGGCCAAAATGGAAGAAAAATCGTTTACCTATTTCAGACTTGCAGGCAAAATGTTGTGGAGTTGCACGTAAGAGATACAAATAATATGCGGGGCAGCCTCTTCCCCTTCAACCCCAGAACATCACGACTTGATTTACCTGCACAACTTTCCTTATTGTCCTGTTGAACAAGCCAAGCAACTGAGAAGAAGGAAGTTCTAATTCTTTCTAAAAGAGAAAACAAAACACAGAATGAAAGTAACACGTTGTATCCACAGAAATATATGTCTTATCAAGAGAAGGCATGAGTACCTCCAGGGTTTCTATAGTCTTGTGTTGAAGTCCCAGACCAAGAAGAATTGCCTGTTGAAAAAAAGAGTTCATTAGATAGCTAGTGTCACACTACAGCTGAAGTTGGGCAAATCAAACTGTCAGGCTTGGAGTACCAAGAGTTTACGAAAAGTGAAGTAGGATTTAAGGTGCTGTTGCACAAGGCAATTTTTTTTTCACCATGCCTCGCCATTTTGTTGCAACACAATTTGTACGAATCGTTGCCTGGTATAACATGCTCTGAAATGAGCATGTCTCGCAATGATTTTGTTGATTGCAACAAAAACATTGCGAGACAAGTTCATTTCAGAGTATGTTACACTACACAACATTTTGTCCAACTTGAGTTGCAACGGCGCAACGAAATTGCGAGACAAGACTTAGTTGCAAGACAAATTGCCAAGTGTAACAGCGTCTTTAGTGTACGTACTAACTGTACTGCAGAAAGGTCAAAGTCCATCTTCTGAAGAAAAAATAGCCTTGAAACTGTGGAACAGAAACACAGCACTAGGACCATCAGTTTGAAAATACAAGCGTACAACCCTCTCTCCTCTCACTTGTCCGTGTTTTAGCCTCACCCCTCCCCCCTTACTTTTTGACTAACTTCGAAACATCCGATTCGTATTTTGCATGCAATTAAAGCAGGGATAACGTTAACCCCCCTCTACTCCAATATTCAGCCACTCATCCACCCCCAGAGTGGAATAACTTTGGTTTTGAACATGATACCGTTTTTGCTGCTGTTGGGTATACATGTACCTTGAACGCTTTGGCCTATGGCAGGGTATGGTCTTCACCAGTTTTGTACGAATTACGGTAAAGAGAATCTCGTTATACAGAAAGCATTCCTTTGGTGACATTCTGCAGAATACTATGAATTCTCCGTATCTTACCTGCTGGAAGCAAATCGGTGATAAGATGGTAGTCCACCATGTTTCGTGAATAAAGATCCAGCCTTTTGATATCGTACGTTGTAAGAACTGCTTCTAAGTCTGCCTTTGTTAAACCTTAGGAAAGGAGAAGATTGGTTAAATTCTATGTATTGTGTTACTGAGATGAAGAGGAAATAGCGTCACTTTTATCTGTGAAGACATACTCAGGGTTGCCACTTATCATGATAATAAAACGTCCCTGACTTTTCATTAACTTCAAACCAATTTTCAAGGTCCATAGCAGACAATTTCTCTGCCAATAAAGCCAGCAACAAAGTCACAGAATTCCAATTCCTTCGTAAATGTCTTATGAAACAATATTACCTTCGCCAACGAGTAAACCCTTTCACAAACCTGGTGGCTGGCCAAAATAAACATGATCGCCTGACTCTTCACTAACTTTGAGGTAGAAATGTTTTTCTTGCCGGCTGAGCTTCCGAAAGAGGCTGAGGCAAGAAATGAAGTTCTCACACACTGAATGGGGGACTGGATACGAGTCAGGATATCAGATGTCACATTTGGTCATGTGATTCAGTTTTTCTTTTCTTGCCATAAGAAGCAACAGTTTCCCCACCCTCCCAGCCCCATGCCAGTCTGTCAGCGAGTCTGTAATCTTTATGGAGTTGTTGAGTTGTCAATAAATGCTGTTGCATTCTTGTGTGGCAGACAAATGTGTGAGAATTTACTATTTCCCTGACTTGATACAGAACTCCCGACTTTTCCATGAACTTGAAAAAGTTCTACTTTTCCCTGACCGTAGAAACCCTAATAATGTACAACGCAAAGAGAAGGGAAGAGAAGAACATACTTATTTTGTCTTCTTTGACACCTTTACACTTCAGAATACTCAGCGCAAGTGATGGATAAAATCTGTGAAACTGGTAGGAAAGGAGCGAAAGGAACCGTCTGCGGAAATCTATGATAAGGAAAACAAAATGAATCAGATGAAAACGTCCTGCGAGAGATGAAAAACTATCTCCACTTCTGATTTTGTCTTCTACTTACCCGCCATATACGCTGATAGCCAGTTTCCACTGACATCTTCTTCTGAATCGTTGAGGAGTCTCAGCATTATACAAGAATGTTCACCAGTCAAGTCATTCTACAAGAAAAGATTAACGTGTGACTGCTAGACTGCGAGTAGCCTTTCTTTTGCTCGAAAATCTGCTGGGGAGAATGCAAAAAACTGAGCAAGCACGATATTCGAGGGGCGAGCGGCAAAGATTTTTGTGTTCTTCCCGCGGATTTTCGAGCAAAAGAGAGACCGCCCGCACTCTAGCGACTGTCAACATGCAGATAGATATGAGCAGTCCGTAACATATTTACATCTGCAGAACGTCTTCCCTGTGATGGGAGACTCAGTTAGAGCGCGCTCGTATGCTAAATTACCTCACTTCGGAAAATTAATAATGATAATTGAACTGAGAGGAGTGCAATTCGGTCTGAAATCATACGCGTGATTTCAAAATCGAACGAGCGCGCAGCGCGAGTTTGATTTGAAATCACAAGTATGATTTCAGACCAAACGTGCACGACACGAAGTTTAATTAACACTTTATTACACCCATTTTGAAATCACACAGTTTTTTGACAATATTAATATTTATTCATCCACTTTCACATTTCACATTTTCATTTAGATGGCCTAAAAATTAATGTGCGATTAGTGAATAAATCGCTCTGTTGAGAGCGAGTCTGATTGCAGGCATACCAGTGATTGCAAAATGGGTGTAATAAATAAATCAATGTCATTTATAGCCGAAAAGTACAAATAAAAAACCTCTACCTACCGGAGTTTGCCGCAAGTAGACTGGAACAAAATTAGATTTCTTCCAAAATCTAACAGAAAAAAGTACGAAAACGAGAATATCGAATGAACACAATCCAACAAAATTAAGAACATTTAAAAAAAAATTCATGTCAATCACATTGATATCTAAACCGTTGCCGTTTATTGTTCGAACACAACTCTTTCAGTTCCAAGTCAACCAAAAACTTTTCCAAAAGAACACAAATATTCAACCTGTTCTAAGAAAACCTAAAAGAACAAACGGATAAGGCGTTTGTTTCTAAAGAAACTAGTGTTGGGTCAGTGAGGAGTAGAAACGAATGTTTGGTTTACCAACAGAGTTGATAACTAAAGGTAAATTGGCGACCGTAAAGAAAAAAAATTAACCAAACATCCAAAAGAACACAATTGTTTGTTCTGTCGTCAACTAAAAACGTTCCCAAAGGCGGCAGAAATTTAATTCGTTTGACAACAACAATACTCCCAAAGGAATCGAAACGCTAGCTATTTGGTGTGTTTATTTTTCAGAATTATCCCGACTTTAGAATAATCTCATAAACACATACTATGCACATTTGTATACCTGAGTAGTTGTCCCGTCAACCCGTACGACACACCGAGATAATCCAGTTGCTCCGCAGGTCTCTCGTTCAGTTTTAACAACAGAGGGGGAAGGTTACTTTTGGGAGAAATTGCTTCTTCCAATAAACCGACTTCTTCATCTTCAGTTAATGTTGCAATTTGTTTCTCCTCTTTGCCTTCCTCCGCCAAACTGGGGATTTTTCCTTCATAATACTGAATAAGGAGGTTCATAGCTCGCCTGCCATAACCCATCTATTGTTCAAATTAAAAGAGTGGTAATCAGATCGTTAAATATTGAATGTGACCATTCAAATGAACGCTACTGGGCAGTACTGTGGTGCTGTTTATTATGCTGTACAAGGTGGATCTAACTTTTGAGTCTGTGGATGAAATCCTAAAGTGTGACCATTCAAATGAAAGCTACTGAGCAGGACTTTCTTGTGGTGCTGTTTATTCTAACTTCTAGGCCTGTAGCCATAAATGAAATCCAACATGTGACCATTCTACTGGATCCTGTTGTACAGCACTCTACTGTGGCACTGTTTATTACGCTGTGAAAGGGACGAATAACTTTTGACTTGTGTAAAACATTCTAAAACGAACCCTATTATGCGCTACAAGTTATCACGGACTTTTAGTTTGAAGATACATTTATAATCATCAAAATAGCTAGGTGGCACTCTTAAAGACAAGGCGAAGAAGATTTCCTCACGATTCCTACCCCTTGGAAGTCTGGATGTGTTGCAATTCGAACAATTCTTCCACCAGACAATCCTGCAAAGTCATGATCATTAAACTGCTGTGACACTGTCCAAGGTATTAAATCACCAGAGGCTCTCTTTCCTCGTGACAGGCTGTTCATGATGGAAGATTTTGAAATGTCACCTTCTAAACACACCTGTTAAGAAAGCAAAAGACGGAAAAAAAACAGAGAATTAGCAAATTTAGTCATTGTTTTCATAACCATCATCATCTCCAACATTGCTTCTGTCATCATCATCATCATCATCATTATCATCGCCGTCATCGTCATCATCATCATCATCATCATCATCATCATCACCATCACTGTCACCTCCATTATCATTAAAGACTTTAAGAAACCATGACAGCAAAGCCAACGAAAACGTCGCTTGAAAATATAACTTGGCATTATTTGTACCACTTGGCGATTATTCCAATTCGTTCAACTTGTACAATGTGGCCGAACTACCCAGCAACAGAACAGGTGGGAACTGCATTCAAGTTGAGACAGAGAATGGACAATTTACCATCATGTGTTCACGTTCTCCACAAAACCTTGAATTTCGTCATTTCACATTGTCATCTGGCCGAAGCAAAGAAATGTGACAAAATTCAAGACATGCATGCAGGGCCTTAAGAAAAGTTGTTTTTCTTATTAAATTCTATTGTTTTGTGACGTTCTCGTTGCTGTTGCCGTAGTAGCTTCTTAAACTCCCTAGTGTCATTATTATTGTTGTCATTATCACCTTCAGGATCACCACCATCATCACCATCATCATCATCATCATCATCATCACAAACCACCACTGTCACTATTGTCACAACTGAAGCTATCATTATTCCTTAGAATGCCACTCGCACCATACTACCAATGCATTATGGTTGCCACCATCAATGCTGCGATGGTCATCATGATCACATTATTGAGTAAATGTGCACTAACAGAGTAATAAAATACCTGCAGGACACAGTAGACTTCAGGTAAGGTGTTCTGTGCTGGATCAACAGGCCCCAGGAGACAAAAGATGTGATGTGCTGGAGCATCAGATAACAGTTGAAGGTCATTTGGTGTGTTCTGATGAAAAAAAAAAAAACACCAACATATAAACCCTTTTGTTTAGTTACAGCAAAAACAATCATTAAATTAAAGCTAATTAATGTCGCAGTTCCTATTACCATAAAGTTAACTAGAGATCTCAACAGACAAATAATAATGTGATATTTGGTGTAAAGGGGGAACACCGCTCCGCGAACGGCGTGACAGACGACTCCCATAGCATGAGCATAAAGCCTTACTTATCTCCCCAGCGCTATTAACTGTATTAATGACCAGCGCTGGATCGGACAAGTTGTAGGCAGGTCCAAAACTAAAACAATCTAATAGCCTAACTATCCACGGCACTACAAACTGAAACCTCCGGCCAGCATAGTGCAAAGAGTATTGGCATTTTTTAAAACCAGCTCAAGCCTAATATTCCGCAGCGCTACGAGCCGACTCCACCGGCATGCGCTGGATAAAAGCATATAACGAGCTTCAAGGTTATAGAGCTAAAAATAGCCTAAAAACACAAAGCTTGGGGAAGTCGCTGCGAGACTTAACCGAACGCGAACCTGAGAGGTGAACCCAAATTTATTGGAAAAAACAACAACCAAACCTCCAAAGGGAGGGAAGGGTGGGAATTACAAAATTGAGACACTAAAGGTAGGCCTTACAGTAGGTAATACAGCAAGCGAGTGATACTCGGACTTTTACTAGACCTTTTATAGTTAGACATATGTCTTGGACTTAGCCAATGGCAAGTAAAGTACTATCGAATACAAGAGATTCACGCAGCGCTGAACGAGACATGAATAGAAGTATTTATACCTTTCAGCCATACAAAACGAAGGATATAAATGTAACAGACGGTATTGCAACATGCTAGAAGAATAGGTATTGTACAAGAAGAGTAAAAGTACATCCATGACCAATTTGCATTACGTAATGCTAACTGCTGACACAGTAACAACTGAGCTTAAGAGTGTCACGCTCCATTAACTGCGTTTTACAATATGTTGTAAAACTTTATTTAAAGATATGATTCAAGTGCACTTGAATCTCTTTACGATGGTCAATTTATCTTAAGTTATCAACTCTGTTGATAAACCAAACATTTGTCTCTTCAAGTTCCCCACCAATGCAGCACCACAGTCTCTTTAGAAACAAATCCCCTTATCCACTTGTTAATTTAAACAAAACGTGGAGTAAGTCTTGCATGTGTGATAAACTTAACATAAATCAGAACCAGTGAGTAAATAAGGTATTGCTACAACACTTTTACAAATGTTTGATCAGTCTGTGCAGTAGTCTTCAGACAATATTTGTTTACTTTATGCAGTTACTCTGTTTGATTCACTATGACTTAACGTTGAGCAAGTTGGATCATATATATATACTTTTAGCAATGGTTTCCAGAACCTTAGAAATGAAGCCAAGGTGCATTCCTGCCGCATGGTTGATGATGCAGCCCATACAGCAACATGTCTCCTGGAGGCGAAAGATCACGCATAATTTCCTAATAGCTTCATGCAGATATACAATTCCCCATTCTTTTGTAAAAATTACTTTAGCATTGCACACTGATTACCTTGTAATGGGAAGCCACGTAAAGTGCCATCAGTCTTTGTAAGAAAACTTCAGATGCTTTGTGGTATGAGAAGAGTGTGTCACGGTTGACGTAATATCTGAGAAATGCAGTTAAGATGATGTACATTTATTTTGATATAGCATTCTGTAACTCAATTCAAACGAAAGCTATTAAGCAGTACCTTCCTCTGTTGCTCCTTCACAGATTGTTATGCTGTACACGGTGATTAAAACTTTGATTTAATTAGTGAATGAAATCCTAAAGTGTGACCATTCAAATGAAAGTTACTGGGCAGTACTTTCCTGTGGTGCTGTTTATTATGCTGTACAAGGTGGTTCTAACTTTTCAGTCTGTGGATGAAATACTAAAGTGTGACCATTCAAATGAAAGGTACTGAGCAGTACTTTCCTTAGGTGCTGTTTATTATGCTGTACATGTACAAGGTCATTTTATGCTTTTTGTCTGTGGACAAAATTCTTAAGTGTGACCTATCAGATGAAAGTTACTGATTCTTACCTTCCTGTGGCAGTATTCATTTTTCAATCATTTTTACCCAAAGGATACAAATCACAGTTTTCAGGCAGTGGGCATCCAGAGGTGAGTTTCTGCACCACAGTAGCATCCAAACAAAGCAGGTGATTCAGCCATCTCTCAATCTCATCTCCTGGAGCATAACGTATTGACTCATTCAGTGCTATCTCATGAAGAGTGCGACCAAGAGGGGTGGAACTGCTTCCTTTGTTGGCTGATGATGATAATGATGAACCTAGTGATGTGCTCTGTTCTCTCAGTTGTTGGATGAGTTTGAGGGAAAGTGATCGGCCAGTTCCTTCATACCTGGTCAGGAATAGAGCACCATTTTTAAAGTGCACCTAACCCCCAAATTTTTTTTCACTTTAATAAATCTTTGCACCTGTTCAAAATGCATTGAGCCTTTTTGCACCTTTTTTCAACCAAATCAAGACTTTTATAGGCTGTAAAAGTTACGAAATCTAGCCATCATCTGTCCCATGACTGAGCTGGTAAGGGGCATGGGTCTATTCCTTACATGACGTCACAAACTGCTTTGCATGCATTTTCACAAAGGCTTAATACAATGCAAATCAGTTTGTGATGTCAAGTAAGGAATAGACCCATGCCCCTTACTAGGTCGGTCATGGGACAGATGATGGCTAGATTTCGTAACTTTTACAGCCCATAAAAAGTCAAGTTTTGGTTTAAAAAGGCACCAAATTGCGCAATATGTTTCGAACAGGTGCAAAGATTTATTTAACAGAAAAAAAAATTGGGGGTTAGATGCACTTAAACAAAACAAAGGGAATGTGGAAATGGGATTGTTAACATTGTAGTGTAGTGTCTTCAGTCCTTGTTCAAGCCATCATGTAGGGGTGCTGTTACTGAAGACATGTTGCTTGTCATGGTCTCTCTCCAGTCAGGTAGTACTTTAATGGACAACATTAATCAACCATCTGGGATAGGAGGGGTAAAAATCCCAGTCAAAAAATTTAAAAGAAAAACTGGTACACTGTACTTTTCAGCCTTACCCGTTGACAGTCGAGGAAAGAAAGACAAGGTATGGTCCCATGAGATCTTTGACAAGTGGCAGAGGAATCGCAGCAGCTTCATCAATCACCACCAACTCTGCCTGACCAAGTTTGTGGGCATCAGATGGGTGAATGTACTAAAGGAAAAATTAATACTACTGTAAGGTTCAGGAATTGTTATCAACAATCGTTATTTATATTAAAATAAATTAATTATAATTACGCAGATCAATAAATATTAGAAACTCAGGGCTTTCAATATGATTTGAAGCAGGCTTTGGCTGTAACTCAATGTGTCTATAAACCTGAGGTCAATTGGGAAGCAAGATAAAATCCAGATCTGAGCAAAGCTATGTGATAATTTTGTATGAACTTTTACCTGAATTGTTTGTCTGTGTTCTCTGAAAATATTCACTCTTACAACTGCTTTGTTAAATTCAGGGTTAGTTGACTGCACCAGCTCATAATCCAGATGTTCCTACAAAGTGAAAAATTACCAGGAGTAATATGATATCCGTAAAATAAATAGTAAATAGATAAAAATATTATTGATATTAACCACTTCCACTAACTGCCTCCTTGGGCTCAGTGAATCGAATAGACATAAATTTTCACTTTTTTCACTTTTTGTATTAGCTACACGTATTAATACACAGTAGTTTTGCCGGGTAGATGGTCACAATAATTATAAGTGATGGCCAATGATGACTGCATTGCAGATGAAGAAGTCTGATCATTTAAAAATTAAAAGTCTACTACATTAGTTAGAATCTGACATTGAAGAACTGACCTAGAAAATAACCCTTTTTGGTGTTCACCCAAATTTGCCTGGCCATGTTTTGCATGTGTCCTACAAATAAAATTGTTTATTCGCAAAACACAGCATCCATTTTGATCATCATTTTGGTGAAAATTCCATGGATCATACAAGTGCAGACTTTTTTTCCTTGCAAGTTGCTGCCATTCTTTGTTTTCATTCACAAAGGATACCAAGTGCCAGTTAAAAAAATGGTGGTATGCTTTGGGGATAAATTGTATACCACAGGCAAAAATTGTCAAGAATAATGCTAATTAGGCATTGTCAAAGATGGTCGCTTCTTTTTTGGCTCTGTTTGTTTCGATGTAAACTCCGCTGATAACCCTTGGAGCACACTTAATTTTTACCAAATGGCAGCCAAAACTGATTCGCTTGGAATTCTCAGGAATTTGAAGTGGAGAAAAACGGACTTTTTGGGTCCATGTTCTGAGCCATTGTACTTTTTAGGGGTCAACAAGTTTGCGTCATTCACACCTCCCCATCAATAAAACACCTGAGTAACCTCCCTTGCACCCCGCCCTGCTTAGAACTAAAAATCAACATTGGACAGCTATTGATTATGCTTAGAGTTCACGGCCTTTAATCAGATCTGTCTCTAAGATGTTGAGACTTTTCTTGATGTTACACTTTTTGAGATTACAAACCTGAAATTCCAATGCGTCAAATCCTTTGAACACAAACTCAAACAGTGTGTGTAAATTTTCAGGGCTTGGTGAAGTGACAAACATGTTTGAGTACCTATGAAAAGAAACAGCAAATTACAATTAGTTTTATTGACAATATTAACAAAACAGACAAATAATAAACGAAACAATTAACTTTACTAACAATAGGCCAATGCACTTTTGACTTACAAAAGACGAATTGAAATGCATCAATAACTGGCAAATTTGAGTCAAAACATCAAAGAATGAGCTAATTGAAAATGCTCTGTAGGTTGGTTATGCTTCTAACCCATCAACTGTTTAATAGCTAAATCAAATAGTTACCCAAATGCAACAGCAGAGGCTAGTGCCAGTCCCAAAGCAGCTGATTTTCCCCGCCCTCGAGCGGCAGTTAGGGTCACAGTGCTTCTCAATGTCTTCTCTGATATTGCTTCCACAAATTTGAGCACAGCTTTGGCCTGGATGGAAATAAATCAAAAGGAAAGTCAGCTCACACCAGACTGGTAACTTTTTGTCGTCATCTTGTGCATCAACAAGAACGGAAAACACTTGTTTCCATATCTCAAACATTTTCATACATAATATTTAAATACAAATCACACTTATCTTCTTTTTTAATTTTACTTAGAAAAAGAGATGTCCCCAAGAAGAGTTGAACCTGGGTCATCAGATTACCAAGCTGGAACCTTACCACTAGACCACTGAGTACTGGCTGCCAGGGTTTTCTTATATATTTTTGGCTAGATATCCTAACGTCAAATAAAAAGACTAACTGCAAGCTACCTAAATTAGGCTTAAACTAGAGAGCTATTAATAATTCAAGCTAACCAGAGTGCTATTTAGGCTTATAATAAATTTTTATTACCGGAGTGTTATTTTGGGCTAACCTTAGCTTCACTTCATGTCCAAGGTCAGTTTGAGATATGGAAACAAGGGCTGACCAACATGAAATTCAATGTCCAAGGAAAAGCAAAGAATTTGGCTACCAATAACCTGCAAGAGTCAAACAAAATTTTTACCTGGTCAAGGGTGCGACAACAGGTAACTATGGCTCCTACAGGTTGCGTGTCCTGCAATGATTCTTTTAAACTCTTTAGCTCAATTTCATTTGCTGTCATGGACTCTTCCTGTGAGAAGTAAAAACAAGATTCATTTGGAGGCTACATGTAGGGGCATGGCATGGCATGGATGTTCCATCCTGTTATGAAAATAGAATCTTCAATCAAGCTATTTAGCATTTTATACCTTCTGAACAAAATACAAGAGGCTGGCTTATGACTTGTGAATTATATTATTCTGATTTGCAGATCCACCAACCCTCCAACCTTCCAAATGTCCAATCAAAGTCAAACACATCCAGAAAAATAGTAATAAATTATAAATTATTCTGTTTACCTTTGATTTTGGTGGTAGCGCAGAAATCGTCAGGGTATGTGAGGAAATTGGCAAAATGTTCAGCTGATCATCGATCACCATACAGTTCTTGCAAGATGTCAGTGACAAAATGAATCTGTTTACACAAGGAATAACAGAAGAATTGGCATGTGCAAAAACTTATTTCAGTAAGCTGCAAGTACAGAATGATGATGCTGATGATGTGATACTAACAGCAGCACCAAAATAATAATATAAATATTACAATATTATATTTTTTTAACCCTTTTAGCCCAAACAGTGATCAGCATAATAATAATAATAATAATAATAATAATAATAATAATAATAATAATAATAATAATAATAATAATAATAATAATAATAATAATAATAATAATAACTTTATTTAAGTCTCAAATCTGGACAGCCGAGCACAAGTGCCCTACTAATTGGGGAGACTAACAAAAAATGTAAAGTAAAATCAAGTTTCTCCTTGTAATATCAATGCTTATTAAACCCCTGAGGTAATGAGAATTAGGGATATGATCACCCAAGGTAATTTTCTTGATATTTTGATCTTTTCTCTCAGTAGTTTTGTAAGAAAAGTAATTTGGGGACAAGATAGGTTACCTTTCATTAAATCTTCCAACAACATCTTGATGAGATTCTGTTCTGTATCTCGAATGCACATCCTAAAAGAGAGAAAATGAAAACTGTCAATTTGCAAATTAATATAATTACCAGCAAGTACAAAATGTTTATCAAAGAGTTTATTAAAACTAATAATAATTATAATAATTTTAATGGTTAAACTTTGCATATAAAACTGTGTTTCAAAATTTTTTCTGGTTTAAAACTTTTCAAACAAGTTTGATTTTTATTTCCCTTTGTTTCAGGTTATTATAAGACAAGCATTGCTGTACATGAAAACCATAATGGTTTTCAGGCAAATCTACACTGTACTTATCTGTACTTCCCAAACTACAAGCGCACCGTATAAAATGATAACTGCCACTTCAATTTCATCAACCCTAGGCTGATAAAAGCACTAGGAATATATGAAAACTGAACAGCACAAAATATTATATAGCCCCGGCTGCAACTCGCGTTCACCCAAAAAGTTTTGTCTGAAATGTCAGTCATCTCTGATCTTGCCATTACCCACATCCCTCTCCCCCATGCCTCCCGAGGTTTAGGTGGAGGAGACAGCTGACCTTCAGACTAACAAAAACTTATCCCAAACTGTGTTTGCATTAACCACTACATGTACATATGACTGTATGCATTAAACAAAATGCATGCCATTTAAGATACAAACCATTGCCATTGTATAAAGCTGCTTCAAAGAAGACATTGTCCTAAGAAGAAGGACAACCAAGCCTCCTCCCTCGACTGTCTCCACTGTTCTGGCCAAAAGATTGGGTGTGAGAGCTTCAAAGTCCTTTAAGGGAAAAATAGTAAATTCAACACACCTACACTGTATGAGCACTCATAAACAAAATATTGAGGACAAGACATGTTTTACATGATTGTACACCTCAGTTGACCAATAACTAGTTTCATCATCAATTTTAAAAGAGAAATTTTGATAAATATTGTTATTATTGGAGTTGGCAATTATAACCAAATTGTCTTTCTTAGATAAACCCTACTTAGAAGTTTACTCTTCCATGGTGCAGTAATATTATATATCATTTGCCAATATTTTCTTCCTTCTGCTTTGATCAAAAGCCCACATAGCTGCACATATACTGTCTTCTTTCTTTGCACAAAATAACATTTGATAATATTAAACCAGCACAAAAACCTAACACACAACACAGCAAACTGTATGAACTAAGTACATAGATCTACGAAAAATGAGTTTAATGACATTTTCTCGAGAATGCTTGCAAACCCTGCTGTAAGTCATTTGGACTTCTTATGGTCAAATTTTTTTGTGGTAAATTTTTAACAGAATTGTTGATGCCGGGGCAAAAGTATATTAATTTACTAAATCAGATTTTTTGTTACCTGAAGAACACACATGCCATATGTGTTACCAAGAATCTTGTGTGTTTCAGCATAGTAACAGTATCGGATATTGGTAGCAGAGACAAATAACTCAAATGGATCATCTTTCTTTAGATCCAGGGTACCACTTTTGATCTTCTTTTGCAGCTGCTTCATTCTTTTCTTTCTGTGACTAAAGTATAATTATTATAAACACATGTTTCCTTACTACACATGAAAAGCAAACTTGCAATACCAACAAACAGTTTCTTTTTTCTTTCAAGTATCAACACAATTTTGCTTCAATTATCAAAAGCCCATTTTCCTTTCTAAGATACAAAACTTTCCGTATTTCCGTATTATATGTACCAGTAAAGAGTTGGCAAACGGTCAATTTGAGACACGTTGTGTGAGAGCAAGAATTAACTTTATTTCTCCAAGTCAGATACTTTCTTAGCCTTGCCAAATAAATTACTACAATGGGAGCGATTGCAGAATACCAGGCCCACTAAATATCTTACAGCAGTCCCAGAGTCGATGAATCTTTAAATGATTAGTGAGTAAAACGAGTGCTCCCGCAGCCTCGCAGTCCCGCAGTCCCAGAGCCAATAGATACTTAAATCTAAGCTTGTTTCGGCTCATGGATTAAAAAACGAGTTATATTCATGTGTAACGTGCTTGTTTCGGTTCATGGATTAAAGAACGAGGTATATTCGTGTGTAGCGCGATGACTGCAGGACTGCGGGAGCAGCATTAAAGAACACGACTGCAGGAGCAGCTTTTCAAGTAAGGTATTTGGTGGGCAGGGTATTCTGCAATCTAGCCCTACAATGTATATATATGAAATAAAGAATTTGTAATTAAACTTAAATAGACATGCCGCCAAGACTTTGCACTATCTACCTGCCATCCAGTCCAATAGTAAATAGTTAAAAATTAAGAAAATAAAGATTACTGTTGTTGTATTGTAAAAAATTGAAATAAAGACAGCTGTGAGACATGTGAAAATTGTCTAAATTTTTACAAGATGCTCAGTTTTTCAAAAACCATTTGCCACTCCAGCCATGCATGTAAGTCCCCTCAAGCCAAACCCTTACGAAAGTTCAAAAGTGATTCCCAAGAATAAGTACTTCTACAAGTGATGTGTTGAAACACATACCTACTAAATCCTAGTTCTTTCTTGTAGCACCATAGTACTGTTGGTCTTGCTTTGACTGTTGCTTTGGACAACATATGATGAAGAATGACAACCTAAGAAGGGGAAAAGATCAATAAGCTCAAAGAGTCCAGCTAACATAGCTTAATTAATCAATTAAGTCAATCTAATCGACTCTTAATGTATATAGAATACAGAAGTATAGTATTTTATTCACCAACGTTACACAGCAGAATGGACAATGAGCTTTCTCCATGAATGATAGCTAAATAGAATAATTATAAGGTAATACATGGCGCATGTAATGCGAGTCTTTTGTTACAACATTACTGATTAGGTTCAGTTTTGTTAACACCGCCTATTTGTGGTATATCTACGACTCCAACTGACATACATTTGCAAACACTAATCGCAAGATTCAGCGGAATGACAATAATTTCATCAGCTGTGTTTGAAGATCTATGTGTATAATAAGCTAATAAAACATAGAATTCTGCACACATCCCACCAGAAATAGAACATATTTCAAATGTACGACTTACTTGATCTCTCCCTTTGTCGCCCACAATAACAAACATTGACCTGTGTCTCGTCTGGACGCCATTTTCAATCAAAACACGAATGCGATTGTCTACCTTCTTTAGCACCATTTTGAGTTTACATGCACGTGCTACAAATAGACCGTCATGTATGCGAACTGACGAGTCAAAGGAGAACATTTCGATGATCTTACATGATAACGCTATGAACAGGTATATTTGGTCAGCGGGGACTGCATTTTAAAAAAAGTGAATTTCAATAGAGTGGTACATGTTGGTGAAAAACTCTTAAAACGTCCTCATGGAACAGATTTTACCGGCTTTTATTGATGTTGGCGAGCGAGATCAGGTATGCTGCGAATAACTTAAATGGTTTTTATCACATTGAACAGTCCACGCTTGCTTTCGTTGACTGATCATGATTAGTTTATGTACATCAAGTCACGTGTACTAAGAACTGCACATCGTAAATTCATTGCGTAGGAAATCGGTGCTTTTCTTGACCATGTCTGTACCTTAAAACCATCGTTAATGACAATTTTAGTGACAATTGTAATCGACAATGCTTGTGTTTAATAATCCAGAAGTCGACAAAAATCATTGACCGAGAAACCTGCATGATATATGGAAAGATTTCCGCACAGCCTATAACGATACTAATTTTAATTTTAATTTCTTAAAACTGTACACTAATTTTACACGCACCACTGTCATACTAACCCTCTTTTAAAAACGGCAACCGTGAATAGAGTTTGAGTCACAAAGTGTATACCTAATTAATGTATGGGGCTGTGCGGACATCTTGCAACCTGCATTTTGATGTGTTGGTCAATCATTGATTATTTGGGTTTAAGGGTAAACTTTACCTTGGTGTAAGAACCTGACATGTTTTTCTTTGTGTTGTTGGTTATTGTTTTCCTGCCCTGTATTGTTTTGAGGTTTATGTTTCCTTTTTTTTTTTTACGTCAGCTGTGACTTTTATGGATTCTTACACCAGGGTAAAGCTGATTATTTGGTGGCCACATAAAGCAGTTGATCACTTTTTCAAGCCTAAACAGGGATTCCCTGGCTGTTGTTAGTTACATTTTTTTTTTTTTTGAGATGATGTAAAATGCAAATTGTGATTTCAATTACTGGATCATGATTGGATTAAAACAGGTAGCTAGATGGCAAACAATCTGTATTTTTCATGTTGTAACTGGCACCAATGCATGGTCTTTGAAGGGAAAGTCTGGACAAGATTTCTGCACATCCCTGTATATTAATTATGCATACATTTTCCAACTCAAACTCCATTCACGTTTACTGTTTGTGGATAAGGGTTAGATACAAGACAGTGGTGCCACTTTTACATATGTATGGGGCTGTGTGGAAGTCTTTCCAAAGTCCAGAGCAAGTGAGGAAATGTCAAGAGAGAGAGAGGAGAGACACTAAACAATACAGACTGGCTGTTAATCATACAATGAATTTGTTGGAATTTCACATTTGCTCATTCATTCACTTATGGAGTATCTTGTTATTAAATAGTGTATCCTCTGTACCTCATCAAACTAGACACTGGACTCTTGTTACTCTGTCAGTGTTGCATTTAAAAAAAGGATTTGTACATGTACAAACTTTTTAATTAGCGTGATTAAAGGTAACTGATTTTATATGTAATTTTAATGAACAGAAGTGCAAGGTGGTTGATTTCTGCATTCAAACCTCCCACATTAATCATCATCCAAATAACATCAACGATCTACTTCAACTGTAATAAAAACCCAATATTATTGTAAATAAAAAACTGTTTTGTTTCTCCCAAAGGCCCAGGAAATCAGAGGTTACCTAAAATCCTGTGGTGCAGATATAAAAGAGGAAAGTACAACTCCCTTACATGAAGACTTGGACCAGCTGTTGTCGGCTTGTGGCATTAATTTCAAAAATGAATCAGGTTTGTGGTGCCATCATCGCCATAAAAAAGAAAGAATGTTACATTAAATCAAACATCAAGTGTTGAATACTCAGTTGTGATGACGATGATAATGATAATGATGATAATAATCACAATAATAATAATTATTATAATTATAATAAGTTTGTTTTATCCAGGGACATTTTGTCAGCCTAAATGCTTTTCCCCAAAAGGCCCTGTCAGAAATAACAGAATTAAATAAATTTATATGTACAAGCAATTATTATAGGCAATCTAGTAGTTTAGACTCTTCAAAGATTGCTTTGTTGAAGATTTCAAGAGGTTTGAGAATCATGCCACCAGTGTTCAAGACAGCGGCAGTAGAGTATTCACTATCCATTCTTATTTTCTTTCTTTGAAGAACTTGAAGGTGTGATGAACAGCCTCCTGTCCCTGATATTAGTTGTGACAGAAAACAGAGACAAATTAATTGAGAAATTTTGCGACAAAGTTGCCGAGGCTAACTCAGATGAAGACACGTCATTGAGTAGACTGAGAATGTAAGTTGACAGTGCATGCACTGTGCATGGAATAGGTGTGGGTATGTGTTGGGGTTATAAGTCAGAGAAATAGTTTCTGGTGTAATGTGTTCCCAATGAATTCATGGCAGCATGGAGAAGAAAGTCAAATTCATTTTTAAAAAAATCCAAAATATCACACAATCAGGTTATGTCACAACTCATTATTATAAAATGTTTGGAGATATACAGCTGCATCCTCAATCAGATGACTCCCACTATAACACACACCTTTGGGACAAAGAACAAAGAAAATCATGACCAAACCCACGATGATGGTTTTGATACTTTGCCATCAGTTAATTAGCATAGGTTAATATTGATTTGGTATTTTTATCTTTCTATGTTCTTTTGCTGGCTTGTTTATTAGAGGATGAGTGACACACTAAAGAAAATACTTCTTCAGGATATCAAACACCCAGAGGTTTCATTACAGTCAGTCTACTTCACACACGACCAGCAATTCCGAGAGTTAAACGAACATTTGAATTCCTCCTTGTAATGATACAGTATGTCTGGCATTTTGAATGGAATCTTGAAGATTTCTCTGGAAATCTGTCTTTCCAAAAAACACGTATTAACTGAAAAAAAAATGAAAAAATACTTGGGAAACAATTTTTCCTATTTTCAAGTACTTAATGTCGTAATGTAACGAAAAATTCATAGCTTTATACCATCAATAAACTAGGGAAATTTCTACGGGAACACTGAAATCTTGCTGGCGAAGTTCAAAAGTGACATGTAAGTTTCAAAACTCCATTCAAATTTCAAAAATATACTGGTCATGCGTGATGTAGATTGACTATAAGTACTTGGGTAAACAGCTGGTTTGTGGTACTAAAAAACTGTAAATCATGGGCATCACACTGAAGAAAATTCTGCTTTTCCAGGAATACAGGCAGCTAAGAACTTAAAGTTGCCCGATTTTTAACCACTGCTGCTGGCAGCCACTGAATGAGAACCCTGAATCAAATCTTTAAAAAAATCACTGTTGCTACTGTTTTATTCTTTCAATTCTCTGATCTTGTTGGTGAGCAGATGTTGGTTAATACAAAATATGCTCCCTCATGTTGCAATATTGCATCTTTAATATAACATGTCAATGTAACACCCTGTATTTGATCTTTTTTGTTATCAGACTGAGCATCATGTTGAACTGGCTTCATGAGAGAGATCCTGTTAGATATGACGTTTATTGCACACAGATAAAGGTTGCAGCCAAGGCTGGCCTCATCGATCAGATTACTGTATCCTTGGACCAGGTACAATTTATATTACTTTAAAGGAGTCTATATTTAATTACTCTTTTGTTCTTTTGTGTTATCATTATTTTTAGTTTATCAAATTAGTACACTATGTATTAATATTTTTGTCAATATTTTATCAGGTTAAGTCCTGGTTACAGATGTGGGAAGTTGATGGTGAGAAGGCCAGGAAAATTTACAGACTGCTTTTTGATGCACTAACGGAAGACAGACAAAGGTAACAGAATCTGCCTTGACATCTCAATCACAGTAGCTTAAGCTACACTGTACTCATTAGGTTTTGTGAATTAACGCTGCATTCATCTTTCAACAGTGACCTAAAATCTATTGCCATACTGTAACTCTATAGACTGTGAGCAGTCTCTTTCTTGTCCTAAGTTATGTCATGCTTACGCAATTTCTTCCTCCCTCTCCCCAATTCCTCCTCGTTCACTTTTCTAATTTGCATAATTTTACTGTTTACTTTGTATTCGAGATCTGAGGAAAAAGGTACGACTGCTCGCAGTCTATAACTCTATTGATTCTTAGTGTAAGTAGCTACAATCACAGTAGCTACACAGTACTCGTTAGGTTTTGTGAATTAATGCTGCCTTCAACTTTCCAAGAGTGGCTTAAAATCATTTGTCATATTGTAACTCTATTGATTCTTAGTGTACATTTCACAAAAGAAGTGTGGATAAAGTTTTGTTTCCTAAAGGCTCGGAAGTGTTTTAGGAATGTCTTTGCTGAGAAATTTTCATACACTGTTGACATCACCCGGCAATGGCATGCTTTCTGCTGATTTCTGATTAGGTTTCCACTGACAATAACTATGTGCAGATCAACATGAGGTCTGAGATGACACAAGATAACTTCTGTGAACAAAACATTATTTAAATATTGAAAAACTGCTCTACTCAAACAGGGCCCACCAAGCCACAAAATAGATGGTGGTCTCTGTCTGCACCCTCCTTCCTCAACCTTGAAGATGGTGTCTTTATTGTAGAGCAACCCTTCTCTCCAGTAGCGTAAAATGACAATGAGATTCAAATGTCACTTTTCTTGTTTATCAAGCAATGTTGACCCTTGCTAGCTGAATATTCCTGTGTCAACTCAAATTTTAATAATCCCCTAACCTACCTGGGTCCTCTTCAAATAAACTTGTTATAACAAAGTTTCCTTATTAAAGACTTTAAAATCAATCAGTCAATCAATCAATCTTTATTTACACATGTTAAAAATTCCTCAGATGCCAGGGCTGGCTTGTCAAAGAGTTTGGAGTAGTGTTGAATAAATACACTGTCAACCAAGAGAAGTAGTTCAGACGACAATCCAATATCAATAAGAGATTTAAACCATGCTCTTTTAAGCAAAAAAAAAACACATTTTCTAAACGAACCTATATATTAAACAATTGTCACAATGTGCTGTTTACATAAATAAAGTCGGGTAATACTGATCAAAGTCTGGGAAAATTCAAAGCAAGTTTTCTTATTCTCTCTTTGTTTCCTTTTTAGCATACCTTTGTTGTTAAGTTGTTGATAACAGCCCCTAATGCTCACAATTTTGTGAAATAAGCATGCAAGATGATTACAGTCACTGCAGTTGGTAGAAAGCAATTCCATGATAATTGTTAACTTGATAGCTCCAATTTTCTGTTTGATCAATTTATAATTATAACTTCAAATGCCCATGTAAACATTTCCAAAAATAAGCTCCCCAGAATTGCAAATGTAAAGTTATGCCTGTTAATGGTTGGCTGTTTTAAGCTGTCTTTGAGACTGTCAATTTAGTGTCAACAATAGATGTACTGTACATGTAATATATCAAACACAAGAAATAGTGTTTCATCCAATTTCCAAACACTAAGAAGTGGTTTGAAAAAAAAAAGAGGCGCAGCCAAGTTTTTTAAACCAACAGGTGTTTGAAGTAATATATCAAACACAAGACACAGTGTTTCATCACATATCAAACACCGAGAAGAGAATTGAAAATACGACACATAGCAGAGTATTTTTGACGAACTTCTAAGTTTTTGATATTGTGATGAAACACTGTGACGAGTGTTTGATATAACTTCTCAAACAAACTGATTTTGAAGGACAAATTAAGGATGCAAAAACGAGGAGTTTTTCATCAGACAAATCATGGTGCATGATTTTCTTTTGTCTTTGGCTTTTGAATTATTAATGAGTTTGAGAAAATCAGACGAAACACTCTTGCAAGTGTTTGATATAGCTTCTAAAACTATTAACAATTCTTAGAAAAATTTAAAGCAAAATTTCACCAAATTTTAGGATAATTAAGGTCACTTTTCCAAACCTCCTCCACGGCAGTGATCTCCTTTGTTCTCTGTCTATGACTTATTAATGAGTTTGAGAAATAGGTTTCAAGTTCAATTTTTTGGAAAAACAAAATTCTTCCAAATTCGCACTGTCCTCAAAACAAAGCCTTTGAAAAACTCCTTTTGATTTGATATGGGTAGGGCTCATATTGACAGTAAATTATTTTTTCTAGAAACATAGATATTTGACATTTTTGTTTTTGTTGCAGTGAAGAAGCTACGAAGGTAATGGTTGAGCTTCTCAGGACGTATTCCGATGAGAATGCATCCGAAGTTAAAGATGACGCTAAGAATTGTATAGTGAGCTTGCTTGGAAGACCTAATGTTCTAATAATGGATTTCCTACTGACGTTGTCGCCAGTTGCTGCATTACAGGGGGAGCCCATCTTCCAGGTACTACAGTGTATTGAACGACTGTTGTTGTCAGAAATGGAGCATGGTTGTCAGAAATGGAGCATGGCTCAGAGTGTCTTATTAGAAAAGTCACCTCCACAGTAGGGTTGTCCACACTAGAGTTGATGAACCTTAGTTGTGTCCCAGTTTTTAGCTGTATTTTAGTTTTATTTTAATGTATTTTTAACCTTTATTTTAGAGGACCCTCCTGAAAACCACTGTCAGGTGATTGGAGGCCTCCTCTTAAAATATTGTTTTTATTATTATTATTATTTATTATAAGTACCTAATAATATCAAACACAAGAAGGAGTGTTTAATCAGATATCAAAACACTGAGAAGTACATGTAGGTTGAAAAAATGAGGCACAGCCAAGTTTTTTTAAACAACTTCAAGGTGTTTGGATATCTGATGAAACACACTTTCAAGTGTTTCATGTGGCTTTGATTATCAAATGGTCAATAATTCTTGAAGAAATTCAAGGCTAAAGTTGGCAAAATTTTATGGTAATTAGGATCACATATCCAAACCACGGTCACAGTCTGTAGTGATTGTCTTGGTTCTCTCCCGATGAATTAAATTAATGATTTTGAAAAACACTGATCCTGTTTATTGGAAAAAGTAAAATTAATATTTAATTTAAAATATTAACTAAATAAACCAACAAACAAATGAATAACTTCCATTTTGATTGCTTGTTCCCTTTCTGGATTCTTTCCAAGTTTGCTTCCTCTGTAACTACATCTCAAAGTGATGCCGGCATCTGTATCACCCTTATAAAGTCTTCTATCACTTTTTGAAACCATGAAATCTCATAATATTTGTAGATTTCCAGCGTGGAAAAGCTACATAAGGATGTTGCCTACTTTTGTTACTGCGCACACGTTCTGCGTGTCTCGAGATACTCGGGTTTCCTACGGGTGGTGCCTACTAATACAGGGATATTTTTTGCGCGGTTTAAAACTATGCCGAGAAAGCAGAACTTAGCAAGTGCTCTTGGTATCCAAAAAGAAAATTGGGGGTAACCATGCATTTTTCAGAGATAAAAAGGCTTCAATTTGGAAAAAAAAAAACGCTATGCATTGCTTTGTATTTTAGTATTTTTTTAGAATAATTGTTGCTTTAATTATCTCTGACCTCAACCCTCAATTTTCTTTTTGGATTCCAATAGCCCTTGCTGAGATCTGCTTTCCGCACATGGTCATGAACGGCGCAAAATACTTCTTTATTAGTAGGCACTGTCCATAAATTTGATTTAGGTTCTAACATTGAATAGTTTATCTGCTTTTCATTGTCTTCTCTGTTTTTATTTTTGTCATTATTTTGGTTTGGAGGAGGCTGGGGCAAGCAGGCAACTCCCAAGAATGTTTATAACTGACATTACTTTGACTATTACTACAGCATATACTTAATGTGAGAATGCCATATATGCATCCTCTAAAGCCTTATACCAATGTTTTTGTACACTCATGTATATAACAAAAAGTCGTTACTGCAAGTAAGGTTTCAGTTCATGTAATTGATGTTTTAGAAAATATTGTATTTTTTTTTTTGTTTCACAAATCCTGTTAGCTTCTCAACATCTTCATTTCTGGGCGACTGGCTGACTATGTAGAATTCTATGGAAAGAACAAAGATTTTGTGGATTCTTGTGGTAAGATCTTGTCGGCCATAATTTTGTTTTGTAGATTCCTTGGTAAACTGACGTCATATATACGTGTAGTTTGACTCAGTGTCAAGCCTCTGACAGAGTATAATCTGAATTTAGAGGACAATATTACAGCATATATTCTTTTTTCAGGTTTGAATCACGAAAAGAGTTTACATAAAATGCGTGTTTTAACATTCATGTCACTTGGTGAAGCCAAGTCAGAAGTAAGTTTTGAAGACCTTTGCAAGGAGCTGGATATTGGCGCAGATGAGATTGAGGAGTTTGTTATTGAAGGTTAGTTCGGCAGTTTTTCTGTTTAGTTACAAGTGTCAAGATCGTGTTGCTTATAGGTTGGCTGAATGAACCAGATATCAGTTACTGTAACGAATGTTTGGTTTATCAACAGAGTTGACAACTAAAGGTAAATTGGCCACCGTAAAGAGATTTGCAGTGGCCAATTTACCTTTAGTTATAAACTCTGTTGATAAACCAAACATTCGTCTCTACTCCCCACCATCGCAGCACAGCAGTTTCTTTAGAAACAAATGCCCTTATCCAACAGTTACTGTAGTTTAAATGGAAGAAAGATCCTCGCAGAGCCTGAAAAAAAAATTCAGGCTTTCTTTTCGCAACTGCTTAAGTTGCGTACTAACTGCGAGGATCTTTCTTCCATTTAATCTTTCATCCGCAGTTCAAATATATGATGTTTTATAGATTCATATTCAGTTACTGTAGTTCTTCAGCCCTGTATTTACTTCAGTGAATATCCAGAGCATTAATTACAGTACTTAGCTTCTGAGTTGTTTTAAGGGGACGATATAAAAAAGTCAATGACAACAAGGCGTTGTTCATGCCCACAGAAATTGTTATATTCTGAGTGGTATAAATAAACATCCCTCCAGGCCTCTAAACCTCCAGGATGCTAAAATCAGTTTTGACCATTTATTAAAGGTACTGGTTTAGTGAGGGTGTGTTGTTTTTTTTCTAATTACAGGACGTTTCCTTCTCATAGACTTCACCCTAACAACTTCATGTATGTCTCGACTTTGAACGTTTTTAATCATGTGCTGTTGTCGGTTTTCTTTTTATCAGCTCTTCGCTCAAAACTCGTTCGTGCAAGGATCGACCAAGTAAACAAGAAAGTCGTCATCAGGTAAATTTCGGTTTATAAAAGAGCGGTACTTTACTCGAAAATTAGACTGCAGAACAGTCCACACCCTATGGGCCTGTAAGTCGTGCGTGCGAGAATCCACGCTTTCAGATGCTTCTTGCCTCGCGAGTCCGCGCTGTCAGCGTTTAGTGAATTTCAAGAGAAAAATGACCGCTTAGCGGTCTACTCAAAAGTTAAATTGGTTAGCGGCAATTGGCTTGCGTGTCCTCAAAATTTTGCTAGTGCACTGCAGTTTCCGTTTGTGGCTCACGTCTCGCACTAAGCTTGTCAGGGTGTTATTTTTTTTCTTTTGACTTAAACTAAGGGTATGTCCATGGAATCTTTGGAAAATATCAAGGATATTTTTTGTAAAACGTTCCTTATTATAGCTTGGCTTTTTCATACAGATGTGCAAATCCTCCTTTTTGTACTCAAACAACCAAATCTCAAACTCTCAAACGCAACTGGCCTCAAAATTTGTGGTCTTGTAAATGTTCGTATCGCTTAACCTGACATGATTAGACGGTGTTGACGGTAGTAGCTAGCAGTGATGCCACCCGCGTTTGCATTGACGAGAAACTGCTCCCCATTACAATTTTTTCGGATCGGAAGCATCGTGCTTTTCTCAAATTTGGTATTTATATTTATCAATGCATCTTAACTCTAAACCCCACAGAAATATTAAGGCTGACGTGAGAATATTAAACATTCTTTTCTTTTCTAGCTACTTTTTCGATGCTAGTGTTTTTTGCAACTAAACCATTCTTCTCTATTACAGCTCTGCTACCCACAGAACATTTGGAATGAACCAGTGGCAAGAACTGCGCAGTCGCTTGGAAGAATGGCGTCACAGTCTACAGAGCGTGCGCACTAGCATGCAGACTGTTGTACCTACCGTCGATGTCTAGCTAAAACTAATAAAGCTGTTTTCTGCCGTGTGATGATGTTCTCTGTTTTTTTGTGGACTATATTTTTAAGTTCTGTCGACATATTTGCATGTCTTCCCCCTTACAGCGCGAAACAGGAAAGCCAGGCGTGACCAGATTCCTTCTTGGGTTCGGCTTTACATTTAAACTCGAGGATAGCTTCGGAAAGCCAACATGTAACGTTAAAGGGAGGGGTTCACATTTCAGTGCATGTGCATGAATCTAAATGCTTTTTTCTCTTTCTTATAGTAATAATAATAATAATAATAATATTTTTTTTAAATAATAATAACCTTTATTGACATATTTCAAGCAAATTTCTATTCACAAGTTAAAAGTGGAAAAAAGAACTATTAAAAACTATTTACAATTCATTTCGATAATAATAATAATAATAATAATAATAATAATAATAATAATGATAATAATAATAATAAGATTTATATAGCGGCATATCCATGGCTCATGGCGCTTTACAATAAGATAGTATTAAAACGAAAATCACATTAAAAATTTACACCAGTGATAATAAAATCTAACCTATACTAATCTAATCTAATCTTATCAACTTTATGGCCTTAAAAATCCCACTCACATGTACTTCAGTAATCACATTCTATAATTAGTTCAAGCAAAATGACTAATGACCAAAATTCATAGAAAATGCTAGTGGATTGCACTCATATTGTCGATATTGAATTTAGTGTTGACCCGTAGGATTTATTCCACGGTTGATATGTTTACAGTTACTAGTATGCCAAATAACGCAATCATATGAAAAAATTACCACCCAAGTTACCTATTCCCTTCCGAATGGTTCATAAACAACGAATTCAATTAAACAGGCTTGGGTCATAGCGAGCAAAGGCGAAAAAGTATTTTGATTCATGGACATGGCCAGAACCGTGAATCCCTCCCTTTAAGATGTTTTTGGTAGCTTTTATCGGATTGTTATCCCTTTAATCCAGTTGACGAGCATCTAATTTCTCCTCACTATATCACTTCTTGATCAAACGTGCAGGTCAGGAGAATACAGGAAATCATCACCAATGATATTGATATTCAAACAAATTCTCGCAACTGGTACCATTAGAAATGAATGGAGAATGATGAGAATATTATATGCTTGTTGGTCTGGGGGTTAAAGTGTTCTATCACCAATGTAATTATATGCGGCCATACGTTTTGGGCATCGTGGTCAGGGAGGGAACTCGACAGTCTGAAAAGGCTTTGCCGGTGGTGTTGGATAGTCATGGCGCTCGGAAGCAAGAAAAGGAAAGGCGTGAAAAGTGACTTCCAAATGGAAATTATTAAACTAAAATTCCCGTGCTAAGGACCTAAGGAGGGGAATACTTATGAGGCCTGTATTGTGACAATATTGATCCAATAAACAATATATGGTATTTTATTTTTACGTTGTTACCTCTAATTCCAGGAACACTGCTTGCTAAAGATCTGCTTTGATTACCCACATGTTCATAAACCGCGGAAAAATGTCTCTGTGTTAGCAGGCGCTGAATCGGAGCATCCCGACATAAGATGCGCAGAACGTATACACAGTAACAGAAAGAGACAGAGTAAGTAGTCCCCACCACCAGATAACAGACCAATATGTCGACGAACCCCTGGTAAGCTGGTCATCTTATTCAGCAATTGCAAACTTGTGCGGGAAAGCCTGTGCGATAAAAAAAATGCAAATGTACGGGAGCAAAGTTGATGGAAATGAGGACAAACTTCTTTCGTTTTTTTTTCTTCCTATACATTTCTTTCACTGCCCACACACTGAGCATCCTGTGTAGTATAAAAAGGTAAAACGTTCTTCTCGAGGCCTCAAATCTTATCCTCAATCAGTTCCATTTAAAGACGGTGCCTACTTTTTGCTACTGCGCATATACGTTCTGCGCACCTCGGAACGACGACGGCGACGACAACAACAACGTCAAAAAACAATAGGTTTAATGAGCAAAACGATCGCTCTGCAAGTGCTTTTTACATTTTGGTACATTTCTTCGCCGTCCTCTGCAAAAGAACAGAGTATTATGACCAAATTCTAGGTTTTTTGGAGAACGCGAGCACGCGACGGTGAATTTTTCGTTTTCTTTCTTAACTTAAACGGCATTCCTACCAATTCGGTTCCTGGATAGCTCGCCGTTTCTCAGAAGTTGAGCGAGTTGAAATAATCGTGAAGTGGCACAAATGAAATAAAATTATATTTTCAGATGGCGTTTTCGTTGCCGTTGCCGTCATCGCTGCTTTAGCTCCCTAATTGTCGAAGCTAGAGTCGTCAGTAATGCGCAAAACAGAAGAGTTGTGAGGTCTACAATGTCCGAGAAACTGTGATTTCTTAAGGACGATACCTGCTAATTCAAAGCTATTTTTCCCGGTCTATGACTGAGGGAAAAGCAGATCATAACAAGTGTTACTGAAATCCAAAAAGAAAATTAGGAGTTACCTCGCATTTTCAGAGATAATTTTAAAAGCTTCAATTTGGAAAAAAAAAGTCCATATATTTTTCAGTCTGTATTGCAAAGCGTTTTCGGAATTATTGTTGCTTAGTTATCTCTAAAAAATGCTGGTTAACCCTAATTTTCTTTTTGGCTTTTAATGTCCCTTGCTCAGATCTGCTGTCCCGCATAGCCATAAACTGTCGAAAAAAATACCTCTGTATTAGATAGGCACTGTCAGTCTACTGTCCTTAAAGGGGCAATGGAACCTTTTTTACAGTGACCTTCTTTGAATAGCCAAACTGGACGTGTTTGTGTCGATGGAAACGTTTCAGTTTTGTCAACAATTACCTTACTAGTGCACAGAAACTAGTATCATTCATCCTTGGCTACAGATGGTTAGGATGGAAATAGATTGCAACTTGAAAAAATTGGCCAATTTTTTCAAGTTCCTTCAGAATATTTTGGAGAAATTGCTAAAACTGATTATCGGTTATGTTTATTCTTCCTCGAAGAATTCATTTGATATTGTTTTAAATATTCAAGCAGTTTTAGCCGACATACAGCAAAGTCTATTCGACAGTGTCCGGCCCTTTAAGAAGTCTAAAGTTAATGGTTATGTCATCACTGTTGACTGGTGACCAGCATCGTTTCAAGACGTCGATTAATCACTGTTCTGAAAATTATGCGTCATAATTGATCGCGCGAGCAATGGGTTTCTTCCTGGGACTTTGAACTAAATCACGGGATTTATTTTCAAATGTAGAGATCAATCCGGGAGAAACACCAGAGTGCGTTTCTCTCGCAATAAGAAGTTTGTTGTAATGATCAATATTTTCCTTGAAATTTTTCCAAGAGCGCGTCATTTGTAATTTGCAACCCATCAAATCTCAGTCCATCTTTAAATCAAAAATGAGATAAACAAACTGAGATTGCAAAACTGATCTTATAACTGTATGGAAGAAATCGCTAGCTTAGTAAGTCAGACGGCAAACGTGATTGTTGCAGGACGTTAGTTGCAAAGCACGAATATTTTTGCTTAATGTGTTTAACCACCCCAAGTACATTTTAATTACTAAACGAAAAGAAAATGACACATGTCGCTTCAACATGAGGGCCTAAGGTCAGCCATGTCGGGGATAGGCCGTGAGAAACTTTCCTTATATAGGCTAAACTTTTTGACGAGCATTCAAGGTCGACTATTCTATTGACGTCCATCCAAAAAATGTTCAGGTTATCAAAGCATTGTCTGTAAGAATAACGGCGATGATAGAATTAAAGATCAGTGTCAGCAAGACACTTGACGAGGAAATTTAAGCAACAGACTTAGAAAGTATTTTTTATATATATACATATATGATAGATTTTGTATTTTTGTGACACGTCTCTCTATTGTTAGATCTTATATATGGGATGTTTTTTAATATGCTCACTGTTTTATCTGATGACATGATTCGGCAAGCTATGTCAGGAACAAATCAGTGTAATCATATTTTCGAACCTCCAAGCTCGGGTTGTCTTTTCGAAAACACTAGATGGCCTTTTCGTGCTCTCTTAATCAACATTTTTTCACCATCCGAGAACAAAGGGTATTTATTTTCCTGCACCGAGGAACTCTCCAGCGAGTTCATAAAATTCCGAACATCTACGGTACAAAAAAGGAATTTAATTCCTTCGAAACATGGTTATGCGTGGGCATTAATGTCTGATCTATTAGGTTCAGAACAACTTTGTTGGACAGATCAAATGAAAAATTAAGACCACCCTTGCCCCCCCCCCTATTTCAATGTTGGAAAAATGGCGCGTTTTGCTTTGCGCGCGAATTCATCATGGATTTTGCGGGGTCTACACAGGCTACACCATTTCACGCGCATCCAAAATATGGAAATCTGCTTTTTAGTGCAGAAAAACTCCTCGGAAACGCTTGCTTCGCTGGCTAGTGTTTCTATGCTAGTTGCTCTCTTCACTGCCGTGCCGTTTTCTAGGAGAAGAAAGCTTATACTCCACATTTGTTTCTCTTCATCCAAGTGTATCATGGGTACCAGTGTCTACCAGTAGACACCCAGTACAGTGACACTATCATCCCTTCCAGAGGGGGTGGGGGGGGGGGGGTGGCAAGACTCTTTGTTCCTTCAAGCCGCGGTTTAGCTCCGCCTGTATGGGCTTCTTAGGTTCAAAGGCGACTTTACTTTGTACAAGTCTTTGAGTTTTCTACGCGTTTTCTCCTATTTTTTTCCTCCGCAAAAAATAAAGAAATTTAAACATCTTACAAATTCCTATGCCACTTGAATTGAAGTAACTGAATGGAAATCATGTGCAGATCACGTGGCTGTCAAACGTTTCAATATGGATTGCGCCAGTACCAGAAATCCTGAAAAGATTTATTAAAACTTTGTGCCAAAAGAGATTCATTAAAAAATGCCGTTTTGTCACTTTGTACCTAACCGGAAAAAAGGGATGAACAAGGCGGAAAAAATCTCTCTTATCGTGCCATCGAATTTTCTCGTTAAACTGAACGTGAGTTGTTAGCTTTTACTTATGTTTGTTGTACTATGCAAGTTATGCTGCTTTGTTGAGATTATGAAAGTAAGTAAACAACTTCTACGTGCGTTTCCATCAAAACGGAACAAGAGCTTCCCTTGTGACGTATTCAACTGCAAAACACTGCGGAAAAAGCTAACGGCAGCGATGATATCACTAGCAAGATGGGTAACGTCATCCAGTTGGCATCAATGGTCAAAGTACAAGTTGTCCTAGTTGTTCAAGGAGCAGATAACTAGTCCAGTGTATAAGTCGCTATCCAGCGGATAAAATGGTGATTTATCCATTGGATAGAGTTATCCGCTCTTTGAACAACCGGCCTCTGACCATTGTCCCTAGCTAGGAAACCAGATTGCTAGCAGTCTATTTTCTCCTGTGTTCTGTAGCGTGCGCGGTGATCTCGCGAGTGGCGAAGCCGCGAGTCGCGAGAGACCCCAATCCCTCCTCGTTCACTTTTTTAATTTGCATAGTTTTACGGTCACTTTGCGCGCGTGATCTGCGGAAAAAAGGACGACTGCTCGCAGTCTACTAGGCAACCAAACAAACCTGATCGTAATAACTAGCTTGTGTCCAGTTAACCCGGCTAGGTACCCAGCTCACAGATCCGTCGCTTGTCTGTCAGTGTAAATAAAATCCAAATTATCAGTTCATTGAAATATAGTGTAGCCGGATGAAAAATAAATTACGGCGCAGTTTTTTTTAGATTTTTTTCAAAGTGACAACTAGGATCATCGCCATCTTTCAATATTCAACGCTCAGTCTAGGGAGGGGCAGTTTCAAGTTCCTAATCTGTACGCTATCACCGTGGAATATTAATACAGACATTCATAAATATTGAAATAGGGTTTCCGTTCTTGCGAAACCGGTATTGGGCAAGAGCCTCTCTTGGTATTGGGGGCACGTGCAATCTAGGCAGAATATGATTAAGTTAAGTTATTTCAAGAATTGTGGATTGGATAAGAACCTGTCAATCATTATGTTCACCAAAGCATCACTTGAAAGTTTTTCATTTAAGCATTATATTAAAACAAACATAACTTTGAATACAATTTGTTAGGTTTTTGGAAGCCTATTGACAACACCAAAAATCGTCACCAATCAAATGGGTTTGTTCTCTAACAAACCATTTAAGAACCATTCTAAGGAAAAATGGAATTTGTAGGAGTGATGGACGCAAATCATCGGATATCCCATCTAAGAACAATCTGGATTATCCTTGTTTTTCTTAACAAAGGTGAGTTTGAAATTGAGCTAAGCCTTTAAGATTGATTGTAGAACAGTTACACGACAGGGAAAAAAAACTATCTTACGATCCAGTACCGTCCACAAGTTCAAACATCTCCTTTTTTCGTGTACACGTAAATCTGCTGTGCCACTCTTAAAAAATAACGCCGTTCAAGACCAGTTATGCATGCTAGAGATTTCCATCTGCTTGAACTGCAAAACTAATTCGATATCTAAAAATATGCTTGGTGTCGAAAGGGTTTTAATACTCCCGTTGAGTCTAGAACCGTTTTAGCTATCAGAGTGCTTTTTCAGAACTGCTTCAAGTTAGTTTCCATCAGCGTTGAAAATATCGGTTGCGTTTCATCATTTATTCACATGCAGACTTAACAAATACTATTGTGTATACTCAGACATTCTGGGAAATTATTTTATCGGTATGAAACAAGGGATTATTAAGTAACCGATTACCGGTTTGTAAATATATAAACGATCTTGGTAATCATGTCCGCCCTGTTCCAATTCTATAATCTTACTTATAGTTGACAAATCGTTGGGATTTCTTTTTTACTGTTTCCATGCATGCAACGTTATTTTGCTTAACATGTCCGACCACCATTAGCAATGGTGGGGTAGTAAAGTGGTATGCAAATCACACAATTCTTGAGTAAATGTTTGTTTAAAAAAAACTTCTAAGATTGCGTTAAGCAGTGATGCTTGGTATCTCAAAACCAAGGCCGAAGATGACTCTATCGTTTTCCGTTGTAGTTCAGCTTTACGTCGGCCGGACTCGTAACTCTTTTTAATAGCCGGGTGCCTCCAAACAAGCCATTCTTTCAACTTAAAAAAACAAGCAACCCTCTCATAGAGATAGGTTGGAAGCCTAGTATCAAATGTCTATTTACTTTATCAGTGGAAGTCCGAAGATTCGTTATTGAAAACAAATAAATCGCTCTCCGATGCGCGCAAAAGTAAGACGCACGTTTCGTTTTTCCTTAAAAGCAAAAAAATCTCTGTAAAATTGACGCATGATTCGAGAACGGAATGCTTTGTTCTTTTATGCCGGGGGGTGTGGAAGTATGGTATAACTCTCTCGCTGAATTTGAAGTCATCAAAATCTCATAAAGTAGTTTAAAAGGAATATATCAACGACTGTCAGACCTCCATTTAACCTTGTCATGTTTTTCTCTGTTCTTTTTTTTTATTCTTGGGAATTAAATAGTCTACATAAATAACAATAATATAATGGTGATATGACCAAAGTAATTTAGACTGAGTAAATGGCACTACTTATGTCCGGCGCTGTAAAACTTACGAAATTAATTAATTAAAATGAAAGCAAGAGAAAATATTAAGTTATTCATTCACGCACACTCACTGGCGCATTGACTCACTTCACACATTCGTTTGTTCATGCATGCATTCATTCATTCATTCATTCGTTCGTTCGTTCGTTCGTTCATTCATTCATTCATTCATTCATTCATTCGTCAGTCAGTCAATCAATCCATACATCATTCATTCGTTCATTTATTTATTCGTTTGTTTGTTCGTTCTCTTAGTCATTTATTCATTATTACGTACTCAAATGGACAAACTTAATTTCAGGTTATTAACCCTCTCTTTGCCGTTTGATTCCGAATTTATTTCAAATGCTGAAAACTCTATAAGAAATATAGAAAGCCCATGTGATGACCAATAACTATTTTCTCCTTTTTTCTCTTTGACCCTGGGATACAGGTAATGAGAAAAAAGGAAGTGACCAACAAAAATAAAATGAACAATTTATACTGCAATGGCCACACAATACATCTCGGCGCGGTATGGCCAATACCTCACGCATGCGCACAGCCATATCACCCCAGCATTGGCAACCATGCAAGGACAGCTGTATCGGTCTTATTCGGCCTCATCGGCATGGCGGAACCCGCACCGTAGCCTCGGTAGTATAGCTCTGCAGAATAGCCAGTAACTTACGCATGCGCAGAGCCATATCAGCCGGACAATGGTAGCCTTTTGGCCTTGTTAAAAAGTTTGTTGAAACAAAATAAATAAATAATGGGAATTTCAGTGATTCCACGTGCGCAGTTTCGGACAATTACTATGACCTTACGGCATACGTGTATCGATGTCACTGACAGAAAAATTACCTTTTATTCGTGATAACATCACATTTTTTTATAAATCCGTATAAACCGGCCCACTTATTGGCATTCAAATCCTAGCAGTATGCAATATGTTTGTCCCTTGACCATAGTTTAATGGCCTCAGCTCCCATGAGTCTCCAGTAATTCAGTGGTTCAGCATCCGATCAATACGAACTTGTCTTGATCGTAAGTTCATAGCTTCGACTACTGTTGGGAGAACTCGAATTTTCTTGTTCTTCGGAGTATGCCTGTGTACTCGGAACAAGGAAACTTAGGAAAAATACCTCTATCACCAAGCTTAAAAAATAACATTACATTCCTTTTTCTCAAGTGATAATTGGAGGCAAAATAAAGTAAGAAGAAAAGCAAACAGATGGAAGTTAGTCACCTGCCATTTTTGTAAAGAGAAAGGTGCACGCGCGCGCGTCTTTCTGTCCCTCGTTGTTGTCTCGCGAGATAGACACGCGCCGGATGGAAGCTGTCAAATAGCCAACGTCCTTTTCGCGACCTAGCTGTCTTTTCTTGGAAAGAGCTGCAAGTTACGTGCGCAGTGATAGGAATTTTAGTTTCTAAGTCGAATTGGAAGTGCAATTCATCTGCCAGCAAAGATTCGAGGTCTCGCTTGTTTCAGGATTAATTTTGGAAGCCCTCTTATACCCTCGACACAAAAAAGGAGGTTTTAAGTCGTTCAGGAGGTCAAACTTCAGGAGAGTCGGTTTCTTCGGATCGCCAGCACGTGGTTCTCGGTTTGATCAAACTGACGTTAGTTCAAAGTCTTGAAAATGGATCGTGTTTACACGCGACATTCCTCAGGCTTTCAAGTTCTTGTTCTTATCCTTCTCGTCAACAAAGGTAAGAAAAAAGATAAACAACCATTTCCTCCAGAGTAATGTCTTTTTAGATTCTGTGTAAGGAAGAAGCTTCTTTTCTGTGGTGCTGTTTATTATGTTGTACTAGATGAGGCGATTGTAACTTCAGTCCTTGAATCAAATTCGCAAGTGCAATTGTGAAATAATGTAAAACCTTCAGTGCAGTGAGTTTCCAGTGCATGTATGAAAGTGAAATTATAAACAGACCGTGAATTCAAATGGAAGCTGGAAGCATGTTTCTGTGCGTGCTGTTTATTATGCCGCACAATTACAAAACAGTTCATAAAAATATCTTCCTAGTCTGTGAAAGTAATTGTTTGGTGTCGCCACAGAAAGCCATCGTATTCTCTAATTTCATGATTTGGTTTTGAATTATTTTTAGAATTTATTTTTCTCATTCAATCGATACTAGAGCTCTCCAAAGAGTGGACTAGATCACTGATTAATCCTTAATTACCTTGACAATCACTATACAAGCTGTTATAAGGATTTTATACTATCATGACATCAAAACAAAACTAACCGGTTTATTATGCTTAGTTAGTATGAATATTTTCATTCCAAGAAAATATTGCTCTTAGATTTTTGTAGAAAGTTCCGCATCCTCTGATAAAAAAATGTCGAGCAGATCGAATAACCTAAAAACTTCGCCTAAGGCCAGGAAGACAAAAAATACAAAAATAACCCTCCAGAAATTTCGCCAAAGAGCAAAAAAAAAAATGGCAGATAGTCTGCTACAATATTCTTGCACAGTTGATTAATGCACAGTTTTATAACACACTTTGGTGATTCAAAGTATCGTATAACATTAGTAAGTACAATAGTGTTTACAGCCAGGTCCCCGACCGGGAGCCGAGAGCCCGTACGTTCAAACAGCCGTACTACTATCAGAACGGGTACTCGATGGAATTTTATTATTTGTAGTCTCATGTTTGTAAGAAAACGAACACTGAGTTTACTTTGTGTATTATCGAGTTTAACATCTACTCATCTATATCTTTGTCACCAAACCAAACAAGGTCGAATTTTTCTAACCTATTTTTAAAAGAATGTGATTCATTTCGGATATCGTTGCATCAACTTCAAAGGATTTTCCGCGTGTATATAGACAGTGAAGTGATTTCTAATCTAATGAAGCGCATGAAGGACTTCAAAAAAAAAAAAAAACCCTTTATTTGTCGTTCAAAACAAAAGATGTTCAAAATGGTCAAGGAAACTGTCGTCGAATTTCCACAGTTATGTGAAATATTTTCAGATATTTTGATTTCAGAATATCTAAGAATATTGCCCACTACGATACACCTTTAATGATAGTTGACATTTGAGTCATTTGTGGTCCAATCTCCCATAAAAAACGATGGCCTCCTGAAAACTGATGAATTGCTCCTTTTCGACTGAGCAGAGGACCTGCATACTTTACAATATTAAAGAAAAAACTCTATTTTGCCTTTTATTAAAATTGCGATTTTTATACTCAACAAAAAGTCGAAATATCTTAGAAGGCTTTGGATGCGTTTATTTTGTACCAAAACAACGTCAATTATTTATTAAAACATCAGATTATATTTTTTTTAACGCCGCGAAACCGGCGCCAAATTTAGCTGCGGCTCTAACTTTTGATTGAAGCTTATCTGTAAACAACAAAAGTAAGGTATCTTAAACAGTTAGAAATTATGTAATAAAAATGCCAGATGATAAAAGTTGAGCTCGTTCTTCAAGTAAATATACCCACCACCGGTATAGAATGCTCTACCCGGCGGATCAGTACAGGAGAATTTGTTGCTTAAACCGTATAGGTGTTTTGTTGTAGCGGAAATTCAAAGCGTGTTACGGTGGCCCGTTAAGTGTGGGCTGTTTCCTTGAGAAAACCATCATTGCTTGGGCTATCTTTTGCTGTTATCAAGTTGCCTATTTTGGTCATACCAAGAAAGTAATTTGTTGCACTATAATCGCAGAGATCTTTCTGACCAGTAAGTCTGTGCCGTTTCCTTGAGGAAACCATCATCTCTTGAATTATCTTTTATTATATGATCAAGATGCCTATTTTGGTCATACCAGAATCTATGCCCCTTTTTCCTTTCATGCTCCATTTAATTTTGATATGGGTTACGAATTTTTAAAATTTTTAAAATTGTGTTTTATTTTGCCATTTCGTTAAAGAGTAGGAACTTGCTGTGATAATACACTCTTGCCAGTCCAGTCAGCTTCGATACTAGAAAGTCGAAAACTACAAAATGGTAGCACTTAAAATTATCGGCAAATTTATCCAGCCTTCTACTAAGTTTTCCTTTTTTGCCTCCTATCGGCTTTTGGAAATTAATGAATTAAAAATTCTTCCGCCGGCTCGTGTACCAGGTCGAGACCTACTCGTAAAGAGCACGGCGTTCTCGCGTGTTCGCGTAGCTCGTGGGTGTTCAAGTTGAATTCCGAGAAACGGCATGCTTGTAAATATTCAATTCCGAGAAACAATAATGACAAAACTGCGTTGCATTTTTTCAGTGTTATGACGCAAATCTCTCTATAGATACAATCATATTGTCTTAATTTGTCTGTGTAAGGTAATAGCATTCAGTCAGTAAAAGTAATTAAAATTGTGCAGTGCATTCATTTTATTGGAATTATACACATTACGTCGGTCAGAATGTCTGACTCTGGAGGGAAGAGATTACGGAGAATACATCAAGACAAGGAGTGTCCCTTTCACTTAGGATTATCTTGAGTGCCACTAATCCTTCATTAGAAATTAAAAGAAACTTTGAAAACGTGGCCAAGTCTTAAGGGTCATTACACGACAGGAAATCAAATAGCCCAGAACACATAAAATTGAAACGATTCAGGTAATTTTGCTACCAAGATATTAAGCTTTGAAAGTTTCCTTCTTCCGTTTTCTATCTCTCCATTGTATAAATGATTTAATTAAAAAACGCTATTATCTTCTTTGTTTCGGCCATAAGGGTCATTTCCACGACAGCAAAAATAAAGCCTCTAAACACACAAAATTGGAATTGTTCCGATAACCTTTGCACGAAGAAACCAAGTGTGGCACGTTTCTGTCTGTCTGTCTTTCTCTCTTCTTATTTGTTTCCGTTTTTCTGTTTTAAGCCCGGGTCTCCCTAAGCTGCTCTTTGAGCTCTTTTTTTTCGGTCTGGCGCAAAACTAACAAGCTCGTCTGAGCTGCCATTCGGGGAATCAATTCCGTACTTCTCCCGCCGGCCAAGCAAGGAGGAATACAACACACAGAAATGAACGCTCTGTCAATTCCAGGCCGTCCTTGCCGGGGCCTTTCTGCTTGACTGCGTAGGACAGCAGAGCTCTGGGGTCGATAATGCATCGGTATCATGACCTGGGTATGCGCCTTTGGGGTCGGCGTTTGTCGTTTTAATTCTGCGCGTTGCAAATTTTAGAACATTATTCTTGCACTCTAGAGAGGCAGGTGTAACATATATATTTTTTCTGTCAGTACTGTCGACCTCTTGAAATCTTTGCAGTTTGCCTGGAAGTATGTTCCGACATTTATAAACTGGACTTTCAGAGATTAGCAGTTAGAACATCCAACCATTTACTATAAGGATGCTAGTCCTTTATGAGAGAATCTTCGTCGCCATTCTCCTTTGATTCTTGATTCGTGTCCAGGGCAGTGAAGAAGGCTTCGGGATGACCAGAACCCTCTTCAAATAACCAACTGTGCTCATACTACGGAGAGAAGTTGGCGTATGTTTTAAATTCTCTCAACATGAGCGATCATTCCTTGCTTCTGACAGCTCGAGTAAGATGAATAAATTACATTTGACAGAGGTCGCTTTTAGTCAACGCATTTATAGCTTGTTGCTGACATTGACGAAATTTGAACGGTGCTTCCAATATTACCTAGCAAGTGGTGGGGTGCGGTAAAGAAAATTGCGGAAATGGTACCTGCGTCAAGATCTGAGGATCTTCGCTCTCAACTCCATCTTAAAGATATTGAGGACCTATCTGTTCTGAACAGACGTTTTGCTAGATTTGGTGACCGTCCTCAAACAGAAGCCAGTGAACAATGCATGATCATGTAACAAGCATTTTTAAAAGGCCTATATAACTCACTACGGCCTTCTCAAAAGTTGCAGAAGTCTTACGTTGAGCCTGCTGTTCTTAGAGTGATTAATCCCAATCAGTTTGGAGTCATTCCAAAGGCTTCCACTGTTCTAGCTCTAATATCGATGATTCACCATTGGACCTAAACCACGGGTGGTTCAGCCGCTGTAATCAGAGTTGTCGTCTTTGACTACAGAAAGTCCTTTAACTTAATTGACCACAATCTTCTTGTGCTCAAGATTTACAGCCTAAAGAATCCCCCGGGGCGTTGCACGCTGGGTAGCTGACTTCCTCACGCATCGGCAACAGCCCGTGAAACTCTCAGCTGACTGCTTCTCCGAGTCGGGTCCAGTACCATCACGGGTCCCTCAAGGAACTTAATCAATGATCTCAGATCATTTTGATCATGTTTGGTCAGATCATTTTGATTAGTTATCTGTCAAGATCAATAAGCGCGCTGGCCTGTTAAAGCGAGTCTATCTCTCTATCTATCCTTCTGTCAGCAAGTCAGTCCGCGGTCTGTCTATCTATCTATAAGTAATTTCTTGCAAGTAAATTTCAATTTTGCATACAAAATAAATGGCTGCAGAAACGAATTCCATAAAAAGTAAATACAACTGTGATATTATATCCAGTACATGTACTATATATAATATAATATAATTAATAATATATATATATAATAAATATAAAGTAACATTTTGACCCTTCCAATCAAAATTCATGGCTCCGTCACTGAAGGATGCAGTGATACAGGCAACAAGAGGCGTCATTTATAACAACTAGAAACCCTATTGGTTGGCATATATGCAGCAGGGTCCTTTGTGATATTTGTTGCCATTTCGAAAACATTTCTTTGAATGAATCCTTTATAACAATTAGACTCAGTGTCCCTTGTTTTTAGCCATTTCGACTGAGGTTGGACAATGGACTGGGTAAGTTGCAAATTTAACGAACTTTACAAATTGAATAATCATTTGAAGGACCACATTAATTAGTAATCTGGCCACGTTTGGTGCTGTTTAGTTGACAAAAAACAAAGTTACAAAACTTGAGACATGATTCCACATCTATACAAAAGTCTACAATTTAGAGACGCTGCCCCCCAAAACAATGTAAATTCTTAAAGTTTCTAAGGTTGTTACCCTAATAAACCACCTTTCATAAAGCTACTATTTTAAAGAAAATGAATTGAAAATCACTATGTTTACAGGAGTGTCCACAAACCAACCCACCTCTATCTTATCAGGTGTGTCACCAAACCAATCCAGCTCTATACCGCAAACTGCGTCGCCAAGCCAATCCACGTCTATTCCGCTAGATGTGTCATCAAGCCAAGCCACCTTGGTTCCGCCAGGTGTGTCAAGCCACTCAACCCCTGATCTACCAGGTGTGTCTCCAAGCCGATCAACTTCTGTTCAACCAGTTGTGTCGCCAAGCCAATCCTACTCCATTTCGCAAGGTGTGTCTCCAAGTCAAACCACCTCTGCCTCACCAGATGTACCTTCGGGCCAATCCACCTCTGTTCCTCCAGGTGTGTCACCAACCCAATCAACCTATATTTCTCATCCTGTGTCGATAAACCAACCTACCTCGATTCGGCCAGCTGTCTCGTCAAGCCAGGCAAAGTCTATTCCGTTAGATGTGTCACCAAGCCAATCCACTGCTGTTACGGCAGGTATGCCTCCAAGCCAATCCACCTCTAATCCCCAAACTCTTTCTCTAAGCCAATCCACCTCTGTTCCGCCAAGTGTATCTCCGAGAAAATCCATCCCCGTTACGCCAGGTGTGTCTCCAGGCCAATCCACAGCTGTTATGCCAGGTGTGTCACCAACCCAATCAACCGCTGTTACACCAGGTGTATCTTCAAGCCAATCAACCGCTGTTACCCCAGGTGTATCTCAAAGCCAATCCACCACTGTTACGCCAGCTGTGTCACCAACCCAATCAACCGCTGTTACACCAGGTGTATCTTCAAGCCAATCCACCGCTGTTATGCCAGGTGTGTCACCAAGCCACTTCACCGCTGTTACGCCGAGTGTGTCTCCAGGCCAATCCACCGATGTTACGCAAGGTGTGTCTCCAAGCCAATCCACCGCTGTTACGCCAGGTGCATCACCAAGCCAATCCACTGCTGTTACGCCAAGTGTTTCTCCAAGAAAATCAACCGCTGTTATGCCAGGTGTGTCACCAAGCCAATCCACCACTGTTACGCCAGGTGTGTCACCAAGCCAATCCACCGCTGTTACGCCAGGTGTGTCACCAAGCCAATCCACCGCTGTTATGCCAGGTGTCTCTTCAAGCCATACCACTGCTGTTACGCCAGGTGTGTCACCACGCCAATCCACCGCTGTTACGCCAGGTGTGTCACCAAGCCAATCCACCGCTGTTACGCCAGGTGTGTCACCAAGCCAATCCACCGCTGTTATGCCAGGTGTATCTCCAAGCCAATCCACCGCTGTTACGCCAGGTGTATCTCCAAGCCAATCCACCGCTGTTATGCCAGGTGTGTCACCAAGCCAATCCACCGCTGTTACGCCAGGTGTGTCACCAAGCCAATCCACCACTGTTACGCCAGCTGTGTCACCAACCCAATCAACCGCTGTTACACCAGGTGTATCTTCAAGCCAATCCACCGCTGTTATGCCAGGTGTGTCACCAAGCCACTTCACCGCTGTTACGCCGAGTGTGTCTCCAGGCCAATCCACCGATGTTACGCAAGGTGTGTCTCCAAGCCAATCCACCGCTGTTACGCCAGGTGCATCACCAAGCCAATCCACTGCTGTTACGCCAAGTGTTTCTCCAAGAAAATCAACCGCTGTTATGCCAGGTGTGTCACCAAGCCAATCCACCGCTGTTACGCCAGGTGTGTCACCAAGCCAATCCACCACTGTTACGCCAGGTGTGTCACCAAGCCAATCCACCGCTGTTACGCCAGGTGTGTCACCAAGCCAATCAACCGCTGTTATGCCAGGTGTCTCTTCAAGCCATACCACCGCTGTTACGCCAGGTGTGTCACCACGCCAATCCACCGCTGTTACGCCAGGTGTGTCACCAAGCCAATCCATCGCTGTTACGCCAGGTGTGTCACCAAGCCAATCCACCGCTGTTATGCCAGGTGTATCTCCAAGCCAATCCACCGCTGTTACGCCAGGTGTATCTCCAAGCCAATCCACCGCTGTTATTCCAGGTGTGTCATCAAGCCAATCCACCGCTGTTACGCCAGGTGTGTCACCAAGCCAATCCACCGCTGTTATGCAAGGTGTGTCACCAAGCCAATCCACCGCTGTTACGCCAAGTGTGTCACTAAGCCAATCCATTACTGTTACGCCAGGTGTGTCACCAATCCAATCCACCGCTGTTACGCCAGGTGTATCTCCAAGCCAATCCACCGCTCTTCTGCCAGGTGTGTCACCAAGCCAATCCACCGCTGTTACGCCAGGTGTGTCACCACGCCAATCCACCGCTGTTACGCCAGGTGTGTCACCAAGCCAATCCACCTCTGCTACGCCAGGTGTGTCAGCAAGCCAATCCACTTCTGTTACACCAAGTGTGTCACCAAGCCAATCGAAGGCTGTTATGCCAGGTGTGTCTCCAAGCCAATCCACCGCTGTTACGCCAGGTGCATCACCAAGCCAATCCACTGCTGTTACGCCAAGTGTTTCTCCAAGAAAATCCACTGCTGTTATGCCAGGTGTGTCACCAAGCCAATCCACCACTGTTACGCCAGGTGTGTCACCAAGCCAATCCACCACTGTTACGCCAGGTGTGTCACCCAGCCAAGCCACCGCTGTTATGCCAGGTGTCTCTTCAAGCCATACCACCGCTGTTACGCCAGGTGTGTCACCACGCCAATCCATCGCTGTTACGCCAGGTGTGTCACCAAGCCATTCCACCGCTCTTACGTCAGGTGTGTCACCAAGCCAATCAACCGCTGTTATGGCAGGTGTCTCTTCGAGCCATACCACCACTGTTACGCCAGGGGTGTCACCAAGCCAATCCACCGCTGTTACGCCAGGTGTGTCACCAAACCAATCCACCACTGTTACGCCAGGTGTGTCACCAAGCCAATCCACCGCTGTTACGCCAGGTGTGTCACCAAGCCAATCCACCGCTGTTATACCAGGTGTATCTCCAAGCCAATCCACCGCTGTTACGCCAGGTGTATCTCTAAGCCAATCCACCGCTGTTATGCAAGGTGTGTCACCAAGCCAATCCACCGCTGTTACGCCAAGTGTGTCACCAAGCCAATCCATTACTGTTACGCCAGGTGTATCTTCAAGCCAATCCACCTTTGTTTCGCCAGGTGTATCTCCAAGCCAATTCACCGCCGTTACGCCAGGTGTATCTGCAAGCCAATCCACCTCTGTTCCTCCAGGTGTATATCCAAACCAATCCACCGCCGTTATGCCAGGTGTGTCACAAAGCCAATCCACCGCTGTTACGCGAGGTGTATCTTCAAGCCAATCCACCTCTGTTCCTCCAGGTGTATCTCCAAGCCAATCCACCACCGTCACGCCAGGTGTGTCACGAAGCCAGTCCTCCACTGTACCTCCAGGTGTATCTCCAATTCAGTCCACCTCTGTTCTGCCAGGTGTATCTCCAAGCCAATCCACCGCCGTTACGCCAGGTGTATCTTCAAGCCAATCCACCTCTGTTCCTCCAGGTTTATCTTCAAGCCAATCCACCGCTGTTACACCAGGTGTGTTACCAAGCCAATCCACTGCTGTTCAGCCAGGTGTGTCTCCAAGCCAATCCACATCTGTTCCGCTAGGTGTGTCACAAGGCCAATCCACCTCTGTTTTTCCAACTGTGTCTCTAAGCCAATCCACCGCTGTTCCGCCAGGTGTGTCCCCAAGCCAATTCACCGCTGCTTCTCCAGGTGTGTCACGAAGCCAATTCACCTCTGTTTTGCCAATCGTGTCTCCAAGCCAATCCACGTCTGTTTGGCCATTTGTTTCACCAAGCCAATACACTTTTGTTTTCCCAGCTGTTTCTCCAAGCCAATCCACCGCTTTTCCGCCAGGTGTGCCACCAAGCCAATCCACCTCTCTTTCGCCAAGTGTGTCATCAAGCCTATCCACCTCTGTTTTGCCAGGTGTGTCTGAAAGTAAAGCCACCTCTATTCAAACAAGCAAATCTGTTACTATTCCACCAGGTGTCTCGACAAGTAAAACCACTTCTTTTAAGCCAGATCAGTCTACAAGCCAGTCTACCTCTGTTTTGCCAACTGTTTCACCAAGCCAATCTACTGCTGTTCCGTCAGGTGTGTCACCAAGCCAGCCACCCTCTGTTCCGCTAGGTGTGTCACCAAGCCAATCCACCCCTGTTCCTCCAAGTGTGTCTCCACACCAATCCTCTTCTGTTTTGCCAACTGTGTCTAAAAGCCAATCCACCACTGTTTCGCCAGCTGTGCCTCCAAGGCAATCCACCTCTCTTCCACCAGGTGTGTCACAAAGCCAATCCAACTATGTTCTGCCAACTGTGTCTCCAAGCCAATCCACCTCTGCTCCGCCAAGTGTGTCACCAACACCATCCACCTCTCTTCCGCCTGATGTTTCTCCAAGCATATCCACCGCTGTTCCGCCAGGTGCGTCACAAACCCAATCCACCTTTGTTCCGCCAGGTGTGTCTCAAAGCCAATCAACCTTTCTTCCGCCAACTGTGTCTCCAAGCCAGTCAACATCTGTTCCGCTAGGTGTGTCACCAAGCCAATCCATCGCTGCTCCTCCAGGTGAGACTCCAAGCCAGTCCACCACTTTTCCACCAAGTGTGTCTCCACGCCAATCTGCCTCTGTTCCGCCAGGTGTTTCTCGAAGCAATTCCACCTCTGTTCCGCCAGGTGTGTCACAAAGCCAATCAACCGCTATTCTGCCAAATTTGTCACCAAGCCAATCCACCTCTGTACCGCCAGGTGTGTCACCAAGCCAATCCACCTCTGTTCCACCAGGTGTTTCTCGAAGCAATTCCACCTCTGTTCCGCTAGATGTGTCTCCAAGCCAATCCACGTCTGTTTCGCCAGGTGTGTCACCAAGCCAATCCACCTCTGTTCCGCCAGGTGTTTCTCAAAGCAATTCCACCTCTGTTCCGCCAGGTGTGTCAACAAGCCAATCCACCTCTGTTCGGCCTGGTGTTTCTCGAAGCGAGTTCACCTCTGTTCCGCCAGGTTTGTCACCAGGCCAATCCACCTCTGTTCCGCCAAGTGTGTCTCCAAGCCAATCCATCTCTATTCCGCCAGGTGTGTCTCCAAGCCAATCCACCTCTGTTTCACGAGGTGTTTCTCAAAGCAATTCTACCTCTGTTCCGCCAGGTGTGTCACCAAGCATACCCACCTCTGTTCCGCCAGGTTTGTCTCCAAGCCAATCCACCTCTGTTCCGCCAGGTGTGTCACCAAGCCAATCCACCTCTGTTCCGCCGATTGTGTCACCAAGCCAATCCACTTCTGTTCGGCCAGGTGTTTCTCGAAGCAATTCCACTTCTGTTCCGCCAGGTGTTTCTCCAAGCCAAACCACCTCTATTCCGCAAGATGTATTACCAAGCCAATCCAACTCTGTTCGGCCAGGTGTGTCTCCAAGCCAATCCACCTCTGTTCTGCCAGGTGTGTCACGAAGCCAATCCACCTCTGTTCCACCAGGTGTGTCTCCAAGTCAATCCACCTCTGTTCCGCCAGGTGTGTCACCGAGCCAATCCACCTCTGTTCCGCCAAGTATGTCTCCAAGCCAATCCACCTTTGCTCCGCCAGGTGTTTCTCCAAGCAATTCCACCTCTGTTCCGCCAGGTGTGTTTCCAAGCCAATCCATTTCTGTTCCGCCAAGTGTGCCTCCAAGCCAATCCACCTCTGTTCCGCCAGGGGTTTCTCGAAGCAATTCCACCTCTGTTCCGCCAGGTGTGTCTCCAAGTCAATCCACCTCTGTTCCGCCAGGTGTGTCGACAAGCCAATCCACCTCTGTTCGGGCTGGTGTTTCTCGAAGCGAGTTCACCTCTGTTCCGCCAGGTGTGTCACCAAGCCAATCCACCTCTGTTCCTCCAAGTATGTCTCCAAGCCAATCCACCTCTGTTCCGCCAGGTGTTTCTCAAAGCAATTCCACCTCTGTTCCGCCAGGTGTGTCAACAAGCCAATCCACCTCTGTTCGGCCCGGTGTTTCTCGAAGCGAGTTCACCTCTGTTCCGCCAGGTTTGTCACCAGGCCAATCCACCTCTGTTCCGCCAAGTGTGTCTCCAAGCCAATCCATCTCTATTCCGCCAGGTGTGTCTCCAAGCCAATCCACCTCTGTTTCACGAGGTGTTTCTCAAAGCAATTCTACCTCTGTTCCGCCAGGTGTGTCACCAAGCATATCCACCTCTGTTCCGCCAGGTTTGTCTCCAAGCCAATCCACCTCTGTTCCGCCAGGTGTGTCACCAAGCCAATCCACCTCTGTTCCGCCGATTGTGTCACCAAGCCAATCCACTTCTGTTCGGCCAGGTGTTTCTCGAAGCAATTCCACTTCTGTTCCGCCAGGTGTTTCTCCAAGCCAAACCACCTCTATTCCGCAAGATGTATTACCAAGCCAATCCAATTCTGTTCGGCCAGGTGTGTCTCCAAGCCAATCCACCTCTGTTCTGCCAGGTGTGTCACGAAGCCAATCCACCTCTGTTCCGCCAGGTGTGTCTCCAAGTCAATCCACCTCTGTTCCGCCAGGTGTGTCACCGAGCCAATCCACCTCTGTTCCGCCAAGTATGTCTCCAAGCCAATCCACCTTTGCTCCGCCAGGTGTTTCTCCAAGCAATTCCACCTCTGTTCCGCCAGGTGTGTCTCCAAGCCAATCCATTTCTGTTCCGCCAAGTGTGCCTCCAAGCCAATCCACCTCTGTTCCGCCAGGGGTTTCTCGAAGCAATTCCACCTCTGTTCCGCCAGGTGTGTCTCCAAGTCAATCCACCTCTGTTCCGCCAGGTGTGTCGACAAGCCAATCCACCTCTGTTCGGGCTGGTGTTTCTCGAAGCGAGTTCACCTCTGTTCCGCCAGGTGTGTCACCAAGCCAATCCACCTCTGTTCCTCCAAGTATGTCTCCAAGCCAATCCACCTCTGTTCCGCCAGGTGTTTCTCAAAGCAATTCCACCTCTGTTCCGCCAGGTGTGTCAACAAGCCAATCCACCTCTGTTCGGCCTGGTGTTTCTCGAAGCGAGTTCACCTCTGTTCCGCCAGGTTTGTCACCAGGCCAATCCACCTCTGTTCCGCCAAGTGTGTCTCCAAGCCAATCCATCTCTATTCCGCCAGGTGTGTCTCCAAGCCAATCCACCTCTGTTTCACGAGGTGTTTCTCAAAGCAATTCCACCTCAGTTCCGCCAGGTGTGTCACCAAGCATATCCACCTCTGTTCCGCCAGGTTTGTCTCCAAGCCAATCCACCTCTGTTCTGCCAGGTGTGTCACCAAGCCAATCCACCTCTGTTCCGCCGATTGTGTCACCGAGCCAATCCACCTCTGTTCCGCCAAGTATGTCTCCAAGCCAATCCACCTTTGCTCCGCCAGGTGTTTCTCCAAGCAATTCCACCTCTGTTCCGCCAGGTGTGTTTCCAAGCCAATCCATTTCTGTTCCGCCAAGTGTGCCTCCAAGCCAATCCACCTCTGTTCCGCCAGGGGTTTCTCGAAGCAATTCCACCTCTGTTCCGCCAGGTGTGTCTCCAAGTCAATCCACCTCTGTTCCGCCAGGTGTGTCAACAAGCCAATCCACCTCTGTTCGGGCTGGTGTTTCTCGAAGCGAGTTCACCTCTGTTCCGCCAGGTGTGTCACCAAGCCAATCCACCTCTGTTCCTCCAAGTATGTCTCCAAGCCAATCCACCTCTGTTCCGCCAGGTGTTTCTAGAAGCAATTCCACCTCTGTTCCACCAGGTGTTTCTCGAAGCAATTCCACCTCTGTTCTGCCAAGTGTGTCACCAAGCCAATCCGCCTCTGTTCCGCCAGGTGTTTCTCGATTCAATTCCACCTCTGTTCCGCCAGGTGTGTCTCCAAGCCAATCAACCTCTGTTCCGTCAGGTGTTTCTCCAAGCCAAACCACCTCTGTTTCGCCAGGTGTGTCTATAAGCCAAACCACCTCTGTTCCGCCAGATGTGTCTTCAAGCATATCCACCTCTGTTCCGCCAGGTGTGTCTCGAGGCCAATCCACCTCTGTTCCGCCAGGTGTTTCTCCGAGTCAATCAATGTCTGTTCCGCCAGGTGTGTCACCAAGCACATCCACCTCCGTTCCGCCTGGTGTTTCTCGTAGCAATTTTACCTTTCTTCCGCCAGGTGTGTCACCAAGCCAATCCACCTTTATTCTACCAGGTGTGTCACCAAGCCAATCCACCTCTGTTTCGCCACGTGTGTCACCAAGCCAATCCACCCCTGTTCCGCCAAGTGTGTCTCAAAGCCAATCCACCTCTGTTCAAACAAGTGTGTCTCCAAGCCAATTTACCTCTGTTTCGCCAAGTGTTTTTCGAAGCAATTCCACCTCTGTTCTGCCAGGTGTGTCACGAAGCCAATCCTCCTCTGTTCCGCCAGGTGTTTTTCGAAGCAATTCCACCTCTGTTCTGCCAGGTGTGTCTCGAAGTCAATCCACCTCTGTTCCGCCAGGTGTTTCTCCAAGCCAATCCACCTCTGTTTTGCCAGGTTTTTCTCCACGCCAATCCACCTCTGTTCCGCCAGGTGTGTCACCAAGCCAATCCTTCTCTGTTCAGCCAGGTGTGTCTTCAAACCTATCCACTTCTGTTTCGTCAGGTGTTTCTCCAAGCCAATCCACCTCTGTTCCGCCAGGAGTTTCGCCAAGTGAATCCGCCTCTGTTCCGACAGGTTTTTCTCCAAGCCAATCCAGCTCTGTTCCGCCAGGTTTGGCAAGCCAATACACCTCAATTTCGTCAGCTTTGTCAAGCCAAACCACGTCTACTTCACCAGGTGTGTTGCCAACCCAATCAACCTCTTTTCTACCAGGTGTGTCGCCAAGTCCATCTATTTCTACTTTGCCAATTGTGTCGCCAATTCAAACCATCCCTGTTCCACCAGCTGTGTCACCAAGCCAATCCACCTCTTTTCTTCCAGGGATGTCAGTAAGCAAATTCACCTCTGTTCCGCCAATTGTCTCACAAAGCCAATCGACCTCTGTTTCGCCAGCTGTATCTTTAAGTGAAACCTCTCTTCAGCCAGATCTGTCTCCAAGCAAATCCCTCTCTACTCCGCCAGGTGCAGCAAGCCAGTCCACCTCTATTTCGCCAGCTTTGTCAAGCCAAACCACCTCTACTTCACCAGGTGTGTTGCCAACCCAATCAACCTCTATTCTACCAGGTGTGTCACCAAGCCAATCCACATCTTTTCTCCCAGTTGTGTCACGAAGCCAATCCAAATCTATTCCGCCAGTTTTTTTGCCAAGTCAATCCACGTCTGTACCACCAGGTGCGTCACTAAGTGAATCCACATCTATACTAGCAGTTGTGTCGCCAAGTCAATCCACATCTATACCAGCAGTTGTGTCGCCAAGTCAATCCACATCTATTCCATCCGGCGTGTCGCCAAGCCAATCCACCTCTATTCCGCCAGTTGTGTCACCAAGCCAGTCAACGTCTGTTCCACTAGGTGTGTCTCCAGGCCAATCCACCTCTGTTCCGCCTGATCTGTCGCCAAGTCAATCCACATCTATACCAGCAGTTGTGACGCCTAGCCAATCCTTCTCTATTTCGCCCGGTGTGTCTCCAAGCGAATCAAGCTCTGTTCCGCCAGGTATGTCGCCAAGCCAATCGACGTCTGTTCCGCCAGGTGTGTCCCCAAGCCAATCAACTTCTGTTTCATCAGGTGTGTCGCCAGGCCAATCTACCCCTGTTCCTCTTGATCATTCGCCAAGCCAATCCACCTCTATACCACCAGTAGTGTCGCCAAGTCTATTCACCTCTATACCACCAGTTGTGTCGCCAAATCAATCCACCTCTTTTCTGCCAGTTGTGTCGCCAAGCCAATCCTCCTCTATTCCGCCAGTTGTGTCAAGCCAATCCACCTCTATTCCGACAGTTGTGTCGCCAAGTCAATCCACATCTATACCACCAATTGTGTTACCAAGCCAATCCACCTCTATTGCGCCAGTTGTGTCGCCTAGTCAATCCACTTCGTTACTTCCAATTGTGTCGCCAAGTGAATCCACATCTATTCCATCAGGTGTGTCGCCAAGCCAATCCACCTCTTTTCCGCCAGTGGTATCGCCAAGCCAATCAACTTCTGTTTCACCAGGTGTGTCGCCAGGCCAATCCACCTCTGTTCCACCTGATCAGTCGCCAAGCCAATCCTCCTCCATTCCGCCAGGCGTGTCGCCAAGTCAATCCACCTCTATTCCGCCAGGTATGTCGCCGAGCGAATCAACCTCTGTTCCGCCAGGTGTGTCGCCAAGCCAATCCACCTCTGTTTCGCCTGCTGTGTCTCCAAGTCAAACCACTGCTATTCCACTAGCTGTGTCGCCAAGCCAATCTACCTCTTTATTACCAGGTCTGTCGACAATTCAATCTGCTTCTATACCAACAGGGGTGTTTCCAAGTCAATCAACCACTATCCAGTCAGGTGTGTCACCAATCCTGTCCACTTCTGGGTTTTCTATTACGTCACTAAAGCAATCCACCTTTGTGTTGTTAGTTACTTCGTCAATTAAATCTACTTTTGTCTTCTCAAGTACTTCAATGAGCCAGTCCTTCTCTTCCCCACCGAGTGCATCACCAGTCCAATTGAGCTCTAGCCCGCCAGTTGCATCACCAAGCCAAGCCACGTGTGTCCTGAGCTCGAGTCCCTTGAGTACTTTGATTTTTGTTTCACTATCTTCGACTAAGCAGCTTGCAAGCGTTTCCGCTACATTGTCCCTTTCACCTTCCACTGTTAATACTTTATCAGTTGTTACATCTTCAGCAGTTGTTGCTCCAACCACCCCAGAACCAGAAATTAGGACGATTGAGGTGACAATGACAATAACAAATAGAGATTACAGTAATGGTCTTGGAAATAAAGAAAGTGAAGAATTTAAACGTTTGGCTGAAGAAGTCGAAATGAACGTTCGCACGAAATTACTGAAACTCCCCAAAGACTTCCTAAATCCCATGGTGGAAAAATTTAGTGAAAGTGAAAACGTTGAATGCCAACTAAAAATTTCCGTACTGAAAACGTCTTCCATAACAGCTGAACAGATCAAAGAAGCTCTTGGAAGTCGCCTTGGTAACCTAACAATAACCGACGTTACAGTTGTTGAGAGCGACAGTTCGACTACTTTGGAACCCACGACGAAATCATCTACAGACGAAGATATCTTCAAAGTAACGGCGAAAATAACAAACAAGGAATATACTAAGGAGCTTAGTGACGTTTCTAGCGAGAAATTTAAGACTTTATCATGGAACCTGACCGCGAAATTGACTAAAGTTCTTAAAAGTAAGCTTGTGGGTTTTCGGAGAGTGGAGGTAATAAGTTTCAGTGAAGGAAGCATTATATGCATTTTTAACATTGTCACTGACATCACAAATGAAGAATCTTCAGTTACAGAGGAGAAAATAATAAACATTCTGATGCGAGCGAGCAGTGACGGAGAAACGGGCGAATACATTTTTGGGGAAATAAAGGTGGAGAAAAATAAAGAAAAAGTGATGAAAACGGGAACTGAGGACAAAAAATGGCCAACTTGGGTGATTGCTCTCATTTCAGCGTGTGGAGTAATGCTGATCCTCATATTCTTGATGAGTTATTTGGTAAGTATAATGCCTGTTAAATTTCAAATAAGTATTATTGCTGGATCTCTCATGAGATCTGCAGTGACGATAGTTTGGTTGTCCCCTGAGATATAACAAATTAAAGTATTCCTTATGTAACAAACTCGAGGAGAGGAGAGCTGAAATAATATGGGTATACCCATAGTATATAATGTAGAATATATTTTATAATACTTGATATACCTATAGCCGTCCCTTTAAGAACTACAATCTACATTTGCCAAAACCGTTCAGAAATTTGAGTCCGCGGAGATACTGGGGTCAAAGACAAAGTCAAAGAGCGCGGGAAAATATTGCTCGTGAAATTTTTTTCCCGCCCGCTTTGACTTTGTCTTCGTCCTCCACTATCTACCACTGGGTCTCCGAGGATGAGAATTTGCTTTTTGCGACAAATTTGACTGGAAGACGAACCAGTGTTCAATACATCTACTTTCATGAATTAATTGAAACAATCGTAACCTATTATAGATCATTGTGTCGACTGCCTTTTCCTTCGTCGAGCTTATCTATGGGAGTAAATGTACGCGCTGCAAATACGAAACATTCAAACATAATTTGTATTTTTCGTTTTCCAAAAGGTACACTAAAATATCCAACATGTTTGATATTTGAGATTTCGCCTCGCGAGGCGAATTTCTCACCAAAACTTCACCGCACACGAGAGGAAACGGCTGAGCTATCTGCCTCGCGAGGCATTTTGCTCAGCTCTTTCCTCACGTGTGCGGCAGGCTTAAGAGTTCACTTTTTTTGTAGACAGCGTGGAAAACAAATTAAGTGATACCGAGCGGTCCATCTGAACAGGAAAATATAAGATCGCAAGGGGGACCAGTTAGAATAACATTTATACTTGACAATCCATAACTAATATTTCTTTATGTTAATAGATTAAACAAAGATACAAAACCAGGGCAGTTGACCTGTCAGGCGATCTGGATATATACGACAACGAAGCAATCGCTCTAGACGAATTCAATACAGGATCAATAAAGGATCGTGCACTGTATTTTTAGGAGAAAATGAGTCCACAAGGAGGTAACGTTTAACAGTGTGAAGAGTAGAGAGCTTAGTACAAAGTCGTTTGTTTTGGACATGGTGTTCCCACTTAGCTTATACTAGAGAACTAAATAAAAATAAAAATCTGGTCTGACCTGATGTTATTTTGTGCCATGATCCTCAGGTTAGGAGGGCACGGTACTTTTTACCAAACTGTCGCTATTTCGAGTCCTGAAGGCACTTTCCTCCGCATTATGTCAACTCTGACGAACGCCACAGCCCGACACATTACATATCTCTTGTCGTAGGATGCTTGTCCATCACATTACACCCAAGCTTATGTCATAGGATACCCAAGGGGGGAGTCGAGGAGAAATAACACCCCTGGTTGCATTGCGCAACAGAAACCCACACTCGTGAGCATGTACCCAAAAGATCCAGAAAAGTCGGAAGTCAAGCTCGCAGAGATGAAGGTGAAATGGCCTTCATTAAAAACCAAAACCGATCGGTATTCTAATCGAAAGAGCTTACTTTCCTCTTTTCTTCTTTTTCTGTAGATATTTGAGGGCCAAGAACATATGAAGGGAAAAGTCATTTCTTCTCAACCAAAGACAAATTCCAAACAGACCGTAGTGGTACTTTCTGAGCGTTAAACAAGAGTGTTGCTTAAAGGCTCAGAGACTGCTGACAAAGGACTTTGTACCGAAGGAGGTCACACAAATAGAAAAATTTTTACAAGAGACAAATTACTTAAGCATCCCAAGGTCATGTTTCTAAATGAAACGCTAATAAAGGAAGACACAAGAAATATAATAGCATATTTATTAGAACTTCTCGGATTTCATAAAATATACCTTTATTGTTATAAGAAGTGATGCTTACATTAGGTACATATTACAATGCTTTATTACACTGTTACATAGACAGTCCAAGAACAGATTTTGAACAGCTGCGTGCCTTGATTTGCTCTAAAGAATTGTTTCCTAGTAGGACATTTATATCTCGGTTTGTGGAACAATTGTTACATAGCAACGCAAAGACAAGGAGTTCAGAATGATCTGTAAATGATATTTAACAATAGGCCATTTCCAAGTTGCTGTGAACATCACTATGAAAGCGAGGCATATGAATGAGAACTAATTTTCATAACAAAAACTTTGCACTTAGCCTCGCTTTCATAATGAGGTTCAAAACAACTCGGAAATGGCCTTATTCCTCGAGCGCGTGTTGGATATGAGATGATTATAGCCAACGAGGCGCGTAGCGCCGATGGCTATAATCACCTCATATCCAACAAGGGCGAGAGGAATAATTGTTTTATTAAAAACAATCAAGAATTATTGCTAGATTTTGTTGATTTCGTTTTGAAAGAACGACCAGAAGACAATTTAATGGTCGCCATTCCTTGGGCATGGTATAATGGTTCATATACGATGGCCGCTAAGCCAATCAAATCTCTGGAATTGCATTATACAATGATCCAGCTTTGAGTAAATAGTAATCCTCGTTATCTGATGTTCTGATATAATGCGAGCTGCATGCAAATTACTGAACTTGTGCTACATTATCCTTGCCACTCAGAGAAACTTGGAGTGCAAGGAGGGGGAAAGAGAGAGAGAAACGGGGGGGGGGGGGAGGGGGGGCACCGTCCCGTCAACCCTTCTTGTACAATTCAAATCTACGCCTATAAAAAGCCGTAGCCATGGAATAGCCCTTTCTAAAATGAAATCGCTCTGTGTAAAAACGCCCCAAGTGACTTTAAAGGCCAAGACATTTTAAAAATTGGTTTTGGTTGGCTTATTTGATATTGAACAGTTTTAAACACTAAGACTTAGCAATATTTTGACTAAAATTAGCTCTTTTTTTCTTCTCCTTCTTTCTTTCTTGGAACACAAGAAGGCAATGTTTTTAACGAAAAAAGATACTTGGGGCGTTCTTGCCGAACGATGCTTAAATTACAAGTAGCTTTTTCTAAAATAGTCTTTCTAGTCTAGTGTAATATTGTTCATTTTTACGATTTGTTGAAGTATTCAGAATGTGTTTTACCTGAGCTCAAATGTACATTTTACAAGATTTTTTATTTTAAAATAAAAATACAATAAATAAAGATAGAAGATACATTAAATAAGCTGACTTTATTACACAAATATCACAAAATAATGACCAATAGAATGAAAATTTATTCTTGTGCAGTCTTTGTTGATCGTTTGCATGTAAAATTCCTTTATAATAAAACACTTGGAACTACGTTTACGGCGAACGACAGACGGCAGAAATGACCACGTGATCATGTTTACTCCATATTTGTCGCTCGCTGTTTTCAGTTTCTCTGTAAAATTGAGAAGTTTTGCGTCAGCATCAAAGGCCAGAATTATTTGGCAGTATTGGTATCTATGTACGGTATTCATTTTTTGAACACTAATCTCATGGTTGCCGTTTACCGTAAACGTGATTCTAAAATCCCTCTATTAAATCACGGACTATCTTCTATATTCTCTCTAATCATGGACTATGTCCTGGACGTGCAGTCAGTTGTGCCTCCTTGAACCTTGAAAACCTTAAAAACGGGATGTTTTCCCGTGAGCTGGACTATAACCAGTAAGTAAGCTCATTTTCTGGGAGACAAAATGTGGTTCGGAAAGATGGGCTGACAAAGAGTTCAATAAATTCGGGTTGTCCCCATGGATACCATAATTATTGGGATGGACAGGCAAGATTTTCAATTCATTTGTGACAGATCAAGTCCTACGGCAGAAAAACAATAACGCCTCAATAGAAAATGGATTGATACAAGACTGGTGTCCATTTGCATTTGAAGGGGGAGTGTCACCTATTTTGTGTCACTTTGAGTAGGCCAAAAAATATATTTGAATCGATGTAATTGTCAAAAGAATCGCATAGCTATTAGAATTCTCGCCATCTCATTGTTATCGAGGAATTGCAACTTGAAAGCGAGGTTGACCGATATTGCACCATAGCAACGCGTAGCCTCTCAAAGCAACGCAGGCAAAATTGGAAACAATTATCTTCTCAAAACCTTTGTCTCCGTTTACAAAGCAAAAACCTGACCGAAGTGAGGAAACAGAAGATTTTCCTTGTTTTAATTTAAATTGACTTCCTCGAGAGATTTTCTAAGAAGCCGCTTACGCTTACGACCACGAGAAATCGGCAGCAGTGTAATAATCGCGAAAGGAAAAAAAGGACGGAAGGAAGAGAAACAAGCAAAAGCACTTCAGCTACCAAGGAAGTGTCGGTTTCAATTGTAGCTTTCACAGAAGATGAACTAGAGGCCTTCAAAGAAAATATGGCTTCCGAAAACACACAGTTCCCGTCGGTAGAAACACCCTTGCAAAAATGATGCAAAAAGTCGCCTCCATCGCGTCCTTGGTCGGAAAATTCACGAATTCAAGCCGCCCGGCGCAAAACAGCCATCCAAACCCTTGGTGAAGAATTTAACCCACTTTAAATCTCGGAGCTGACAGGCCATACAGACCCCAATTCAATTTCTAGCTACAGCCACAATCCCGCTGAAAAGCAACGTCGAATGTCTAACAAGCTGGCTGGTTTTACACCAAGTGCTACCACAACTGGTGCAAACGACGCGGGCAACACAAGCAGCACTTCGCCTCAGCTTTGGCCAGAAATTGTTGGTAACAGCTCAGCCTCTGCATTACCGGCGGTTGTACAGAAGAGAGTTCACGACGAAGGCAGTTATTCGGAATATCCAATGAAAGCTTTGAGCGGACTGTTTACCGGGCTAGCGTTCAACAACTCCCAAGTAAATATTTCCATCAATTTTCAGTCGCATGTCAATCCCGACGGCGGCAAGAGCAGTTCTAAGCATTGAAACGAACACACTATTTACTTAGTTTTTTGACTTTTCGCTTGTTTTCCTTTCCAAAAACTCATGTTAGCAATGACCATTGTATTTTAACGTATGATTCGAATACAGTAATTCTTATTTGGAGGCACGCAACTTACCAGCAGATTTGTTGAGCTCTCAGTTTGGATGCACGTTGCCCATCTTTCAGCCGTTGTTGAAGAGTTTTCCTCGAGTTTATGCTTCGTGAACGTGAAATACGTACTCGATGATAAAAGCTCTCAGCACATTCAGTTACATTGTTTTCAACGTAAAAATATAAATGTAATTTGCAGCCTCTGTAAAAGTTCAGAAAACGGTGATTTGTGAAACACTAGGTTCAAATAAAGTTTTGTGCATTTGGCTTGCTTCCTATTCGCTGGCTCTTGACAGTCGTGACAGTTCATTTGAAATGGCTTTTTTTAACGCCCATTGCCAATATTGCAACATTCGCCCAAAGAACGATGAACAGCTTCATTTTTAAAAAGCTATGCGATTCAAGGAAAATTCACCACCTGACTCGTGAATTCCACGTTAAATTTCACTTGAAAAATCAATATCGCACTCATCGCTTCGTGATTCGTGCGATATCGGTTTCATCGCTTCGCGATTCGTGCGATATCGGTTTTTCGCGTGAAATTTAACGTGGAATTCCCTCATCAAGTGGTGAATTTTCCTATATAATGGTTCAGTTTTGTTAACAATAACCCTACTAGTGCACAGAAACTAGTATAAATTATCTTTGGCCGTGGATGGCTAGGATGAAAATAGATTACGACTTCAAAAAATTTGCCAATTTTTTCAAGTTCTTCCTGCGTATTGTAGAAAAGTCATTTAAACCTGATTATAGTTTGTCTTTTGTCCGAGAAATCCCCTAATATTTTCTTCCTAGTGCTCTAATAGCAATTTCATGTTAGAAAAACAGTTTTGACCAAAATACAGCAAAATGGCCGTGACAGTGAAGACAAATTCTGAGTAAATATCAAGATACAGTCAACTCTCTCGTAAGCGACCACCCTTGGGGCACGACAAAGTGGTCGCTTACGGGAGGTGGTCGCTTACGGGAAAGATCAAAAAAATAAACCTAATACTGGATTGATAAATTAATTACATGAAAATATTACCTTAGCAGCTAAAATAAGGCAAATAGAAACTACTTTATTTGATTTTTTCACATCTATTCATTCTTCTGATGAAACTTTGTGTAACAGATCACTGTACCAATTCCCGTTTACCAGGAGATCTAATTATAGCCATCTTCTCTGTCTGTAAACTGTTATTATCTGCCAGGAGTCCAGGGTAGCGTGATTAGAAATTGAAATTTTGTTACTTCTGAGTAATGATTTACTAACGATCATACGTGATTATGTTAAGTGGTCGCTTACCGGAAACAGAAAACTAAAGAAGATGTTAAATTTCTGGCCTAAAAAGTGGTCGCGGTCCCTTAAGAAATTTGAGTGGTGGTCGCTTACGAGAGAGCTCTTGAAACAGTATATAACTGAGAATCAAAACGGTTATTTACGAAGTGGTCGCTTACGGGAGGCGGTCGCTTACGAGAAGTGGTCGCTATGAGAGAGTTGACTGTATAAATGTTTTATAAAAAGTTTGTAACTTTTCCAGAAAACAGGGATCTAAATTTCCCGTAGACTGGGTTCTGAATTGCCCATGCACAGGGGATCTGATCCAGAGTATTATGCACCATTGTAAACCTTGTTCTTCTTTCTTCCAATTCCCACCGTTTCATACATGTATTCAAATGCTGTTTCTGTCCTGTTCATTTTCTTTTTACCAGGTTCAGATCTTACCTACCCCTGACACACACCTCTACAACACTGCTGTTACATGCACGTCAGGTTAAAGTGCTTTCTTAACAGCATTAGACATGCCACTTTTAGGTCTTCCTGATTTGGGTCTTGGTGCTGGGCTGAAAAGAAAATCATTTCCAGGCTGTTAATACTTTATAATTTTACAAAATTTTCAACGGCTTTAATTTCTCTTATCACACTCTCTGGGGAATTTTATCAAGAAAGGGACAAAATTTAGAAGCACCCCCCACCCCCCAATATTGAAGTGCCCAGTGTAAATAGGACTTGAAAAATGATGATTTGGCCTTGGCATCCAAAATGTCTCTGAATTCACTCTACATGTAATTTGGCATGCATGCAGACTGGTTCTTGTGTCAGAAACATAATTGGATATTTACTTTGTGATTTGAGGGCTGAAATTTGCCAAAGACTGAACCAGCTGTTAAGCGATGCTTGAATTGATTTCTTTTCTTTTCTGTTTAAAGCTAAAGAAAAGTTATAATCTTATGTGATAACAAGTCTGTAGGCCATCCTCACCTGTTTCAGTAAAATCCATACTCATTTCCCGACTTTCAGACCAAAATGGTTTAATTCTATGCCCCATCATCATTATCAAATCTCCGCGCGCCAGTAGGCACATAAGGCTGAAGGCTATGCCCCATATCACACCAAAACAGCTCAAAAACCAAACCCTTTGGCGCCACACATACCTTTAAAGCTTATAAAGGGGAGAACACAACCTGCCAGCCTTGGGTCGCAGATAAACATTCTTGATATATACTTCAAGAAATTAGATCCTAACTAATACCATAGGAAATAGAAGGAGAGCACTGGGGAGAAAATGCGTGTTGATACTGGGCTATAAAGGGTGAATATTCACCTGCTAAGTTCCTGGTCTGTCTCTTCCATAATGGCAGATTTGTCTGGTAAAGTTGCTATCATCAACATACAAATAGAAAATAAACGATGAACTGATCACTCATGGACAAAAGGTATGGTTTTATCAAGTGAGTTAATAACTTTATAAGGTCTCTGTTAACTATCATTTGCAAAGTATTGTACACTTTTACTAACCCTTTCACGACCAAAATCATTTCTAATGGTGCATCTCTAACGTCCTGCTATGTCACTCCCACAGTCTGTGGGAGTGACATCGCACAGAGTGGGTGTGATCACACAACTTGCACAAGGGGTCGGGCTATTCAAAGGGCACACCATCCTATATCACTATCATAAAGAACGAGACAATTCAGACTTTCTAGCTGCCTTAGCACATTCCTTCACGTCAAATCAACTGTCCACCCAGCCCTAGCTTTGCGAGATTTTGCGAGTCACGTGTTTCTAGTAAGGTAATTTGGCCACCATAAAGGGATTTGAGAGTTGACGTTTCGAGCATTGGAGCAGCGTTTCCTGAAGGAATTCAAGACCACAAGCAAAAATTCCGGTGAATTTGAACTAAAACAACAAAAAGCAATCTGTAAAGTCCTTTGGGTCGGTTTACCGCTCCCAGCCCTTCAACAGGAAACCATATCTCCTTTGAATGATTTGATAGCATGCTTTGTTTCCTCATCAAAGTATTTGATTATTATATCATTCAAAAACTCATTAACAATTCATAAGTCCATTGACCTATCAAATGGTTGATAATACATCACATGCAGTGACTTTATATCGATAAACCTCCTCCTCATTAGTATGCGGTGTTTTATCAGCTGATAAAACACTCCTCATAATTATGCAGTGTTATTCTCATAATTATGCTAATTTCCAATGTTCCCAAATTATACTTGTTATTAACTCTATTGACACACGCTTTTCCAGGAATGTTTTTGAAGCCGTTCAAAAAACTTGCAGCAGGTGTTTTATCGGGTCTAAAACCACTTGGCTGCACCTCATGGTTTTGAAGCCGATAAAACACTCCTGGTTGTTTTATAAACATTACTTAATAATATTTCTGGTATTGCTGTAGGCAGCAAAGAATGCATTATTATTTATTTAAAAAACACTATGTTGGATGCAAAATAACAATCAATAATTGAAAACCTGTCTTCAAAATATTGTTATAACTTGTTTCCTGCTATGAAGACCTTTTAACAATCAACTAATTTAAATGAAAATTGTTCAAAGCACATCTGCAAAACTTACCAATACTTTCATTGACTCCAGCATGTTTTGCCAAGCCAATGAGAAAGCCATAGAAAGTAACTCTATCAACAGATGATAAGAGGTCTTTGATCACCTCAATTGGTGGACAACTGCAATGAAAAAAAAAACATTTTAACAGAATTTGTTTTAGTTCCCTTGTATGAGTTGTTCAAATTGCTGAAACAAACAAAAAAACACTACAGGAAGGCAGTGTTGAATAGCTTTCATTTAATGATAACACTTTAGCATTTCATCCACAGACTCAAAAGTTAGAACCACCTTGAACAGCATAATGAACAGCACCACGGGAAAGTACTGCTTAGTAGCTTTCATTTGAATGATCACACTTTAGGATTTCATTCACAAACTCAAAAGTTAGAACCACCTTGCACAGCATAATAAAGTACTGCTCAGTAGCGTTCATTTGAATGGTCACACTTTAGGATTTCATCCACAGACTCAAAAGTTAGAACTACCTTGTACAGCATAATGAACAGCACCACGGGAAAGTACTGCCCAGTAGCTTTCATTTGAATGATCACACTTTAGGATTTCATTCACAAACTCAAAAGTTAGAACCACCTTGCACAGCATAATAAAGTACTGCTCAGTAGCGTTCATTTGAATGGTCGCACTTTAGGATTTTAGCCACAGACTTTACAGTTAGAACCACTACGTAAAACAACAAAAAGCATGACTGGAGAGCATAATTTACTGATCAGTAGCAAATTTTATCCTAAAAACTCAAAATGAGCACCACATAACACAACCATCACACAAGGGTTGGTTGTGGAAGTGAACAATGAGCCTAGCACATAGATTATACCTGAAAGCATCATTACTAGTATGTATGATTTGCAACACAGCTTCCAAGAAGGAATGCACATCCACTCCATCACCAGAGTTGGCTGCCGCTGCATCGTGAGTAGCATTAGCGGGAGTTTGTGACTTGTGCTGTGTTGGCCTGGACAGCGTGGGTACGGCTACCACGATTTGACCTGGTCTGTAAGTCCCTGATAACAGGGCTTGATAAGTGCTCTGAAGCTTCTCTATAAACTCTGCAAATTATGTTGATAAGAGTACACATGGTCAACTCCTACTAACTCAAACACTAGAATTAAGGAGGTTAGTTTCCAAAAAAACAGTAGTGCTCCATTGGTGGGGAGCGGGAAACAAATATTTGGTTTTATCAACACAGTTGATAAAATTTGCCCACTATAAAGAAATTCGAGTGGTGATGTTTCAAGCAATTAGCCCTTCCTGCAGAGCAAAAATAGTCTTTTTACTGTGGCCGTTTTTCTTATCAACTCTGTTGATAAAATGAAACATTTGTTCAACACCAGCTACTTTTACACAACTTCCCTTTGGTACCAACTTAATTTAGCAAATTCTTCGCTACCTATCGCTTATGATTTTAATAGCAGCAACGTCTTATCAGCAATTTCCTGATTTTTAAAGAATCTAACAATCTGGGCCTAGTTCAAAGGGCTCAGAGTATAACAGACTTATATTGCATTTCAGATCATTTTGATCAATGTAATGATGAATGCTTTTACTTATTGAGTGTTTTTGTTGAGAAGGGGGCTAGAGCTTTTGTAACCCTTTAAGCCCCAAAATAGTACAAGTTGAGAGAGTTTGCTTCCACATCATTTACATTAATCATTTGTGATCATTTACTCTATTCTCATGACCTGTGTGTTTGATGAAGGAGTCAAACAGTGTTAGGAGAAACTAGAATTTGGTCACTAAATAAACTAATTGGGAACGAAAGGGCTACCCAATCAGAGTCTGTACTAACTAAACACACCAAAATCAAATGAATGACTAGGAGTAAGTTTCAACATTGTTCAAACTGGTGTACAGTGTTATGATACTCAGGTTTCACTTCTGGTATATCGGCTTACGGTTACACAAGCACTTCTGGGCTGAGTTGCTCGAAGCATGGTTAGCGCTAACCATTGGTTAAGAGGTAATTTAAAACCTATGGGTTGTCATGGCATTTAACCAGGGTTAGCGCTAACCATGCTTCGAGCAGCTGGGCCCTGGTGCCCTGATGCCTTGCACATCCTATGTAATTTTTGGCTCACACCATTTTGGTTCAGTTATTAAAACTTGTTCATGTTAGATTCCAGAGTTGCCAGACGAGTGTACCTTGATAGCTAGCGGCTATTGCATGGTGTCAGAAGTAAAGTGGGCGCTCAAACGACATGGCGTTAAGCGGCATTGACTACCCAGTGATGAAATGGGGTGGCGACGATATAAGGAGGGATTAATCATGTTGCTGACGTGTATGCCCTTTTCCATTTTTTTACCAAAAATATCAACATCAGGAAGACACGAAAGTTAGCTTATCAGCTAAAACCCTGCTTACCTTCATAAAAGAACTGTGTCTGAAAAGCATAAAGGAAATCAGGAAATGACATAAGGCAGTCAATAGCATCTTCCATCAAAATAATCCTGAAAATGTGAAACACAATAAATAGCATGAAATAAACAACCAGTGATGGTTCTATATTAAACAGTTTTAAAGCTGGTGCTATATGAGATCGTGATCAATGTCAAGTGCAGTCATTAACAGGCCATTTTCACAATGGCATCATTTTACTACAACTACTAGCATCCTTGCATTTGTTGTTTTCTCTTGCAAATTAGGGATATTGTTATCTAAACCTTACTGGGATTACAAATTTAAATGAGAAAGGAAAATCGAAGAGAATTCTGGTTATTGCAGTAAAATAACATCATCGTGAAAATTGCCTATTGAAGGCTCACATGTTCATTAGTTTCAGTTGGGAAGCTCAAAAGACTTCATTCTCTTACAAACCAAGGTCTCGCAAGATAAAAGAGACCCCTTAACAAGTTCCAAATACACTAATCACTAAACTTGTTACTTTGTTCTGAGCATGTCCTTTCTTGGGCCTTTTACTTTTCACAAAACTGTGCAACAATAAATATATCATCACTTGAAGGGCATGGCGCATAACTGACCTATACCTATATATAGTGCATTTCAGACCACTTTTTATAGTTTTAGCTCAGATTCACTGGATTTTTTGCATAATTTGGCCTTCAATTCCTTCAGGAAATGTTGTCCCAATGTTTTATCCCCTGCTTTACACTTCCTTTGCAATAAAAACCTATCATTATGAGCAAAAGTTCTGCTTTTATCATATGTACGCCTTGACCTAGAGGTTATCTTTTATCCTAAATCATACAATCCTGTCACTTTTGTCTTCATAATGAGGTAATAGTAGCTACAGCTGTTTAACAATTATTTCATGAGCGCATGTTGGATATGAGATGGTAAATAGCCAACGAGGCGCGAAGCGCCGAGTTGGCTATAACTAATCTCATATCCAACAAGCGCGAATGGAATAATTGTTTCATTAAATTCTCCGCGTTCAGACATTGCTGTTGAAGTTTACTGAATTTTTATATTTTAAGAAAAAATTTCTTTCAAATTTAAACGACCGGATGTTGAGGCAACCTCCGACCAAAGCGCGCGAAACGGTCACATGACACGTGCAGCGCTTTGCAAACGGAGTTAAATGAAAAATCGAAAGTGAAGAAAATCGGACACAGTCGGACATCTAAAATTCAAGAAACGTTTAAATGTACGAATTATAACCTTTCTGAGACTAGCATTCATAGACAAGTGCTTTTGCAGTCCCAGCTCATCGAGAAGCGTAATAGTTGTGCACATTTGAGCAAATGTTCTGCTGTGTGGTGCCGAGCGAAGGAAGAGATCAGGGCAAGGATGGCTTTTTTCATGCTGAACTGAATTCCTCGCGGATGATTTAAAACACTTCAGGCAAGTCCAAGTGTAAGAGGTACAACCTCACTGAGACAAGCATTCAGTGAAAGTTTTTAAACTTCAAGCTTATTTGAGAAGCGTAAGAGCTGTGCACATTAATGCAAATGTTTTGCTGAGTGGTGCCGAGCGACGGAAACGAATATGGCTGCCACTCGTACGGATTTCATAGATTAACCATCTGAAGTCCTTGCAAATTCGTAAAAACATAAAGGCAGGCATGAAGCTCTTCCTGAGAAATTTCTTCGATTGGCTTTAATCTCTTACCGCCAGGATTTGCAAGACATCCTGAAATTTTTGAAGGTAACCGGTTGTCATTGTTGTTGTTATGTGATCTAAAAAATCGTAAAATCTTGCAATTTTGAAGATTTTAAAGGAAACTTCAGAGATACGTACCATTAAATAGTGTCATAACGAGCTTTATGGCTTTTATTAAGGTTGTATTAAGATGGCATTGTTTGGTATTTCTTTCTTTTCCTTTTTTTTCTACATTTTTCTGAAGAAACTTTTGCTTCCCGCCGAAAAAAAAATTTAGCTTAGCGACACCTGGGGCTTTCGTTTTCCATATAAGGTCAAACTACGGTATATGAGCTGATAACCGAGATTTAGTGAACCAATCAGAATGCTAGAAATGCAATATCCGAGGCTGAGAATTAAATAATATAAGATATCCCCAATATAAGTACTGATCAATGAAGTATGCTTACCTTGCAGTCTTCTGAACTGGCTCAAGTGGAAAATCAGGACACAGAAGGCAAATAAGGGAATGATATTCTTTTGCAGATAACAAATCTAAAAAAAGGATTTGAATTAGCCCACAGCTCTACACTGCAAAGTATATTACAACCAAGGATATTTTTAAAGTCTTATGTTTTAAGTTGAATTTTGTCAAAATCTTGAGAAATCCTTAAAGGCTTACATAGTAACCAAGGCTAAGACTAGACTGCAATTTGAATGAACATTTAATGACACTGCCTTCTGATGTAGAGGTATTTTTGCATGCTTTACGGCTAAGCATTAAAAACAGAACTTAGCTCAAGGGATTTGTTATTTGAAAGGAAAATTGGGGCTAACCACGCATAATCAGTGATATTTGAGCAGCAATCATTTGAAAAGCCACAAGGTAATTTTCTCCAAATTTCAAAAAATGCGTTTCTTGGATTCCAACAACCCTTAGTAAGTTCTTCTTTTCCCACATTCATAAATCACACAAAAATATGATCTGCTTTAGTAGGCATCGTCCTTAAAAAACCCAAGTTTCTCGGACCTCCTTGGAATGCACAGAATGTATGCGCAGTGGCAAGAGGAGGCATTGCCCTCAAAACATTTTGAATATTTTGTCTGTCCTACACCCTTACCGGTAATTACCTCCATTCCTTCCTATATGTCTGAAACATTTCCAGAACACTCTAATGAAAGATGCAGTGTTATGTGGTGTCTTCCGGATGTAACTGTACTCTCTGAATAGGGTGTGGTTCCCTTGCACAACACTTCTAAAACTGTCAAAAGAAAAAACAATCTCAAATTTCCAGTTGTCAGCTATCATAACGAACTACATGTATATGGTTCCTTCTAAGATAGACACTATTTTGACATGTGTTTTTATTAAACCCTATTGTTTGGACTTTTTGGGTCTGTCAGAGAATTTTCCCCTCCCCCCTCGGGCCCCACTAACTATTCACATTGAGGAAACAAAATAGAATGATAACATGACATGGTGAAGGAATCATTATTTCTGAACAGACATTATATGGCATCTGCAATGTTAGCTTGGATTTCTTCTCTACGAATTCCAAAATTGTCAGAAAATTATCAAAATTGCTCACCAATAATGAAAAACAATAATAAAAATATACTAAACTGATATAAAAAACAATATGAAAAGTTATGACAAAGATTTAAGAACTTGTTTTTTTAAAACCTCCCGTCAACAACCTGCCCATAAAAATGTGGTTACCATGCATGACAGCATGTAGACATGAAGTCGTGTTGAACAATAAGATATGATACTTACATAGCAACAATTATTGTTGCTATGTAACTTTTAGAGAAAAGGGTTCTTGTTTAGAAATTGATGGGAACATTCTTCTAAACCCACCCCCTCCACTCCCCTTACTTTCCAGGCTGAGTAGGTTAAAGATAGCATATTTACATGGCCAAATCACAGCAACTGTGAAATAAGTTGACGGAAGTATAATGCAATCAAAAATGTGTATTACTCTGACTCGTAAAAACGGTTAAAAACAAAACGGACAAAAAACTTAGCAAGACGTTTCGGCCGAAAATTTTCGGCCTTCATTGGTTTCAAAGTGACAAATAAGCAAATGCTTATCTAATGGTTCACAGTTTATGCAAGCTACAATCACGACGAGCAGACGACGAGTAACAAGCGATCAGCGTGAGAGAACAAATCACGTGAGTGAGCTATAAATTCCTGGAACATCAATATGTTCATTGCCCACATTTCGGTCTCGCAGAGAATGCCAGGCCTCAAGGAAAAGTCTCTTGTGGTAATCATGCGCCTTGTTGACAATGGTGGCTTCAGGTCAAAATCTATACTATGGCTAAACTGATTTGCGTGTTGTGCAGTCTGAGTTGTTGTCACCAACACGGACTGCTCTTCTGTTTCTTTAATCCTTGTTGTCAAGGCTCTGTCCATTTGCCCATAGTACACAAAATTGCAAATTATCAGAAGTATACAATCATTGAAAAAGTCTAACATGTTAAATGACCTACTAGTCACTTAGAAAACGAGCTGGAATGACTCTGGGATTCTCTTCTTTGTGTTCCAATAACTGAGCGACTGCATCCTGTAAATTTACATAGAAACAAACACTGATCAAAATACAAACAACAAAAGTAATTCTCCTCATAATATTCTCGTAATAGCCTCCTCACAATATCACAACCTGATCAAGTATTCGGGTTATGAGGAAAAAAGGACATGATCTCCAAAGACAAAAAGGTCTTGATTTTTTAACAAATACTCCTAACTAGTCCAATACGAAAAATAAGCAACCAGAATATGTTTATTGATATTGGTTCTTGGGGTTTCCAGAGAGGTGGGGAGAATCAAACCAAAAACAACTTTCTGTGGGAGGAGTAGGGATATTTTCGGGCAAAACATAATGGGGCCGTTTGCACGAGAGAAATAAGCTGCATCAGTTAAAGCTAAGTTGCAAACTTACTGCATAAATGTGCCAAAAAGTGAGGTAGGCTTATTACCCTCTTATAAACAGCACTTTCTTGTGTTATGTCATGGCTTAGGTAAGCTGAAGCGGTATAGTCGTTTATTCACAAATACAAGTGAAAAGGAGATAAATGAGGTTTTCCCTTTCTAGTTTATCTCCTGATAAGAAAATAAATTAAAACATTAATTATTTATAACTGTTTAAAATATAAAGTATAAATGCCGAGCTCTTATTTGAATAATTGCAGGAAATATTCACTCCTGCCTCCTCTCTCATAATGGAATGTTAATGGAAATACACAAGGGAGGGGAATCTCTTTTAAAAGGAAAGTGTGAAGCTAAATTGGAATTTCCACAGGGGTGGGAGGGAGTCTAATCTCCTACACAGTAGTTATTTGAGTTGTCAACGCTTCTCAATCCTAAATAATAATGCCTACGTAGAAGACTAGATTGAGGGGGTCCAACTCAATAAAACCTTCCATAGGACAGGAAGGGTATGGTTATTTTCTGGAATGACACAATCAATATTAAAGCTGATACTATTTTGATCAACAATATGCTGTGGCTTTGACTTTGGCTTTGACTGGGCAAATTTTGAATTGCCTTCTTGCTTTTCTCAGAAAGATTTCCGCACAGCCCCATTTGCGTATACATTTGCAGCTCAAACTTTATTTGTGCTTGCCTTTTTTGTAAGAGGGTTAGTTAACAGTGGTGCAAGTATAAATCCTTCCCAATTTTGTCTGCTAGTCTGATATCTCCCTTTAAAATTCAGGTATTTTCGAGGGTTTTTTTTTTAATTCTTCGTCTTACATCTAAATCGGCAATCTTGTACCTTGTACTTCAAAATTATGTTAGCTTGTGTAGGTAAGCTAATTAATTGTAAGCTTATGTAACTTTTGCATGTAACCAAAAAACACCTCACCTCAAGGTATGTCAACACATGATACTTTGCTGAAAAAGAACAAAATTAAGTGAGATATGGGTAGAGCGTATCGTTTTCCTGCGTTTTCTGCAACAGACTCTACTCTACTTTATAGTTAAAAAATGTGAAATAGTAAGCTTACCTAAATATTGCTCAGCTGACATAGCAAACCTATCACTTTCTCCAGACATTTTATAAGCTTAATTACAGTTAAATTTTCGTTAAACTCTGCGCATTACAACAATGTTCCAAGTGAAAATGCTGTCTGTTTTGTCGTCTGTTGTCAAGTCGGACCGCCATTTTGAAAACCGAAACCACGTACCATCGACCAGCGGGGTCAACAAAAATGACATGCCCACTTCGAGTGGCGGCAATTCAAGATGGCGGACGATTCTGCAAATTTCGATGAAGAGGAATTTTATAGAAAATTGCTGTTAGGAGAGACCAAAAAGCCAGAAAATCTGAATCCCGACTGGCATGAATTCGTTCCTAAGCCTGGATATGTTATGAAACTGAAGAACAGTAAAGATGAAAAGGTGTTTATAAATGTTTGCACTTCAGAGAAAATTCCTGCGCCGAAAGACGTTAGCGACAAAGAGCTGACGGAAATTTTACAGTCTGTGGATGCTACACAGTATCGTGTGCCCATGAGCCTTGGAGAGCCTCATGTAGAACTGGATAATCGAGGCCAAGGTGAAGTATGAATATTTGCAAAACAATTCATGCATTAGACAAATTGACAGCCCCAGGATACAGTAAAAATCGGCTGTACGGTACTTTACGAAACAAAACGAAACGAAGTGGTACTTTACGAAATCACGACTGGAGTCCATTGGGTACGGTCATCTGAGGGAATACCTCCCCCCACGGTACCATAGACCTCTCATTGATGCCACGCAACTCTACAATTCTTGATGAGACAAGAAACATCTTCATGGATTGATTCTCAAACCGAACCTCACTGAAATATAAGAGAGCCCAAGTATATTAATGTTACCAATGAGCTATACGCCATATAGCCAAAAAGGCAAAATATATCCAAGCATTGTTTGTTTTCACTGGTCATTGAAGTAAAATATTCTATCAATAACGTGCATAATTTCTCAGTGATAAATGGGAGCATTTCAATAAAACTTCATTTCAAAGAGATGTCCAAAACGAAGTTTTGAGGTTTCCGTAAGAAACTCCCCAAGAAAATTATAATTAAAAGTAAGTTACAAAGACTCTGTACTGGCTATTGCCGACAAACGAGCTGACAAAACCGAAGAACAACACCGCAACCAAAGTCAACAGAAACTTACACGACTACAACGTACTAAAGACAAAAAACGACACAAGACAGACGACAACTGGGTCAGGAATATTTCTTCCCGTCCTTTAGACAAGACTGAAACCCAGGTACTCTCCTACGGACTGAAACACTCAGTGACGCCTAAACACATACCGACTGAGGCTATTGTATCTAGTGTTGAGGCGGTTCTGTATCGTCAGAGAGAACTATCAGAATCGGCCAAGGATAACATCAGAAGTAGAATTGCTTCTACTATACAATCATCCTCCCTAACTGACAGTAACTTGACTAAAGACGAACGACAAACACTGAAACGACTGAAAACTGACGAAAACATTGTCATACTCCCCGCTGACAAAGGACGAGTGACTGTTGTTATGGACAAGACAGACTACTACGACAAAATGGACACTCTACTCTAGTTAACGACAAACAGACATACGAAGAACTGAAACGAGACCCGACGCCATCACTTCAACTTAAACTTAACAGTAAACTACTTGACCTTAAGAAAACTGACGTTATTGACATACAACGTTACAACAGACCGAGGTGCCGTGTACCGCAACCACCTAAACTCTACAGACTACCAAAACTACACAAACCTAACATACTCATGCGACCCATAGTCTCGCTCTGTGGGTCCCCGACTTACGAACAAATACTTGACTACTATACTGAAACCGTTGACAAACGAATCCCGACACAAACTGCAGTCTACAGAGACCTTTATTGACGCTATCAAGACGGTACAAATACCTGACGACTACAAACTTGTGTCTTTTGATGTGAAATCACTGTTCACCAGTATTCCACTTCAACTGGCTCTAGACTGTACTGCTACCGCCATCGAGAACTCCACCGCAAAACTGCCACTGTCTACAGATGACTTAATGGACTTACTGAACCTCTGCTTAACGTCCACGTACTTCCAGTACAACGGAAAGCACTACAAACAGTTACACGGAACAGCTATGGGCTCACCAGTTTCTGTTGTTGTAGCAGAAATTGTCATGCAGAACATCGAGGAACAAGCCCTAGCAACCTACAAACGGACTCTACCGCTCTGGTTACGGTACGTAGACGACACCTTTACAGCAGTACACAAAGACGAAATCGACGATTTTCACGAACACCTTAACAGACAGAACGCTCGCCTGATATACAGTTTACTGATTGAAGAAAATGGTAAAATACCTTTTCTAGACTGCTTAGTTACCCGTAACAACAACGGCAACAAACTAAGTACTACGGTTTACAGGAAACCAACACATACTGACAGACTACTGGACCAGTCATCCTACAACCCTACTTCTCACAAAGCAACGACTATACAGACCTTAACAAGGCGAGCACAACTGGTTTGTGACTCACCTGACAGACTCGCAGACAAAAACAACTACTTAGACAACGATTTCAACAAGAACAACTACAACAAGGACTTTGTTAGACGTAACACTTACAAGAACACTGAACCTAACGTCACAAACAACGTTGGACTCCCGTAACCACTGTTACTATACCTTACGTAAGGGGCACTTCTGAGACTATCGCACGGATTCTACAACCCTACAATATCCGTGTAGCTCACAAACCTATAACCACTTTACGACAACTACTGACGAAAGTAAAGGACAAAGACGAACCGAACCGCAGACAGGGAGCAATTTACAAGATCAAATGCTGCGACTGCCAGGCCACTTATACTGGTGAGACCGGCAGAAATTTAAACGTCCGACTGACTGAACACAAACGAGCAACTAGAAATGGTGATATCAACAATCACATTGCTGAGCACCATTTACAAACGAACCACAGAATCGACTGGGACTCTGCCAAGTGTATTACCTACTGTACAAATTACTATCAACAACTCACTCTGGAAAGCTGGTTTACTAACTTAGAACAAACGCCACTCAACCGTTGCCTACAACTACCTGCACCATACAAACGACTTATTGACAACAACAACGAAACAGACCAACAATAGACATTTTACTAACAATAGACCCACGGACTTTTTGCCTAACAAAAGACGGATCGAAACGCACCAATCACTTTTTACAGTCTTCACAGCCAATAACATCACGGCTTACTGACAAAGGACCAATAACATCTGGACTTCGTTGACCAATCAGGTTAACAACCAGACACGTATATACCACTTACTGACGTTCCACAATTCACTTGACTCTGAAGATGACTTCCGCTTAGGTTGTCGAAACGTCAGTCAAAGTCACCACAAACAGTCCTTCTCAGGACTACACTCACCCGGATGATCATAATTTACGTACTTATGACATGACTCCTGGGTTCAAACCATTTACAACCAAATAATTTAAAAAACTGAATTTAGCAAAAATGTTACATCTCTGATGATGGCAAAATAATAAATTTTCACAGTCATGTGATTGTCTGACTAAGTTCACATAATACTGTATATTTAAATATATTTTTAAATTGCTGGGAGTACACAGGCAGCTCTAAGATAGACACCTCTATATGAATTGAATAAGTCCCTGCTATAACTAATTCAATGATCATTTTGCTGGCAGTAACAACTAGTCGGTTTTGAACGTGATAAAACTCTTTTCTGCTATGTTTTAGGTTGCACTGCATATGATGTGGTCATCAATCCAACATTTTACAGCAAGATACAAAAAAGTGAACTTTTCCACAGCTTTTTTCTCACCATTGTCTTGGAGGGATTAGAAAGCAAATATGACCTGGAACTGGAAAGAAAATGGACTGTACTCAAGAATAAAAAATGTATGGGCAGTCTTCACCCTCACTGCATTCGGAGCAAAAGCAAACCTGTTATCATGGAGATGGAGGATGATTCCAAATCAGCCAGTAGAGAAGGTAAACCTTTGCGAGAAACATTTACTGTGAAGTATTTTCTGCATCCTTTTATAGCTTTTTACTCTTGCCAGATCATCCATCCAGGCAATTTTAAGGTGGAGGCTCAGTGTCGTAGTTGTTAGGTAGTAAGATTTTCAATCAGAGGGTCAGTGGCTCTCTCGAAATTGTCGTGTTGTTTCCTTAGACAAGAAACTTTGCTCCACATTCTCTCTCTTCACACAGGTGTATAAATAAGTACCGGCGACATTCTGTTGGGGGTAACCCTGTCATAGACTTAAGCATCCCATTCAGGGGGTGTATAAGTGATGCAAATAATAATGCTACAAAAACCAGGTTAAACTCCAGCGTGCCATATGGGCTCAAAGCGCTTGAGGTACTACTGAAAGGAGCGGATCACCATGCCTGTTTACACACTGTAGGGCTGGCCCTGGTTGATTTAAGAGCAGATAACTCTATCCATTGGGTACATGTAAATCATTGTTCAATGAATAAAAATGTACTCCAACCAATACATTTTATCAGCCAGATAGAGACTTACCTGCTGGATAGAGTTATCCACTCTACCAGGCCCCGTAGTATATAGCTTCTTTGCTATCTTTTGAGTCCAGTATTACATTTTAAAATTTAAAACTTTTTGTGTGTTGTTGAAAAGCTCAGTTACTGAACTGCCTATAAAAGACTTGGCATGTACATAAAAACACCCATTAATTTAATATGTTGCATCATTTGGTCATAGCCTCGTCACAGTCACCAAAGATAGAAGAAGTCAACTCTAAATCCAAGTTTGCTGCACCCAAGTATAAAATAATAAGGGAACCGCCAGAGGGAAGGCCAGAGTTTCTTGTCATAGAAATCACCTTACCTGGAATTGTGAGTGCCTCTGTAGTAGTAATTTGTTTAGTCATATTACACAGAATGAGCGATGAGCTTTTTTTAAAGGTATATTGATACTTGTTGTTGATACTTACTTGCTACTCGTGAATGCTATTTAATTACTGATTGTGTCACTAGTTATTAGTACTTGGCATCACACTAAAGCATTTATTTAGCATTCTGGCTGCATGTTCAAGCATAATTTGACACCTGTGAGTGCTTAATTAGAACCTTGAACACTTTGAAAATCATATTAATTATACTACAATAAAAGAAATTTCACAAGGACCACCCGCAGAGCTTCTGCCAATGAACACCATAAATCAGCCATAACAGACCACGTCTGTCAGAACAATCATATTATGAATTGGGAAGCAAGTGACATAGTTGAGCAGGACGGCGACAAGTTTAAGCGATGGATTAAAGAAAGCATATGTATTAGATCGAACACTCCTACTATGAACAGGGACGAGGGAGCCTATCAGCTTTCTCCTATATGGACACAAGTGATCTCCACCCCCAAACCAGGGGGGGAGCGGGCGTCTAATGAGTGACTTTGCGCATTTATCGCAATAATCAACGCCTTCAAAAGCCTATTTAAGGCTTCTGAAACTTTTCATGCTTTTTAAGTTTTGATAAAGATGGGTGACAGTCATCAAAACTGTCAGCATAAATAAGACTTTAATATAAGACTGGCTATGTTGTAAGAACATTTAAATCGACTGTTCAGTTATCTAGCCTGATGAATTTCTTCAAGAACAATTATTAATATATTCTGACACATTCAAAGAATAAATTACTTTTACTGGGGCGGATCTAGGGGTGGTTCGGGTGGTTCGGTCGAACCCCCTAAACTGAACGTAAAAACGTATAAAAAACGCGTGGTTAAAAAAAAATGAACCAACTCAGCTAATAAATCAAAAGAAAAAATACTAAAATTGCAGTCAGGGATAGACATTAGAACTAATAATTTTTTGTTTGGCACTGACTATTGTTAACGTTAGAAACAACGTTAATTAAGCATCAAAGACGTTTCGGCCAAACAACTTCGGCCTTCATCGGTTATTTTGAAAAGCCAACTGAATCACGGCTTTGCAACGGTTCACAGTTCTGCGCGTGCTACGCCAGCAAAACACAACGAACGGCAGCCGCGCGTGTTTACATGAGGGTTTTGTAGACATCCGGGATAGCAATATGTTCGTTTCCCGCGTGGTTGTCACTTTGTGAATACCAAGCCTCGAGAAAAAAAGTCTCTCGTGAAAATTACGAGCCTTGTCTACAATTGTCGCATGGTCAAAGTCTATATTATGGACAAACTGGTTCGCGTGTTGCGCCATTTTGGAGTTATTATCTCCAACCCGAACTGCTCGTTTATGTTCTTTTAACCTTGTTTCCAAGGCTCTGTCAGTCTGTCCATAATACACGAAGTTGTAATCAATGCAACCGACCTTGTAAACAACACCTCGGCACTGCAAAGCAGAAGGCTTGTCCTTTGGTCTCGGAAAACGCGTGCGCTAATAAATATATCTTTGAAAATGATGCAGACATTTTCCCCAACATCCACTGTTTGCTGCGCATTGCATGCACTATTCCAGTGACTTCAGCTGACAACGAGCGGGCAAACAGTACCTTAAAGCTGGTTAAAGGCTACCTGCGGACCACCATGACGACAGAAAGATTGTCTGGCTTGGGGCTCATGAATATTCACCACAAGAAACCCGTGGATTAATATGATGTTGTCCAGAAATTTGCAGAACAGCAACCCCGGAGAATGTTGCTGGCTGATCCCATTTTTAAGGAATCATGAATTTTTAATTTGAATGAATTTAAAATGTTTATCCGTCTCGATTATTGTCAGTGTTAAGAAAATCCATCCTGTAAACTACTGTAGTTAGCACAAAAATGGAGGTGACTTTAGAGCAATTAAACCACTTCAAATTGCCCCTGAAAACGCTGGAAATCGCTTTTCGGAGGCCCTAAAATTAAAAATTTTCCCCCCTAGGGGCTACCGCCTTCGGTGGGCGTTTATCCGAACCCCCCTTCGTCAAATCCTGGATCCGCCCCAGTTTTAATTTATAAATTATTAGTGGATATAACTTTTAGATCACATTATAAATTATGTTACAGTATTACTTTTAATATCATTACTTTCTAGACGGTCCAGGGCAAGCGTGTCCCACATGTTGAGATTGATGTCCAGGTCTTTGGGGAACACTTTGAGACAGTTTTTAAAATGTTTCATCTGCCCCCCCCCCCCCCCCCCCACTAAGTGCTTGCCCTGGCACAGTTCTCTGTATACCAGCTACTTTGGTAGTTGACTGCCAGGCATTCTAATTTCTTGTAATTACTTTTTAAATATACTATAACCACCAACTCATATTGCCAAAGTGATTACTGATGATCAGGCTAGTTTTGAAAAATGTAGGACTTCAAATTTTATTTCCTCAATTTATGCAGAAATCAACAAAAGACACAACACTAGATGTTGGGGAAGACAGATTAGTTCTTCATGTAAATCCTTCCAAGTATCATCTCGATCTGGACTTACCTTTTGATGTTGACAATGAGATTTGTGGTGCGCAATATAACAGAAAAACAAAGGTAGGGACACTGGGAATGGATGTCATGAAACCACAGACCTTGAAAACTCAGACATTCAACCGAAAAACTCAGACCCCCCTGGGTGTCTCGAAAACTCAGACCCAAAAGACTAAGACCCTTTGCTCTTGGATCCTAAATTTTGCGTCACCCAGAGGTTCTAAGATTTTGGGTCTGACGTCTGAGTTTTTGTCACGGCTCACTGAGATTGGATTTAGGTAACACCAAAATAATTCAAGGTTTAGTCAGGAAAAAAACTTTAAAACAGGGGACTCTTTGAAAGTTTGCACCACCATAACAAGGCAGACACCATCAGGGTGGCTGATCCTTGGTCTTCTTTTGCTACATACATGTACGTTGTGTATCTGAGGATGGTCCAACAGTCTTGTAGTTTCTGAAGTACAGAGCTTACCAAAAACAGAGATATTTACCGGGTAAATTGCAGTGTTTATCAATATCGCTAAAAGCAGATCTTAGCAAGGGTTATTGAAATCCAAAATGAAAATTACAAATTATTATTAAGGGTAATATTACACTGTATTTTTGAAAAATGCTTGGTTACCCCCAATTTTGTTTTTGGATTCCTGTAGTCGCTGCTAAGATGTGCTTTTGTCATACAGTCATAAGCTGCCCAGAAATACCTGTGAATTAGGAGACACTGTCCTAAAGGTGGACAATAGAGCTGACTGTTCATTTAAAGCTGCAATTTCACCTTTGTCTAATTGTTTTGCTGGTAAAATGTCAAATAATGATTAGGTCGAAGCTCTTAGCCATATCCCTGAAAAAGCACAAAAGGCCATTTGCAACAGTTAGTCACATGATCAATAATAATTATTGATCATGTGACTAAACTTGGTAAACTTGCAGCTAAAGCTGTATGCATTCTAGAAAATGAATTCCAGAAATGGAAAGATCATGTTTCACTTAGCCAGAATGTAAATTTTCATTGTAAACTCAAGAATTCAGTACTTTCGTATACTGACAAGCAAGAAGTGTTTGCCCTCCAGTGAAATTTTCCATAATTGAGTACTACAAAAACAAGTCAGATTCTTATTCTTATTAGAGGCAGAATATGCAAGGATAAATTAACAAGGATGAAATTTTCGGAATTGCAAACTGCAAGGGAAGAATTTTACGGCAGTTTGAAAACTTGGAAAAATATAAGGATTTGTATGAAAGATCACTGGAGGGTGACTGAATGGCAAAGCGTCTTCCTCCCATACGAATCCTTCTAACTTCTTCTTAAATGATACGAGTCTGAGAATCTGCATGGTAACATGTTTTAAGCCGCTATTTTCATTTCTGGGAAAATTCCTTGTTGAAACTGGCTGAATCGTTGTGTTTACGAAAAGGAGGTCATGTGATGAACTGTTGCAAGTGGCCTATTACAGCTGTACCTGGATGGCTGAGGTTCTTTAACCTTTGAAATGCTTGTTATATGGCCAGGAAGATGAACCTATACTGTGTAGTCATTTGACATGTGGAGATTTGTGTAAATTTTTACAGCTTTTCAGATCAGAAATGAGCAGATACTTCATAAAATCATTGTCCGTTAAACGTGGTAGTTTTTTACTTTGTAGTTGTAGTCCTAAGTCAATATTTCATGCCAACTGAAATCCCTTTTATTTTTACTTTCGTTTCGCCAGATTCTGACGATTACTTTGCCTGTTCTAAGCAACAGCTGACAGCCAGAGTGTTCATAATTTTGTACCATAATATTAATTTATTATTTTATTTCAAATAACAATAATGTTGTTGTGCTTCACATCATAACTGTTCACTGAAGCATTGCCAAGGAGCTTTTGTTTTATTAATTTTATCAACTTTTAGAGATCTTCTGACAATGTTTTACAGATGATCACAGTTTCAACTGAGTAATAAAAATTTCTGGTTCCAGAAAATATCCATTCCTCCAACAGAGAGGCGTTGGAAATTTTGAGTGAAGGGGATCTCAAAAACAAGTTTTTAGGAAAGGACGAAGATTTATGTCTTTCTTGAAGAAAAACATTATTTATTAGCTATTGACCTTTCCATTGCACTTGTATGTAATATTATTGTATAAAATATCTTCATTTTTAAAAAACCACTTTCAAAAAAGACTTATTAGTAAAAAAATCTTTTTGTGCTGAGATCAGTATTTTCTGTTGTACTTCTTATGTTTATGTACAAATAACTATTTATTAACTTTGTGACTAAAAATACACTTCGCGAATGTCCACTTTGAGCTTAATAAACTTCAAGTAATCTACAAATGTAAACAACTATTCTGGCCTAAGCATGTCTTATTAATTGATGTAAGGTAAAATTCTCCTTTTGTTTCACAAGCGAATACCAGGTAATTTGGTAGGAGAATCTAGCAATTTATCAGCAGTCACTTAGGGCTTTTTTCCAGGCAGCCCTTAAATTAAGGCATCTGGTGGAAGAAGGGGACAAGTGATGGTTTCTCCTTTAGAATCCAAATTTCTCCAAAAAAAACCCACTCTACTTTGGCCTACCTGCTTGTTTTATCACCTTTTTATTAAGCCTTAAACAGAGAAGAAAGGAAATCATTTTGAACAAGCATTACTGTCAAACTAGATAACCATGAACACTAAGAATTATTTTTATGTTTATTGCTCTGTGACCAATCAAAGGCAAAATCAAACCGCAAGAAAAAAACACAAACGTAATTCCTGTTACATCTTGCAGTTTTTTCCTCTCCTATCTGATTGCTTTTCTTTCTGAACACACTTTCCTACAACACCAGGTCAGCAACCGCCGACAAATTTCATGTCTTCACGTCTTGTTCAACTAAAGAATTCATTTTCTCGATTTGGCACATGGCTATGGAATTCTTTACCGGATAATATTAGAAAGTCTGACAGCAGAAAATTATTCAAAAAACAAATACATGAAATACTAATCAACATTTTAAAAAAAAGAAAATGCTTACCTTACACCTTCTTCAATTCTTGAAATAATGAAAAGCTTGTAAATTTGTAACAATCCTTTAATTTCTATCAGCTTGCGAATCCTTTTTGTTTTGTATATTAACTTGTTTGTTTACTACTTATTTAACTTTTATTTTAGTTGTGGCTGTCAATTTGTAAACACCAAATTTATTTGTATTTAGTTTAGTATAGACACACCTACCCGCCTCGACTAGCTTCAGCTATTTGCGGGTAGGTATATAACCAGCTTGTAACTGTCTGGTTTTTTTTTTTATAAAGTGTTGTTGTTGTTGTCAACATTCCAAAAATATTTCTAGTGTTCACGCGTTTCTTAGTTTCACAGGTCCAGTTGGAGCAGCTTTGTTTAGTGTTAAACAGAGAAGAAAGGAAATCATTTCAAGCATTACTGAGTGGTTGGTTCAGTTTTTAGGAGAACATCATAAGCTTGTTGGGCTAATTCAAGTGCATAAATCACAATAATCAATGGCACAATGTTCAGTCTGTACAGGCCAAATTATAGCAAATTTGGAGAAATTTGGATTCCAAGGCCACCATGTTCCACCAGGTCCCCTCAATAAAGTAAATGTCACTTGATGATGAACTTTTTTAAGATTATTTATTGCAACAGTGATATTAAGTCCCCTAAGAGGAAGGGAGCTATTTATTTCCACAGCCCAAAAATGTGGAGCATATTTCATAGGTGGATGAAATGAGGTGACCTTGCTTTTGTCAGGTCTTGAATTTTCAACTAAAAATGAACAAGAAGTGGGTATTAATGCTACTATCTCATATTCACTGTGTCAATAATATTCCAACTCAATTAGCAAAAATGTGACTTCGAAAACAGGATGAAGTTAGAGCGGGGTTGCCACAGCAGGCAAAGTTGTGGAAAAACAGATTGTTTTTCAAGGTCAGGGAACTTGGCAAAAATTCAGGGGAATTCTAAACCCTACCTCTAAGTCTGTGAAAGGTCAGGAAATCTTATTCTTGTCTAGCCACAAAAGTCGAAGTTTCCTTGCTGGCAAAGGTAGTGTTGTTTCAAAAAATATATATGAAGGCATTTATTTCTGTGGCTTCATCTGTCATCGACAGCTTAATAGCCAAAGGATTTGTCTTGGTCATAATCAACCAAAATAAGGTTTTATTGTCAGTGAAAGTTAGGAAACATTTTTTTTATCCTGCTGAATGGCAATGCTGTAGAACCTTCATGATAATCACATGGGTGGAGGAAGAGCTGACTACTTGTTAAACCTGTTTGCTTTATCAGGAAAAACCAGAAATGTTTAAGTTTTGAAAAACAAATACTCCCACCTAATCTTCATCTGAATGACATTTTTTTAATACTGTATTAAGAAACTAAATCTGCTTTTGAACAATAACCTATTTCAAGATTTCATGGTAAAATTTCTTTACTGTTGATATTTTCAATACAATATACCCAAAGTTGCACAAAATGTTGCATAATTTAAATAATTGAATGGCTCGGTGCAAAAAGGGTGCAAGTGATGATTTTGCTTGGAAAAAAAGCACTCAAAAATCACTGAATTTTCACATAAGGCCTCGTTTCTTCATGATAAACCTTGATCTGTTTTTATTTCTTAGCAGGAAGGCTCAATTTCTGAGATTTTGAACTCTGAAGTTGGCTGATTTTGACAAAAGGATCACAAAAGATGTGCATAATGATATGAACTGCTAATCTCTAGATAAACATAATTAATCCAAAATTCTAAAAACAGGCCAAACAGAGGATCATCCAAAACTGCCTATGCATGAAGAGCCCCCTTAATCTGCCCTCACCACCACTGAAGAATAAACCACATCCAATTTTTTGAAGCAAGGCCCAGTCAGCTGGGATATGAGAATCCATCAAGCTTTATCAGCAGGAACCCACGCAAGGAATGTAACATTGGCTGATTCCACCTTAGTTCTGATGATGGCTGAAAATCCACAGTCAAAAGTGACAGGACAGTAACAGCTTGAGATCCTGACAAGCAGTATAAGAGCTCTCTCTCTCTCTTGTAGATTTGAAGATTTTCTAATAAAACAGCAGTGATTACAGATCACTCCATACGTAACCCATATATACCGCTCATGCTCCATTACATGCAATTACAGATTGTAGTACCACATGCTATATTCATTGTGTGCGACAGCGAATTGTAACCCCACAAACCAGTGCTGTGTCCATTGTGTGAGAACAGAGTGCAATACAAGTCAATGTACCAAATGAAATCTGCAAAATGACAGCCACCTTAACTATCAGGCTACGCAACCTCAGCTAAAGTACCCCTGTTCTCTTCAGTTGGAACTGCCTCTTCATAAGGTGGAGGGAGTTCAAAAGACAACGTGTAATAAGGTGGTGGCGAAGGAGATTGCCCCTCTGTTGATTGCGGGGGGGATTGAGTACCATCAGGGGTAGTCAATTCCCCAGGGTATTCCGGGGGAGGTATGAAGAACCCCCCTTCGCCATCACGGCAGTCTTCTGTCCTAAATGCTCTATTTTCCACTGCAGTTGTGTTTTGGCTTGATCGTCTCCTACTTTGTCTAGATCTCCGTCGGTTTCTCGATCTTCTGCGTTGCCGTTCAGCGTATCTCTGTCTGCTATACCTACTCTCTCGCACAAAACAGCAGCATAGGATAAGTAGAAATACCGACCCAGTCAAAATGGCCGCAGATAGAAATCCTGCCTTCGTAAGCATAGTATTTGAACTTTCCTTACATCTCCCTTCCTCGCATCGCTCCCCATTTGCGCAGTCGTTGCCGTTTATACACGACGATCCTGATCGAGTCGCTGTGGCTGTTGTCGAACACCAATAAAAATCGTTAACTACACATCTTCCCTCGCAGCACCTCAAGTTTTGCGTAATAAAAGTATTATTGTAGCAATCTCTGTGTGAATTACAAAATTGTGTATCGCGACTGCTTGACACACAACGCGAATTGACGCAGCGTTTTCCTGCAGGGCAATGTCTCTGGATTAGACACAAATTATGGCATCCCTGTTTCGTTTTGCATGTGAAATCTTTCGCACAGCAAATTTCATCTGGATGTGGACAGTCAGTCTCTTCATAGCAACGTGAGCTTGCAAACTCTACAAATAAAACACCAGCGACGAAAAGAATGACCGAGAATCGACGATGCCCTTTCATCGTTATAAAATTGATCGAGGTTTGTTCCGATTCAATCAACACAGAAGGGATGTCAACTGCGAAAAAATTTTATACACGCAAGTTTCGAATTACAAACCATGAAATGACATGAATCCATTGTTTGTTAATTGTTCATGATCCTTTTTAACTGCCGCTCAAGCACCCAGCCCACTGAAATCATAGACAACATATACGAATACGCGTGAATCCTTGTTCGGGAAACGGAAAACATCGAGCACTGGATGTCAATTGTATTGTCGCGCTTATCAATTCGACTATTGTCCCAATTGAAAATGTCAACACGCGAGGCATGCGACACGCGATCTCGGTTAGCGGTTTTCCTGGTGGGCGAATTGAAAAAAAGTTTTCAATGATTTAAGGCAGTTATTTAATAAATTATCTGATGTTAAGGCTACAGTGAAGCTAAGCGCTAGACAAGCGCCATTTTATGAAATGCGAAGTCATGCTTTGTCATTTTTCAAGACCGTTGGGCCACAGCAGTTGTTGCGTGACAAAAACAGCAGGAATCATGAATCACATGATGTAAATATTGCGACTATAATTTTTGCTGAAGTTAACCAACCGCTGTCAATTTTAACAATAGAATATCCATTCGCCAAGAGTTTTCCACATTTTATATTGAAGGTGTGATAATTAAAAATATATTTGCACTAATTAACACGCGCCATCGGTTGTCACGCAACTCACGCAAAAAGTACTCAACCGCTCTCGGCGGGCTCTCGGCAGCCTTAAAAGTTTTAAAATTATTTTTTATCCGATAAACTTTTCTTACTAACCAGCTTGTTTTTAATCAGTGTGGTCAGGGATATATCAGTCTCGGAAGGAATTGTTCTGTAGAAAATACTTTGGGCGCGTTAATCGGATTGATTTCTTTGTATGGAAACAGTAATTAAATTTTCTTTCTCAGTTAAAAAAATGGTTGCAGGACTGAGTGGAGTCCAACTCAGTCTGTATTCAAACAAATGATCAAATTTTTTTAAATCCTGGCTATGATTTCAGAGCAAACAGTATACCACATAAAGTACCGTTTACGGGGGAGATTATCGCGTTTCTCGATCAAAAATTTGCTAAATTCATATTTAAATACCTTGCTCACACGCGAGTCGCGTTAAGATCAATCATTCGGACAAAGCAAGTGAATTTTCAGGGGAAAGAAAGAACCGCAATATTAACGGAGAACATGCCCACTTTATGAGTAGCTTCCGTGCACTAGAATAGCCGTTTTACAGAAAATTGGGCCAGTAATTTTTTCAGGCTGCCATCGAGGAAAAGTGTGCTTTAGATTTTATAATTGTTAATCAAAATAGATAACATATAGATACTAGAATTACATTACATTTATTACTCCACTTACTCTAATAAATCAAGAACTATCACAACTAAAATGCTTGTAACAAAATAAAAAGCCTTGCCGTGTGTAAAAAGTTTTACATTTGGGAGTTAGGATACTGTCTGCATTTCATTTTGTTGTTGATACCTTTGAACGGAAACAGTAATTAACATTCAGGGTTTTTGTTTCCTTTTCCAAAGAACAGCAAAAAAAAAAAAAAAAACGATCATAGCTAGAGAACGGACGCTAGACGTAACCCCGTTCAATTTCCCGATTCCATTTTGGGACTTGCGTTACCCCGTTCATCCCTTCAATTTTCTTGCACTTTCCTTCATGGTAATTTTCCCTCAATGTATCGCATTCGCAGTTATATTTGCAATGTCCAGGCCTTAAAGTTCTTCCCTCTTTCGTACACTTTTGTCCAGCGCAGTTTTCTCTCTTAGAAAATGTCGCAATTTCTGTTGCAAAATCGCAATAATTCCCGCGGAATTTTCTCTCTGAGCACCCAGTCAGACAGCAGTCTTCCCCCTGAAGGGAAGCATTGTCATGGTCTGCTGTACACGAAGCTGAGGAAACGTTGATTATGAACGATATGAAAATAGAATGAACAAAAATGAAAACACATAAAGGCAATTCAAATCGATGATGAACATGCTACCTAACAAACTTTCCAGTGGAATTTTGTTGGGTTTCAATAGTGAGGTATTTCCTGTATAACCGAAAGTCACGTCACCTTTACAATTCTAATTTTAGCCTGCATGCAGACGTCTCCATTTCCTTGTCTTCCGAGTGGAACAAAGGAAATAGGAGGCGTCTGCACGCAGGCTGTCTGCTTACGATTATCAGAAAATAAAACACATGAAGAAATTTATTAAATCAATGCGTGAAAATATTGTTAGAAGAAGACATTTTGTCTGAATTGTCATTTTGAATGACAAGTTGGGTGAGATCTAATGGAGAGCGAATTGACCAGATACCATCAACAACAATCACAAGAGATCATCCAAAATTAGAAATAAATTGCTGTAAGTTTGAATCTGTGTTGCATAATCATTATTAGGAAATACCAGTTTGCTGCAAAAAATATGAATTGCAGTTAGTAAGTTGGGAAATAAACCACTCATGGTACATACAGTGTAATGACATTTAATATCATGCCTGATCATTTAATTCAAGTCAATGTTTATACTTGACAAGCAAGGTATAAGTAAAAAATACAAGGACCTAATTTAAAACCAAAAATTTCCTATATAAAAATATTTAGATTTTTAAGCCTATTGTTTTCTTTTTTATCTAAGCTGATGTTTTTAAAGATGAAATGTCTTGATGTTTAAACAAATTCTCCCAAATAGTATCATAAGAAATAAAGTACGGTGAGGAAAATATACACATTAATATATACAGTTTTACTGCTAGCAATCCTGTGACCCAGGGATTTACTGAAAGATCTGTTATGACCCGAAACTAGCTATATGCCAATAATTATTAATGAAGTAACATGCATAGCACAAACTATATTATAAAGTACAACATATAATAAAGAGAGCATTAACAATACTAAACAGGTTAATTAATAAAATAATGATTTATGTTCTGTGGCTTAAACATTTGCATTTTCAGTATTTACAATAATTTGCATGGTAATTACTAACCATGTCTAACATTGCTAAATTTAACTGTTTCATCTGGTCTGCAAGCAGTTTTTATTTGCCTAATTTTACACATGGTATGCATTCAGGATAAAGTGAGCAGCCAAGACAAATGCGTAAGTATAACTTCAACACAATTCCTCCTCAAGTGTGGGACCAAGGAAAAAAGAATGGCATTTTGCAGTGTAAGTTTCACCCAAAACTCAAACAATTTCTTTGTTTCCGCTTAGTTCAAATGCAGGATGTCCATAACAACACCCTCAAGCCAAACACTCGAAGGCACCCACCAATCAATTATACCACCACTAGCTAGTCACAGGGCCTAAAAGCACTCCCTGGCCTTTGCCACAGATTTACTCAGAAATGCATGAGCAGCACAAGAAGCATATTGATCCTTCTGCTCGAAGACCAGAGAAACTACACTGACACAGGGCAACTTTTAACTTAAGATAACACTGGCTCTGCAGCTCATCACTAAAGGCAAAATATTTTAAAACTCATGGTATTAAAGAACAAAGAATTTTAAGTATGATGTCTATCCATAGAAATTATGATGATTGTGGAGATTTTAAAGGCAGATTGTCAATTAAGTTCCCGGATGGAATGAGTGGCTTTGCTTTCCTTTACACAACAAGGAAGTAATGCATTTTGTCCCTGGTAAACTTCACAGCTTACCAGTAACTGAAAGCCACTGTGCTTTTTTGCATAACACTCTTTCAAAACTGATCCTGTAGTCCGTAGTTTCACCTTAAAGAGTTTATCTACCCCCTTGAGTTCTCCGAACAAGCTGAGCCCTCCGACTACAAAGGAACATTCACTACTCAAAATCTCAGTGTTTTGCTATTATAATACAAATGTTCCGATCCAAAGTTACTTCCTTAATCGGGTAGCGAATAATGCTTCTAGACTGGAGGCATTCCAGAATTTTTGACAGCTTCATCATAGCTTGGTGGAAGCTGGTCTGGGAAGTCGTTGACGTCTCCATTTTGTTGGCTTTCGAATTGCAGCGAGTTGTACGGCGGCGGGGCATTTGGGGGTAACGGACAGTCGTCTTCAACTTCGACTGCCAATGCGTTGGTAGCCGCAGTTTCGGGTCGTAGTTCATGCTCATTTGTTCTAACAGTGATGCCCGTTGGCGGGGCGCTTACATTTCCATTCCGTACAGCAGGCATGGCTTGTCTTCTGGATCTCTTACAAACGTGGTACAAGCAGGAAACTATAGACGCTACAACCACGAATAGAACTATCCCTAAGACCCTGCTTCCGCTCCAAGAAAACGCTCCTCCATTACCACTGTTGTATTCCACACACTTTCCATCTTCACAATTGTTTGTTGTACAATCGCTATCCCAAACGCACTTATCACTGTAATACCAACAGCGTCCCCCTACACAAGTCCGGCTTCCGGAGCAATCACTGTCCGAAAAACAATCGTCACCGGTGGGTGGCTTGAAAGTATAAGGCCTGAACGTTGGAAAATTGAACGTACGTAAAGGTGGAAGGCAGAAGCCGTCACGGCATTCTTCATTAGTCTTACAGTCGAAGTTGTACTGACACTCGCAACGAGAACTAAACTCCTTCGCGCACTTTCGTGTTCCACGGCAACATTTTCCACTGTTACACTGAGAACCCCGATAGCATGATTGCGATTGGACACTACTGTAACAGATAACGGCCAAACTCAACCAAAGTGACCAATTATACATTGAACCTGCACAGTCAACTACCAAAACTGAACAGAATATGAAAAAGTTTTCCTCAAACGCAGGGTCAAACGTAAACACGTTCTTCGTTGAAGAACACTAGACTTCGTGTGAGCTTGCTGATTCGTCCGTTCCTTCATTCGTCATAGTTGCCATAGAAATGGTGGTTAAAATTGGAACATTACGAAATGTTCATCACAGAGGTGGTGACGTAAAGCCCCCGAGGCGTCATTCAACTACCAGAATTCATTTCGTTTGTTTCCTTTTCAAATGAAAATTTTGTAATCCGATCAAACGCTCTTTTGGCTCGACACGCAATCTATGGGCTAATCCCGATCCCGGTCATGCATCCTTTACTTCAACGGAATAAAAATACCTTTTCCGTGGCTTGTCCAGATTCCCTCGCTTTAAGACCGAAACAAAGCAAGTTTGAAATCAATTGCCGGAGCAGTTTTTAGGATGAGGAAAAGATCTGCTTTATAAAGGGTGTCTGGGGGCACGCTCGGGCTTCGAAAATTTTGAAACATTGTGTAAGCAACAGACAAGATAAAAGTACCAGATCCTATGTGTAGAATAATTTTCAATATTTCGAAAGGCACGGCCTTTTGTCTCAAAAGTACCCTGAAGAAGAAAGGCCGTGTCTTTCGAAATGTATTGGAAAAATATATTTCCCTACCTGTGAAATCAGTCTCGCTCTTTTTTAGATTATTTGAAAAATTGAAGCCTCTCAGATTTGTTTCCCTCTATTCTGAGTGGCATTGTAACCCTTTTAAAACAGCTATTGAGAGGCGTTTCCCGAATCCCGTTTCGTAAAATTGCCGTTCATAACTACACTCCCAAATCTCGCTCCCCTTTTCCTCCAAAATCCCGAATCCCGATCTTGAAAAGAGCCAAATTCCGGATCCGGAAAAACCTACTGGGGACCCTCCTGGTCTTATAGATATACAGAGATTGCTACGAACGACCGTTCAAAATTCAATATCTGTTGATCAAACCCGTGAACTAGCCCTGAAGTGGGAAATCGAACACAAGTCCCCATTCTTTCTTTCCTTGTTACTACGATTAATAACCCAGGTTTATAAATACATCATTGTTAAGGCCGTTTCGGGCTTTTACGAGAGCCCCCATTTATTAATCAATGATTACTTTTACAGTCAGGTACGGAATCTACCAAACAAACGTAAACGTAAGTTTGTATATAACTGTGGTCATCAAGATTTCCACCTATCAAGGTGGCTAGCCAAAACCAGTTAAAGATTGGTGTTCACAAGATATGTACCATGTAGCACGAAAATTTTGCGGGAGTTTTATTTTGCGGATTGGCGATTTTTTGTGGTTTGAGGACACCAATTTTTGCGGTTCGAGATGACTGAAATTTCTGCTGGGAACTAATTTTTGTGATTCTCTGTTCAAGCAACAGAACATTTCAGTGGAAGGAACCTTACTATTTTCAACTTTTACTGTACGGTATGTTAAGTCACAGTTCACTCTACTTACATATTAGAGACATATCACTTAATACCTTACTGTGCATTACTTAACAACAACACCAAAGCAAAACAAAAAGCTTACCGTATGTATCTAAGCTCTGGTTGCTTTTTCCAATGGAAAATCATGTTAATGTTCTATTTAAATCCAATGTATATTGCCCCAGCGGCACAAGTCTATTGTAAAAGCGGATTTTTTAATTTGACTGAAGGGAGTTAATTTTTGCGGCGTTTTATTTTGCGGGGTATTTTTTGGGCGGGAACTAATTTTTGCAGATCGAGGTCAATCCGCAAAAATTAGAACCCGAAAAATTTTCATGCTACACGGTGTGTACAGCTCTCTGGGTGAGAATAAGCAGGGCTCAACGTTAGCGACCAGCTGGTCGCATATGCGACTGGATTTTTTATTTTGCGCCTGAAAAATTATATGTGATCGCACTCACGCGCCTAAAACGCCCAAGCTCAGTGCGCCTGAATCAGGGCCACTTTGATTCCTCACCTGACAATTCTTGTGTACTCTGCATGATTAAACACGAAACAGAAGCTTGAAATAATAAATTCAAATGTGGATGTAACGCAATTAGGTTCCACATAATAAAGTTACACCATTTTTCTTGCATCAGTGTGTGTTTTATTTGCTGTTTTCCCAAGTCCATTTCTTGTTCGTGTTTCAACCCAACCCAGACTCTTCTCGGCTTTGTGACCGCACCGCTGACACGTACGAGTGAAGGCAACCTTCTGAAACACGTGCTACACGCGCAATTTAGTTCGCTTTGCCGATATCAAAGAGTCAAGAATGTCTAAAAAATCTGGGTTAAGAGACTGTTTTCTTCAAGGCTAGCACAAGTGTTTTGTATTTCCTGTGAGACAATGAAAATTATTTCAGTTAAGTCAATGCGCAGTCAACAATGTAATTTATTCTCTTTTTCGAAACGCTCATTTACAAAAAGACAATTTATTCTCAAACAGCCGGCTGCTGCCTTCCAGTACATTTGACCCAACTACAGCAGTTGTGAAGTGGTTAAACAGTGGGCAGAGATCAAGGCGACAGTAATTTTGCCTACAGAAAGTAGCCAAATGGATTAATTTCAGTCGGGTGATCCGTGGGACTTGAAGGATTTCGTCTGATCGAGAGGATTCAATGACGTTATTCCTTACCTTCGTTTTGTCTTATTATCTTGTTTAACGTAAAATAACATGTAATATTCTAAAAACTGTAACAGTGTTATTGCTATCGCAAACGTACAGTAAGAGACTGAAAGAAACAAACACACGATTGAAATAAAACATTAACGTGCCGATAAACGATCGGCAAGCGAAAATAAGCAAAAGAAATGAACGTTTAGGTGTCTTCATGACACCATTATCAATGCTCACTGATAAAATGTCTGAAGCTTCTGGTTTTTCTTTTTGGTGCTACCAGTATTTTAAGTTGTGCTCCTAAAATTTTTAGCTGCGCGCCTAAAATTTCGGCAGTGCGCCTAGAAATTTACACCTGGTAGCACAGGTGCTCCCAAAGTCAAAAATAAACTTTGAGCCCTGATAAGACTCATAAAATCTCCAAATCAATAACATCGACACTTCACTCTGCCCCTTAGAGTTCATATTTATTTAGAACTTGTGATTGTATGTACATACATTCTCGGAGACCCAGGGGCATATAGTTTGGTCAGGAGGAAGTCAAAACTGGTAAGCAAACAAGCTCACTCCTTTGTTCTTTAATACTTACTAGCCTTGACTTCCTCCAGACCCAACTAGCCCCTGGGTCTCCAAGGATGTATGTACATGTACTTGTAACACATGTATTTGCCCTTTGAAAATCATTAGTTTTATGAAAGCCCAAGTTCCATATTATAAAATAATTATCTCTAAAACAACTAAACGAACATATTTACAGAAAAGATTTCTTGATTCAGCGTCCAAGTGCTGGTACAAAATGCTGTAAATATTGACACGAGTTACACAAGGGCAACATAAACAGTTGACTTGAAAAGTATGTAAACCACAGCATCTTCACATAAACGCTGGTATATCTATAGTGGAACCTCGATTTAACGAAGTGCCAAGGAACTAGCCCTAAGGGAAATTGGTTCGTTAATCGAGGTTCTGTTCCATACATTTTAAAAGGCCAGGCTGGAGAATGTCGTTCATTGCGCTGAGGACTTTGTTATATAGAGTTTGGTTAAATCGAGGTTCCACTTTAGACACTTTCAGTTGCACTCAATCCATGGGACCACATAACCCAAGCTTAAGCTAGTTTTCTGTAACAAACACTGATGAAAGTCTGTCCACAGCTAGTGCTGCTATTTTTATTAGTATTACTTGTTCCAGGTGTTCAGATAGTGGAGAGCAGCAAACAATGAGCTGAAAAAACGAAAAGAGACATAAGTCTCCCCACCAGATTATCATTTGCTCGCATAGCAATTTTGTTTGTGCCGCTGCCCACTATCTGAATGTCTGGAAAAGGCTAAAGAGTGAAGCAAATGTACAAGAACATGAAGCATCACAAGATGCACAGTGTAAAAAGAACCTGCTTTTCACACTCATTTCTAGCGACATCTTTTGTTGTTGCTGGCGTTGTTGTTCTTTTTCTCTTAACTTCTGCACTAAACAATCTAAACCCTATCTTGAACCAGCCAGGGTACAAAGTTGTTGCGGGCCAAGAGTTGTCATGGGCAGAATCCCCCTCCCCCCCCCCCCCCCCACAAGCACACACACAAAAACACACACCCCCGTGTCTGTAAAGCTGATTAATTTTTACAGGGTAAATTAAGTTTTTACTTTACTTAAAAAAATTGAAGGTCTGTGAGCAGGCTACAATAACATGTTAAAGCTAAATTCTGAAAAGGATGCTCGTCCATTCAAGGGTTGTGTATCAGTGAATCCCAGCAGTGCCCATGCCCCCTGGGGTGGATTAGTGGGGCATTTCTACACAGTCTGTCCCGGGGGGGGGGGGGGTCAGGCATCAACCTAATTTTCTCTCCCTTCCCATGGCTGTCAAGTGGTTACTGTAATTATTACAGTAACCACTTGACAGCCAATTGCCTCCAGCACTTAACTTCTTTTAGAAAATAAAGCAAGGAAACTGATTGCCTAGCCATGCACACCATATACCACAACAAGAACAGAGTTCAAGGTATCCTATACAAGTCATCATTGTTATTCAACAGATTAGCTGGAAAAGAGAAATGGATTACTGTTCAAGATGTGCATTTGAGATAGATGCAGGCAGTGTTTATGATGCAAGTTTACAATTGTTTAGTAATTAATAAACATTTTTGTAATTAAAGATCATGTCAAGATATTTTTTAACTCAAACTTGTGCATGTTGAACATTAACTACATCTTTTGCTTTCTTGATTATTTTATATATAATATAATTAAGAGGTAAATACATTTTGCCTTTTAAATACAAAATACAACCGAAACTTAGAGAGGCTAGCTGAGAAATTCAAGGGAGAAATGTCATTAACTTAAAGTTTTGTAAAATGACTGAATAGATGTGTGACTGAGATACTCTTAACAAGTCCTTACAAGTTTGATTCTTGCAGTTTAAGTTCATCAGCATTCTTGTAATAGAGAAACATCAGCTACACCTGCAAGATGAAACAACATCTGTTGTAAGTATTAATGTTAATGACCAATGTATTCTTTGTAACTGTTTTAGCTGATTAACTGTACGGGATTAAGTTATTATTTAAATAAGTAATTATAACAAATAAATTTGTAAATTTGTATAGTGCATAATTCCACCATCAGAGTATGGACCAAATTGGAATTTGGAAATGTTGGTTTTTGAGGAGAAGGGAAAACTGGAGAACCCGGGAAAAAACCTTTCGGAGAAAAGGACAAGAACCAACAACAAACTCAACCCATATGATGTGGAGTCTGGGAATCAGAATTTTTTTTACACAACTCTATAATGTTAGACTTACAGTTATGATTGTTGAGTTCATAAATTAAAAATAAATCATTATATTGCTTACAGCTATTTCAAGACTAAAAGGCAGTATGGGTAAGATACTATAATTGATTAGTTTCACATTTTGTTGTTTTCTTGTCTGTATAGCGGAAACTTTGTGCCTCTTTAGAAATTTATTTAGTAAAAACAATACTGATGACCTGCAGTTTCGTCACAGAGCTGTGAGGAGTTGAGTAGTCAATGTTAAAAATTAACCGAAATATATACTCCACTTTTAAAGTCAACCTACATCATGCGTGACATATCAATGGAGTTTTGATATTTACATCTCAGTTTTGAAGATTGCCAGTAAGATTTCAGAGTTCCAGTCGAAATTACCCTAGGTTTTTGACAGTATAAACCTATGAAAGTTTTCTTTGCATTACAAAAATAATAACAATTAATAAATGCTTTAGAAATACACAGGCAAGTTAAAACTAGTGATATAATGTTCCGACGTTTTGGCGTTTTATTATTCGTTCCTCGAAAATGGCGTCATGATGTCGCCAAAACGTCGGAACATTATACCACTAGTTTTTACTTGCCTGTGTAATAACAATTAAATAACAATTATTGTTTCCCAAGTATTTTGATTTTTTTTTTCAGTTAATGCATCTTTTTCGGAAAGATTTCCAGAAAATGGTCAAGATTCCATTCAAATGCCAGACATTACAAAGACCAATTCAAATGTACATTTCATTCTCTAAAATACTGGTCATACATGAGGTAGATTGACTGTAAGACTTATGAAAACAGAAGTCACAGATAGTTACACCATCACAGTTAACCACCAAAACCAAAATAATATTATAACATTTCCTGACTCACAGATAGTTTTTGTGACTACGTGCCATTTACGGCTTTGCAGGAACAAAGGCCTGTTAAGTTGTGAAGAAAAACTGCAATTTTTGTCAAAAATAATTAATGTACTATGATTGTTAGTTTGTGCAGTATAAATGGATCTGGTAAATATCAGTTGGAAGCCAGGGGTGGTAGGGCACTATTTCATGTACACTAACAGCATGGTTTTTTGTAAAATTAATGCTAATGCTCGCACTTTCACATCTTTCAGGATTATTACTTGATCTGGTATATATCTGTTGGAAGCAAGGGGTGGTAAGACACTATCTCATGTAAGTTAACAGCATGGTTTTTTAAACAAGGACGTACACTACAAAGAAACCTTTGCCCTACAATACTTTATTGCTGCATTTTAGTCTCAACTTATTTCTTATCAGCTCATTTTGAAGTCTTATACCACTGTACTTTCAAGCACCAACATGGAAATAATCACCAAAGACACATTATGTCTCGATGTTGAAACAAATTCTCCTAACTACAGCACCATAAAATATCTTATGAACAGTAAGGAGAATCTGCCTGTTGATATGAGGGTTTCAGGGTTCAAACTCAGTCTTCATGTCTTGTTATTTATTTCTTCCTGGCAGTATTTGTTACAGTTTTTTTTTTAATAATTGTCATTTTTGACAGAAATTTTTTTTCATAGAAAAAACCAGGAAACATTTATTGCTCGACATTTCGGGGTCATCGTGACTCCATTATCAAGAGACTAGTTAAAAAGCATGCAAATAAGGAAAGGTACAAGATAAGCATAAATTAGAATAAACGGCCTAAACAAACACCTTGGCGCGGATGGAATCCGTTTGCACATTCAGTGTTGGTTTACGCATGGGAATGTACAGCATTTTTTTCATAAATCATAAAGATATATCTTATGGTAATATCATAACAACCTGCTCATTAGAATTTTTCATTGTACTGGGAATGTACTACAGTTGGACCTGTATTAAGCGGTTACCCTCGGGGAATGGCTAAGTGACCGCTTAATACAGGTTGCACAGAATACATCACTTACTTGGTTCAGAAAGTTCGGCAATAAAATGGTATGACAAAGGAGAGCATGGTATTGAAACGGACTAGTAAAACATTAATGCCATGATTGTACAGTTTGCGCGCGCTTTACAGATTCTGTTAGTGACGTGCGCTAGGGTTGTGGTAAGCAAATACTATATCGATCCCTTGATTTTATACAAAATAGATCTGAAAGGTGAGATTTGTTCTTAAAATAACTCAGTTTCTCGTTTGTGAATCCTTATTCATATATCACGGAACAAGTTTGTGAATCCTTATTCATATATCACGGAACAAAGAAAGTGAGTTCATGAAGCGCTAAGCCTTTTTGCAAGCTTTTCTCCTTTGCTGAGAAAACCTAAGTAAAAGCCACGCATGTGATTTTGACCAAAAAATTGTGACTGGTTCTTTTAATGGAAATGGACTGTTTTCTAGGGAACTGCTCGTTAGAATTTCGCGAAATTTGACAAAACAGTAGTTTTCTAAAAGCGTAACTCGCCTACAAACAAAAACCAAAATCTAACAGAGGGTATCTTCAAAAAAAATTAAAGTGCAAAACCAACATTGACTGGAGATCTCTCTGTTAAAATTACATGAAAGAGCCAGCAAACAAAGTCGCATCAACGCCAAATTCACGGCTTCAGTCACACAGTCAAGTCTACTATAGCAAACTGCGTCACTTATCCGGGAGATTACAGAAATAAATCTGGAGACCAGAAGATACGGCTCAAAATCTGAAGATTACAGACATAAGTATGGAGACTGGGAGATACAATTCCAAATCTTAAGACTCCCGGATTATCTGGGAGAGTTGACCGTAATTTTCAGGACTTTCACAACTGACGGCTTAATAGAGGGTGATTGCTTCAAACGGTGCCGCTTAATACTGGTTCGACTGTGCTACCAAAGTTCACTGGCTCAGTGAAAGGGAACTTATTACTTGCATAAATTTTCCCTAGAAAGCAAGGACTTGGGGTGATTCCATCCATCAAAAGCCAATATAATTTACACTTTGACATGTCATCATTTACTTTTAATAAAAGTTCTAAAAAATATCTCTCTTTCACTGGAATTTAAGAAATGTTAAGGAGTCTGGAACACATTTTATGCAATTTTGACGCACTCAAGAAAATATGAGGACTTTAACATGCCAGTAGTTACTTAACAGGTGCACAAAAACACGGATAATTTATTTAAAGAAAAATTAATTGTCTTTCAACAACCAACATTAGTATACTTTGAGGTGTCACCAAGGCAAACATAAATAGTGAGAGACAAAATATTCGTTATCTGTCAATTTTATATGTTTTGTTAAGTGAAACTACGGCCTGTAAATTCACGTTTGGTGGTAAAATTTGTTGCGAGTTGAGATGCTGTTTTGAAGCTAAAATTCCTCCAGAAGTATAGGTGACAACATGAAAGTTACATGAAAAGTACAGCCATTTGAACTCAATAATTACATGCTCCCCCATGGCTGTTTAATTAAAAATGAAATTTGTTTGACAAAAACCATACAATGTACAACCTTGGTGGAAAACGCTTCAATTTGGAGAAAGTTTGGATTTTTTCAAGTGGAAATTGTCTTTGGGCTTCCAGTACGTAATTAGCATGAACGATTTAATCAAAAATTACCTTCGCCAGAAATGAATTAACTACTGGATTTAATAAAAACCAAACTGGACTTCAATGATGACAAAATAACAACTGTTAATTCAAACAAACTTGACAATTTACGATACTCCAGGTTATTAAATTTTATTCTTCATGTCAGTAAACATTCTTTACCTCAATTTTTTTTCTGTCAAATTCACTTGGTTATACTTTATACTTAAGTACAGGTAAAGTGAAGTTCGCTTTTCGAAATTTTTTCCTTATCAGGAATAATTATTGTTACTTTTTGTTAGTAGCAACTTGAACAATTGAAAATTAAAGGGAGAGTTTCATGGTTCGGTGCACGGATCAAAGCACTCTTTCACCCTTGCCCACTTTGATGCAAGCCCATTTTCCGGTAATTTAATTATTGCTTATGAACCATTCGGAAGCAAATAGGTGACTCGGGTGGCAAATTTGCTTGTGAAAATTTCACAGTTCACTTGATGATTTTTCAGATGATAATTACATTATTTTGCATGCAAATACCTGTAAAATCATCACCAGCTCAACACTAAATTTAACATTGACAGTATCAGTGTCATCCACTGACATATTCTCTGAATTTTGGTCATCTGTCATTTTGCTTGGACTAATTACAGTATGAAGCACATGTGAATGTGATTTTTAAAGTCACCAAACTGATATGGAAACAGGGAAAAAAAAGTATTTAGATTCATGCACATGCACCAAATTGTGAAACCCTCCCTTTGAATCTTGGATAATGTAAAACAATGATATTGATTTTGTCACCTCCACTGCAGTAATTTGCATGTGACTATTCTTTCCATATGATGGAAATTTTAATTTTGAATGCAAATTACCAATTATTCAGGATAAATAAACTTATTATTCAAAATTCTAACATGACTGTGACATCTGATTTTGTGTAATTTGGCTTTTGCATTAAAAATAAAATTTTGCAATAATAATAACGAAATAACTTGTTAGAATTTTGTAACCTTCAGATTAAATTCAACACTACACCTTGCATATTTGAGTTAAAACAACAAGAAATCATTACTGTATTCATTAACAAAACAGGTCCAATGATAACAGGTTCTCTCAGTTAACAATAAAATTACAAATTGTTTTTGAGAAACATTCATATCATAGCTAGATTTCTATGTCACAAATGCATAAGAATAGTACGATATTTTTATTATTGGTTTCAAAATACATACACATGTAATTAGAATGACATTCACAGCTGGAGAAACAAATGGTCAGTAACCGTTCAGGTGTGATAATAAGAACAAGTTTAATCTGGACCAAACATTTTGCATCATAGCCTCTTTTTAGTACAGTTTAATCTCCAAGATCAAATTCATGCACCAACTCCTTGCTTAATGCTACATGCAAATGCCATCCCTTTTAAACTTGTATACTGTGTGCTAGGTAGACATATATTCCAAAGGGAGACAAATTTGCCATATCCACAGTGCCTCATCTTTACCACTGAGGTGTAAAACAGAACTCAATAATTCCAACTGTAATTATTGAGTTCTGTTTTACACCTCAGTGGTAAAGTACAACTTACAGTTATAGTTGTTAAAAATGTGGGGTAATCAGACAACTGTCTGATTACCCCACATTTTTAACAACTATAACTGTAAGTTGTACAAGCTTCATCAACACCATTTCTTTGGGAATTTGTTAGCTACCCACAAATTCGAGCTCAACAACTCAACATTTATGTCTACTGCCCAGAAACAAAGGGTAATAGCTAACATCATCGTATATGTACAAGGTGCTGATTCAATTTCGTCCCTCTTACTTATGCGGTAAGTTAATCAAATCATCCTTGCCTTAAGACATAGTAAGTTGTTATCTTCAACAACTAGTACTGCAGAATTGTTTACTAAATAATACGCCACGCAAGCGATTATTTTGAAGGAAAAGCATCCTAACTAACAAGCGTAACTCTTTTTTGGTTTGTTTTGTTTTTTTCAATTCCACACTCTGTTGGTTTGATTCCTTTATAAAATTTGACTGTTTATGAATTCCATGCTCTGCTGGTCAAACTTTCTTTGCGTGTTTTACAAAGGTTCTAGCTAAAAACCAAAATTGGATCAAGGTTTACCATAGTAAAACAAGCCCATATGTGTGAAAATTCAGCAATTTCTGAGCAACAATTAGCAAAATCAACACACATGCCCTTTTTCAACTGACCTCTTCAACTTAAAACCCAGTTCACCTGAATTGCTCACTGATTCAAAGACAGTCGAGCAACTTCCCTACTTTACCCATAACAGCAATGAAAGTCCCTTGATATAGCTTGGACATTCAATAACATCTCAAAAAGTTTTCTACACACCTTGATTCTTCTAGTTGTGGGGGATTTACTTTGTTTATTTTATTTCTTACTTTTTGTTTGATTGATTATTCTTTAATTTTATATTTTATTGATTTTGACTAGATTTTTCGTTTTTATATTGTAAGCGCTTTTGAATATTATATAAAAAGCGCTATATAAATTGATTATTATTATTATTATTATTATTATTATTATTTAGTCGTAATAGCAAGTTGATCACATTTAGAAGAAACATGTGGATTTTCTTTATGACTAAAATCATCCAAATTTCTGAGGCAATACCCACCAGTACAGACCATTGGGTGCCCCAGGTTATCAACTAGTTGTATTCTGGTCACATTAAGGATGGTGCCTACTTTTGTTACTGTGCATACCTTCTGTGCAATTTGAGATACTTGGGTTTCCTATGGGTAGTGCCTACTAATATGGGGATATTTTTGTGTGGTTTAAAACTATGCGGAGAAAGCAGAACTTAGCAAGTGCTCTTGGCATCCAAAAAGAAAAATTGGCATAACCATGCATTTTTCTGAGATAATAAAGCTTCAATTATTTGGAAAAGAAACGCCATCTATTGCTTAGTATAATACTGCTTTTTTAGAATAATTGTTGCTTAATTATCTCTAAAACATTTGTGGTGACCCCTAAATTTCTTTCTGGATTTCAATAGCCCTTGCTAAGATCTGCTTTCCCCAGAGTCATAAACTGCACAAAAATACTTCTTTATTAGTAGGCACCGTCCTTAACAGCAATTAGAAAGTTATAGGTGCACGGATAAAAATACCCAGTCTATGATCATGTTATGGAAAGGGAAATGGATAATTATACACCAGCTATTAAATACATTCCTAAATCTGGTATAAGGAAACAAACTAAGTAGCTTGCAGGAAGCATAACTACAAAAATACAGCCTGTCTTGGACTCAATTCCTTTCTTGGGTTAGGCTTTTTACACACAGGTTCAATTCGTCCTGTACAACTGTGCCCAGTTGATCAAAGCCCAGTTAAGCTAATCCTGGGTTAATGTGAACTTTGATATAAGTTTAATTTAATTAAGGTTACTTGATAAAATGGGGCAGCTGGGAAAGGAACTAGAGTGAGGGTTATACTATCTCAAGAAAAACATGAGAGAAAAAAAGAAAAAAAAAAAAGACTGATTTCCAGTCTACTATTTACATACATGTAAGCATAAGCACACAGACATATTAATTTTTAAGTTCTGGTTAACTTATGCTGTGCCTTTCGACCTCCCCCCTCTCCTCACCTGCCCCCCCCCCCCCCCCCTCACCCCACCAAGCTTTTGATATTGGCCGTTTTTATGCTAGAGACGTTAAAGTTGTCTGAGATGTTAAAGTCGTCTCGAGACAACTTGAATGTCTAGTATAAAAACGGTATATGAGACAGACGCATTTAAAGTCTTTAGTTTAGAGGCACTTAACAGACGACTTTAACGTCTCAGACATTAAAAAGATACTCTAGACCCCAAAACAACTTTCGCTTAAAAGGTAGCATTTAAACTATAATAAAGGGTAAACGGCACAAAAAGTACCAAAGAAAAAAGTAAAAGGCCGAAAATTGCCAGAGAAAGGCGAAATTTTCTGCGTTTTGAAGACCGGAAGTAAAATCGTCTTTGGTAGAGCACGTGATCGATGACGCAGAATGAAGAACCGCTCTTGCTTACAACACTGAAGACAATATGGATTCTGGGGATTAGCGCAGTTCTTTTGCTTGTTTTTCTTCTGAACAAAATAGTACAATAGAAATTGCCGACGGAGCAACGTTAGCAGAGCTATGAGGGCGCTCTTCCGCATGTGTTTAGCCGTGCAACAGCGAAGTGAACTTGGTTACAGACTCTACAAAACGAGTGCGAAGAGGTGTTTTAGAGCGGATTGGTAAGCGACCAGGTATGCATTCTATCGAAAATTCGGTGTATTTCACACCCGCAATGTGATTTCATTGGCGACTGAATAAGTTTTGAGTAGCATTAAAGTTTCCTTTTTATGGTACGGCATTGTTATTTGAAATCTAGTTTAGTTTGGTCATTTAGTTATATTTTTTAGCCTGTTTAATAGCAGTTAATAGAGACACAGCGTACAAAGCTCAGCGAAAGCTTGGAGATGTGGGCAGCTTTCATTATAACAATTCACACTTTACAGAATCGGTACCTGTACAAACAGCAATACTACGACGAAGACTAAGCACATAAATAAATTCTGGATTCATCCTGATTGTGTTGTACTGGGCCTTTTGGGATATTAAACGAGTTTAACCTTTCATGCCATATTGCGTTCTATAGTACTGCATTCGAGCTCACTTTACAGGGATTTTTTCCGCTAAGTAATGTGACTGGTAATTTTCCATTGTTTTCCATTTTAAAGCAAAACAAGGCCTGTCACCTTTGATATTATGCTGATTTAGAAAACGGTGTTCACCGTTGTTGGTCATTTTGCCCTGTTGCGCCGCGTATACCGCGAATATGACAGTCGCATACCTGAACTGAACAAGGTTAATGAAATAACTGCAATACTACGTGTGTTCGAAAGGTAAGCTTAAGTATCATTATCGGCTAATGCTTGTTTTCTTCAGGCTGCACTGCAATAACAATTTTTTTATTTTTTTTCAAACATACAGTGAACCCTAGTTCTAGTGGAGTAGCTTGTTTTGTGATCTGTCTGGTGCGAGCGACTTCATTGGATGTGCTGTCCTCCATCGGGCCTATGCTCTTATTTTCTGATAGTCCTTCTTTAAAACAAGGTTGAAATGGCATTTTGTGAGCTTTTCATCTTTCCATAGACACAGCTATGATAATTCGTGGTTGAGAACAGTCTTCAGAAAAGTGAGCAGAGGTCGTGGGGTTAGCAAACAAATTGAATCGCGTGTGTCCGAACCATCCGTACAAAACCAGAAAGAAATGCCAATTATGAAGACCTTCACCGTTGTTACTAGAATGAAGCATCAAGCAACTATAAATCGATGTGGTGTTATTGAATTTTCCTCAAAAAGCGAACTATACATTTTATTTTGGAATTTTAAAATCAAGCCATTTACCGAATCTTGCTAAAGAAATCCAGGGGAATCTAACTGGAAAAGGTTTGGCGAGTTCTTCTTTCTACGTCATTTCCGGTTTTCGGCCCAAGCGTCGCTTCGAATCCCATGGCGAGAAACTTTTCGTTTTTCTAGGCAAACTAGCGGAGATCGAACTCCAATTTTGGTAAATATCTTTTATTTGGGTCATAAGCTTTCTGAATTTGGAAAGTTGTTTTGGGGTCTAGAGTATCCCTTTAAAAATGTGTCTAGTGTAAAAACGGGAAGCCCTTACTGGGACGCATTTAGCCCTGACTCATCCACAGACGACTGGCCAGCACAGTTAGCGTTTAGTCCTGAAATTTTTGTGACATTTCTCTGTTAGGTCGTCTACTTTTATGCGTCCCGTTTTTATACCAGACGGCTTTAACGTCTCAGATGTTAAATGCGTCTAGACGACTTTAACGTCTCTAGCATAAAAACGGCTATTGACATCCTCATTTTACACAAGCATTACACAAGGCTTTGCTTATGTTTCTGATGAAAACACAATACAGGCACTCACATTTTCCTGCTCCTTCACTTCCACCCCACCCCCCAACCCCACCACCCGCACAAACCAAAAAAACTAACAACAAAATGAACCACTTTCAAACCTGTTCTTCAGATGTCCTTGAGGAAGTATCTCCTCCTTGTTCCTGATCATAAGGTGGGGGAGATGACGAATCCACTTCCAAATTACTGTCCAGCGTAAGTGAATCATACTCAGGGGGCGGTGTTTGAGGATAAGAATATGTAGTTCTCCCAGAAATATCTGCCCGTTCCCTGATCTGTTGCCTGTAAAGTGCAAGCGCTGCAGCTTCGTTCCTTGATGGTGAGAACGAAATAGCATAGCGCGGTTGTGAATAATTCCCTCGTGAAGATCTTCGCCTTCTGTATCGTTTTGCACAGCGGTACAAGCCATAACTGACTGCCATGAGAAAGATCAAACCGCCAATGATGGCCCCAATAATAATAACAACACCAGCATCGAAATGAAAGCTAACATGGACCTCTTTAGGTTCGTCGTCCGTGACTGGTAGCGGAGCGGGCTTGCATTGTCCAGATTCACATTCCTCGCCCTCCAAACAATCTGTATTAACACTACAATATGCTGGAACTTCAATGTCACCGTCTACGCAACGACGGCGGAAGCAGACTTTCCCACCACTGCATGTATCGTCCGAAATACAACCGCCGGGGCATTTCCACCATTGCTCACACACGCCTGAACAACAAATGGCGGTGTATGAAGAGTTGTGGTAACATTCTAAGTCATCCGTGCACGCAAAAACGAAAACTTCAACCTTGAGAAGATTCTGAAGAACTGGAAAAAGGGTTAAAGTAAACAAAATAGGTCTGCGGTACATATCTTACGACTACACTGATCATGAAGCAAAGCTGCGGAAAAATCAGAGAAGATGAACTCTCTCCATACTGCGGTGACCTGGGACGAATCCGCTTCTTATGTTAGAGCCCAGTCCTTACGCAGGTTTTCAAAGCCTGCTCAGCTCGCTCAGCTCTTCTGAAGCTCAGCTCCGCGCTTTTTGCTTTTTTTTTTTTTTTAGCCTAGTTTCCATATGCGCGTAACTCCGTCGTAAACAATCGCAAACAGCTCACGATGGCTTGATCGCAAACAGTTTGCATAAATGGAAACACCTTTTACGTTCATCCCCAACCAATCGCCGATGTTCGCCAATGATCGCAAAAAAGACGCAAGAGATAGAAAATTTTCTTTCTTTACGTCTTGTTTGCGACGATTAGCAACGCGGAAGCGATGCAACAACTTTATGAAAACACAATGGTAAACCAGGAATCGTAAACAGTAATCGGCGACGATTTTTGTCCACGTGATTCGTTTTGACGAATCAGAGGCAAGTATAAGTAATGAAAATGGCGTCCGAGTATGATTGTGTCATTGACGAGGATACTCCTCAAAACAGTGTGAATAATTCAATGAATGTCATAAGGGAATACCCCGCCATAAATGACAGAAAATCTTAGTATTTTAAAGACAAGAATGAAGAGGCCAATGCTTGGAAATAAGTGCCGTCAAGAGCAAAAACCTTCTGTTTACAACCGCCATCTTTGATTTTCGCGCCCTTTTTCACAATGTCACGAGATAAGGTTGGGTAAAGCAATCACGCATATGGAAAACAGAATTGCAAACACAATCGCACAAAGTGAAGGTGTTTGCGACGTTGTTACGTGTTTATGGAAACCAGACTTTTCCTTCTTAGTTTCGTTTTTTTTTCGTTCTTTCGTTCTTAGTTTCTTCCTTTCTATCGTCCAGTTCCCCTGTCTCTTTCTCCTCTTTATCTCCTTCTCTTTCTCTCTCTCTGTATCCTGTTTCAGATAAAAGTTTAACTAGTTCCACCACTTTTTTGCTGCAGTCATCCGGCGCGGTGATGACTCGATCCCCAGTGGACAGTGACGGGAAACGCAGTAGTGCAATTTTTATTTATTTTTATTTATTTACAAATTTATCGCACGTAAAAACAGAAGCCAAGAAATGAAATGCAAAAGAATCTAAGACCGCGTATTAAAGCAGATCGACAATGGTACTAAGATGAAAATAATGATGCAAATTAAAATGTGGTAGTAATAAATATTAAATGTTATAACAATAAAAACACTACGAGAATGAACTAATCCATAAAAAAACTTTTTAACTAAGGCTTTAAAAGAATTTACACCTGTTGCCTCACGAATGGAAAGGGGAAGGGAGTTCCATGTTCCCACAACTCTATGAAAATAAGTATATTTAAGAACATTCGTTCTTGCATATCTCATCTTTAGTGTTAACTTATCATTGTGTCTAATAAACGAATAGTGATCAGTTTCCTTATAGAAATCTACATAAGATGATCCTACATCAATATCAATTATTCTGTAAAGAGCTTTGTATAAAAAAGTAACATCTGATAACAATCGCCTTTTTCCCATTGATAACAAATTCAATTTCTTTCGGCGGCCAGCATAGCAGTCCTCAGTCTTTAAGATAAATTTGGTTGCCCTTTTTTGAACTTTCTCCAGCTTTTCAATGCCCTTTTGGGGGCAAGGGGACCATATGAGAGAGTAGTATTCTAAATTGGATCGTACAAGAGCATAGTAGACAGCTCTCAGAGTCTTGCAACATTAACTAGGGAAAGATTCCTGTCAATTAATTTCACGATTTCGGAGAATTTTTCTTGAAGTGAGTTTATTGGAATATACATATCTACAGTAATGAGCTCCTGGCATACACATATAACCGGAAAAGGTCGAAACGAGCAAACGCCGTGAAAGTCGTAGAACTATTGTTTGTTTCATGTTTAATGTTTTGGTTAAACTTCGTAACACAGTTCTGAGATCACTAGCTCTACATCTCTGGCGTCTTTCTTTATTAAGAACTATTAATTTTTTAACATACAATTTGTTCTCCGATCTTCTGCCTCTTGTTCATCCCTGCATTGTCATTCAGCCAGTGTGAGGAAACCTAACGTATCAAGAAAAGCGGATCAACTTTGATAACAATAGGCATTGTTATACGACCTAAAAATGACCCTATATGGCCTTTAGGAACAATGACGGGAACAATGGCGGCAACAGCTTCTAAAGACTCGCGCGATTTTTCAAAATTTTCCGATTACCATACGAGCGGGAAATTTGAACGATCGGAAGACAAATTCTCCCCGAGGGAGGTGGTACTGGTATAATTATCTCGATGCAAATAGCTACTGTGGGATGGCTGGTAGGGCGAGGGTTGTACTCAAAAGTAAAAGCTGCCGTGTAGGTTACAAGTATGACATTGCCAGTGTTTGCTGGCAAAAGAACTATTCAACCGCTTTATCCAGAGGCGCACTACGCGTGGCAAGTGCACTGGAGATGAAAGCATGCATTTGGCCAGCGATTAATGCCTGGAAGCGCTGCGAACCTCGCGCCTCTTTCCCCAGTACGAAGCCTTTAAAGACAGACCAAAAGAACAACTATCAGCTCTGCTCCCGTAGCCTTTCCATCTCAATAGATATTCTTTATGTCCATCGACAGTTCGCACGGCCAAAACTTTCGAAACTTCGTAATACTTCGGCATTTTTAGCACAGATATGTAACTTCCACGAAGGTCAGTTATAAATGATAATCACATCACCAACTTACACATAATAATATGTTTTGAAATACAATTGCTTATTGGCTGAGAATGCGGTATTCTATTGTGAAAGTTTATTTATGTTTACTAACGTGTCAGACATGACGCGTGATATCCACAATGCAACTTGCGTAAATGCGTGCGCAGTGAGAAAACTTGAAAAAACAAAAATTAAACACCATTTCTTTTAAAATGACTGTTAGGATTCGGTTTAAGACTTTAAAAGCTATTGGATACCTATTTACCAGCGAGCAAGACGTATTATTCGACTTACTCTGCAATCAATGACAAAAAAAGTCACACCTTAGTTGCGTGCCGCGCGCTTGATTGAAAGAAGAAAAATCACACTTCCTTTATGAAGCGCCGCGCGCTCGACTGAAAACAAACGGAAAACTCATAATCAGCACGCTCGGCGAAAACAAGAAAAAAAATTTTTGAACAGTATATGTTTACATAGACTGTTAGAACTATGACAGTTTTTCGGAGAGAGATTAACACGCGCAAGACCTGTAATTTTTTTTCATAACGACCGCAAGCTCATCATACTGCAAGCGCTTCGGTGAAAACAAGGAAAAATGCTTGATCAGAATATTCTTAATCATCAAATGTAATCAGCTAGCATAAGGCTTGTTTTAAGAAGGAGAAATGTCCAAATTCCAATTCGATGATTGATACACAGACCCATTAGCACAGCTGAGCGCCTCAAGTCATACACCGGGCGTTGTTCACCTGATCGCCTTTAAGCTTTCGATTACGCGCAATAAAATATAAATGTTTTAGTGCTTCGAGTTATACCAGGCATTTTATTAAGAGAGAGGTGGTCGATCTGAATGAGACTCATGCGGACATTTTTTTGTTGTTGTTGTTCAACTCTCGACTTTCTAATCAGTCCGATGCGCGTATGCGCGCACCGGTGGTCAATCCTCCTTGGGGTACACCAGTGACAATTGACCTGACGAGTGCAAATTTACTCTGCCCACTACCCCAATACAGCTAAATTGTCACGCCGACAATTTCCCGATCAGTCGTGAGCTTTTCCGCTTAGCTTCGGTCAAAGTCCCTCAGCGCTACCAAGGACAAAGGACTATTGTCTAACGGCACAATGCCCAAAGTTGAGCCGGAACAATAGACCATTTCTTGATACGATTTCATATAAGCCTCGTGGTTTCGTTAAGGTTTCCTCGCCATTTTTTACCTTCGACTCGAAAACCTGTATTTTATATTCAGTATTTTGTAATGTGTGTAGAATGACAAAATAAAACTGAACTGAACTGAAAACACACCCATCTCATGCCTCAAAATGTTTGTGAACTGTTCGAAACTTTTGTTACAGATACCTCAGGCTACTCAGGCTAAATAATTCTGATACTGTCAACTGGATTAGCTCTGACGAAAGGCAATTCAACGCTAAAACCTCAGCTCTAGAATGGTGGCCGAGTTACCTTGATCAACTTATCAAATAGCAGAAAGATCCTCGCAGTTACTACGCAACTTCAACTTCTCTTCACAACTGCTTAAGTTGCGTAGTAACTGCGAGGATCTTTCTTCTATTTTATCTTTCATCCGCAGTCCAAAATATATGTTTCATATTCTTACATTTACTTATCAACTTAGTTGATAAAACCACTTCCCCACCGATGCAGCACCGAAGTTCCTTTCGAAACGATACCCCCCAACTCAACTTGTTGTCTACGAATAACCGAATCTCCCTTGGGAGTAACGAAGATGTGTCGAGCATCGGAAAAAGACACGAAAGCCTACGGAAAGAACCACCGGGATGTGTATCTCAGATTCAGCAAAATATTTTGCGGTTGCCATGATAGCAACCACAATTTACTGTGTAATCGTGATTACATCAGCCGGTATATCTATAATAAAATGTTGAAGAATTGTTCGTGACTTTATAAATATTGAGAATGATGTATTATTCAGTAAGTGACACAGGCATACTCGGAAAAAAGTTTGAATGCTCCCATCAGGAGTCGACGGCTAAGACCTTGCGAGAACTAGTTCGGATGCTCTACCACTGAGCTACAGGAGACTCGTGGGAGCTAAGGCCATTAAACTAGGTTCATGGAACAAACATCCCGTGCATACTGCTAGGATTGGAATGTCATGTGTGGCATACGTGCAATGGAATATGTTAAGCCTGGGGAATAAATCAGTGAGAATGATGTATTTTTTCAGTAAGTGACACAGGCATTCTCGGAAAAAAAATCCGAGTGCTCCCAGGAGTCGAACCTCAGGCTAAAGGTTTTCGAGTTCAGGTTTTCGAGTTATAATTATTATTATAAAATTATCATTATTATTATTATTATTATTATTATTATTATTATTATTATTATTATTATTATTATTATTATTATTATTATTATTATTATTATTATTATTATTATTATTATTATTATTATTTCAAGAAAGGCTTGGACATTACTTGCGCAGCTTGTCGATTGATTTGTATTACCAGTGAAGACCGGACTTACGTGTGCCAAAACTAAATAAAGAAATAAAACAGTGTGTATCTAAATGATGATTTTTTTATTCCGCTCATTGAGTGAGTGAGCGAGTGAGCCGATGAGAACTCAGAGTCAAGAGTTAGAACTTGAAATTTATACTGTTTCAAGGGTCTTTCAATACGTACAAAAGAATCAAGGAAAATGATAAGCAAAATTGAAAATTATGAATATGAATTGGCTCACTGATTGAATCTAATCCTTAATTATTACTTTTTCTCGAGTAGAAAGGTTGAGCCCACTCAGTGAGTCATGTATAAACTTATTTTTCTTCCTAACTACATCCCAACGCGCGAACTGAAATGTGTAAAGAAAATTATGCAAATTTAATACCTCAGAAGACAAGAAGGAATTGCATGCTGTATGCGCGCTTCAAAACTTAGGAGCAGAGATAGATTGCTCGCAACATGTCAAGTGGTTATACGTTTGGGTCTCCAGACTGGGTACTGAAGAATGACCTTACTGATATAAAAGATAAATAAAACAGCATTGCTTTCCAGTGATGCTGTGTATTATATTATGCTCAGGCCAAAGCTGCAGGTGGTTCTAACATGTACATTCGGTTGACCATAAAATTAATTTAGGAGGAAAAATTGAATAAGCAACTGAAACTTAATTTTGAGTGAATAAAACCAGCCCCTATTTTGTGTGGCCAAACAAATTCCGAACGCTTTTCCGAGTAGCTTTCCACGTAATGTTTAACTCTGTTAATTTCAGTGAAGATTTTACAGAAATTAAGTGATCGACTGGGAAGTTTTCTGCATGTATATAAACAAATGAAGACGATAGACATATAATGGGAAATTCATTGTGATGAATCACAACGAATATTATAACCATCTATCTGATTTATGACACTAAGAGTGAATTGTAGTAACAAGGCGTTTTATTTACTGGTTGTCAAGTTATACGGTAGTTGATTATTGAGAAAGAACGTGGTTTTCTCAGTCTTTGAAAACAACTGATTCAATATCATATACAGCTCGGTAGTATTAATGAATAGTGGCTTTAATTTAAAAATCTTTTGAATTTTAAATTGACAGTAGTATTTAAAATTAAATTAATAAATTCGTCTAGTTTGTTGAAAGTCGTTCGTCTTTCACGACATTTGTATAAGTATTAAAGTCAAAATTTTTCATTCGTTACCGACATCAGTTCCGCTATTGATGCAACAAACGCATATTGGATGGGCAGCATCGATTTAGCTGTTGTTATGACTAGAAAATATTTTACATGGAAGAAATTATTTCACAAGGTTTTAACTTGTTTCTGAAATATTGATAAGGCACTGGAATTATCAATAAGCGAAATCCGTTTCGTATAGATTGAATTACTCGTTTCTGTTGGCACATACACGATTATTGTAATATATTATTATTATTGTCATTACTATTTCTTGCCGAGCAGCTGATAATCTGCGCAACGAAAATTTGATATTTTCAGTCGACTTAAATCCATTCATTCCATCTTCAGTTTTCACCGATCCATCGCAAGAACTCGACCAAAGCATCTGGGTAGAAAACGAAAATGTTGCATAGAGCTTATGTTCACTGATAATTACTACCATGAAAATTTCTTCTCTGCGAAGAAAATAATAATTATCAGTTCAGTATCCGCTGTTGCCCGAGAGGCAAGTAAGGCTAAGCCTAGTACAATAAATAGAATTTTGAAAAACTTGGGAACCAATGCAGGAATTTTTGCAACCACACGGAAGTGTCCCAATGTATATCCTAACCGCAACTTTAATTCCGTACTTGGCCGATATTAAGTACGTACTCGGCGGTCGAACAAGTGATAAAAACGCGGTTTATTATTCCTCAGGCATCGGGAACTTTGTTTCGGTGGTTTGCCAAAATCAATGCTTATCGACCGCAGCCAAAAAGCTGCCTTATTGACAATCAGAGAGAGTTTTAATGAAATTCCGTGCTACAGCGCACGCAAATGTCGAATATTTTATTGTAACGCGACGGAAACTCTCCTGTTTATAACATAGCTTCGACATTAACTGGAGTTTATCGTTGAAGGCAACAAATCAAGTGAGTTTTCACCTCGATTTGACGGCCCAGTAATTATTTTTCACCAGTCAAGTAAACACAGCTGTTCTAAGCATTTTGTCGCAAACTCAGCCTTCTTCTATATATTCAATCTTTTTCCTCTTCATCTTCTTCGCTAATGGGAGGCAATCCTGTCTCAATAACAACCGAAATAAGCATATCCCCGTCTCTCTCCCGACGTATTGAATGATTTGTCGGATTCCCTGACGATGACCTGTCTTCCAAAGGAATACCTTGGCTTTCGGCTTCTAATAGTGGCGACGACTTCTCGTTTTCGACGCGAGAAGGCTCAATTCCTAGGCTCTTTAATTTGCCTTTAGCTTCTCGCGACTTCATCGACTTTCGTTCGCTCTTCATTTTGCTCAAACAACAACAAAACAGACACGAGAACATAAGGACGCCGATGATTGTGACGATTGCCAGAAGAGCCGGGTTTAGCGGCAAAACTGACTCTGTTTCGTCTGTAGGTGTATCAAGAGAGCTGTTACATGTTTGGTTGACACACGACGTGTTCATGACAGAACGCGAACAGTCCGAATCAACTTCACATGACTTACTCATGCCAAAGTCGCCCCTGATAGATTCGTTGGCGCAAGATGAACGCGATAAACACTCGCAAAAGCCATCAACGCATCTCTCGCCGCTCCTCGAGACAGCGCAGTCATCGTCCTTCGTGCACGCGACTTTGCAAATCCGTACTGCGATACAGAAGGAACCGCAACAAGTTCTCGAGTAAGGACATTGGCGCTCCTCAGAACAGGTCAACTCTGACCTAACTCCGCTTGAAATCAACAGAAGCGTCAAAGCTGTGGCTTCAATGGCTGCCATCATCTTGTGATATTAATAAGCTTCGTCCACCCATGGTTTTCCATGAAGTTATTCGTTTTAGTAAACACACACGCTTTTGCTCATTTACACACTAACGCGACAAGTGGCAACAAAGCGGTTTTCGCACCACGCAGGTGTTAATAACAGGAAATAATAGATATGCAAATAATAATAGACTTATCAATCAGCACTGTGCTGTTTCGAAAATAGGTTTCGGAAGTTGCCCGCCAACTTTAGTAATGGTTGATATTCTTCAATCACAGTTTATGTGTGTATAAACAACCCTCGCACGCGCGCAGCACGGCGATGTTTTAATTCATTCATTTGCAGTCGCCGTTTAAAACAGAGGCGATCGACCGTTGAATATTGAGCATAACTTTAGTCCTAGTTACAAAGGACAGCCCACACACGCGAGTCACGCGAAGTTCCGAATTTTTTCCCCATGCCTGAGCCATGTCAACTGATTTTGAAACTATCCTTTGTGTATTCTGCCAAACAAGCCAAAACTTTCCAGCCTTCTTTTTTCCGCTTCGAAAATTCCTCAGTCTAATAACTTTAACACTGAAGGGTTTCTTACAAGACGCATTCTTTTTTTTTTTTTTTTTTTTTTTTTTTTTTTTTTTTTTTTAACAAAATGTGCGCACTCCTTTCGGCTATAAAATGACGCCTTTTTCTTTAAGTCTTTTATTCTAATTTATGCTTTGTAATTATGTATCTATATTTTTCTTTACTTCAGTGTTCAGCAAACCAAGTGCATAGTCATGCTAGTGATAAAATCTATTTGTTAAGTTTCGGCTGAAACAATGGCATTAAAACTTGGCATGGGCTGTTTAATCCTCTAATGCTCTTCCTGTCTGGTAGAAAAACAAACTTTACGTTGCACGTAAATTTCTCCACGATGGAATGAGACGTGACTGAATTTTGTTTTTCTGATCAATATCATGACAGAAAATGGTTTTCAATATCAAGCTCGTTTGTTATTAAATATTTTCACGCACAAAAATAACAATGCATTTTCACACTCCATTATTTTTCAATTACTCGGGTGTCAAGTAGATTATGAAGGATTATGATCGTGAGCTAAAAACAAAAATGAAAGCTCCACAACAACAAGGTTCTACCGACCGCACTCCGCCAATCGACCTTTAATCGATCGGTCTTTGCAGTATCGCGACCTTGTGATACATTCGCGCGGGAAGAACGCGAACGCTCGCGTGTTATTGCCGTAGTAAGTCCTATTCGAGGGTTGAGTCCCGTGGGCCGAAAAAGCAACTTCCTAAGAAGTTTCAAAACAGTTCGCCATTAGTTATTTTTATGTAAGAAATTAGATAATGAACCTTTTTTAAAGGCATACCGCCTGTCAATATAAAAATAACCGTAATAGCTTTTGTTATCTCGCAGCTGGTTTGGCGCAAGTTTCATTTTGTTCTAATTGATTCCTACTTTGGTCAAAAGCGTCAATAATGGTACAAGCAAATCATCCATGATCGACGTATTTCTTCGCTTTGGGGCAAAATTGACTATGTATGTAGTGCGCCAAAAACAACAGTTTCTCACATGTAATTTGTATGAAAACCAAAAGAAAAAAAATTAAAAAAATAAATAAAAAGAAACAAAATTAGAGGACAGTTGGCCTCTCAAAAGCTTTCCCTTGACTCAAAAAATCAACTCTCCTGTAATCGCAGACAGACTGGAGCGCTACGATAGCATTAACCGATCGAAAACAAAAGATAATAAATTACTTGCCTCGGGAATTAAATACCGAAGTTTAATTACACTCAGACAGTTCCATATGTTTTGCCTGGTGTTACGTGTTTTGTGCTTTAATTAAATAAGTACAGTTTCGATTCGTATTTTGGTGTAATAAAGATATTTACATTGATCTGCTAGCATGAGGAGATCTGTACCTGCAGCTTATGGCGAAACACCAATTTGCACATCCAATCTCGTACCCAGATCTCCTCCCTCTTCAAGGAACATCTGATGGACACATGGCACCACTGTGCAACGTGTAGGGGACTTTTCATAGGGGAAGTGTCATGGGGCGTTTGACCTCTTTTGTTAAAAATGCTGAAATAAGACCTTCACTTTGTTACAAAATAATTCTAAAACAATGAGAGGAAAGAAATCAACTCAATTCTTGAAAGGAACAACTTGTGATCTGTTCTAGAAAAACGTTAGCCTAACATTTTTTCAAGTTTCAATCCATGCCGACAAATGTCTCTGGCCAGAGGAACTAATCGACAGTTTTATTACACTGGGGTGATAAGTATAACAAAACTAGAAAAAAATTGTTTCTGTTGACAGACAAACATTTTTGGGGTTTTGAAAAGACATCAAATTCGCGTGATACTTCCCCTTTAACAGTAAAAGCAACGACGACGGTCACGGAAACGACAACGCCGCAAAACGATGGTTTTAATGAGCAAATGTTGGTATATATTTTTCTGCGTGAACGTGAAATAACCAAATTCAAGGTTTTGTGGAAAACGTGAACACACGACGGTGAATTTTCCATTCTCTTTCATAAACTTGAACGCCACCCCTAACAATTTCGTTCCTGGGTAGTTCGTCATTTCTGTAAAAGTTGAACGAGTCGAAATAATCGCGAATTGGTAACACAAAAGGAATTATGTTATATTTTCAAGTGACGTTTTCAGTTGCCGTTGCCGTCGTCGCTGCTTAAGTTCCGTATTAATAAATAATACAAAATAATAAAAACAAAATACATCTTTTAACAGGAGGCTTCCATCACTAAAAAGTGGTTTTCAGGAGGGTCCTCTAAAATAAAAAATAGAAACAAGCAACATAAAAAATCCCCTAGAATAAGATATAAAAATAGTAACAATAAAAATTAGGATCCACAATAAAAATATACAAACTAATCTAAAACAAGCCACATAAAAATTTATTTAGATTCCTTTTAAAAATCGCGTTTGGCGTAGGTCTGTTTAACTCGTTAGTCAGGAAGGTCTAATCTTTTAAAGCTCTAAAGTTTGTAGACAAGTACGTCTTGCCCATTACGTTCGCGGCCTTGGAAATTTGGGAGAACGAAGGGAAGAACTCGCGTTATGCAAATGCACGTTAAATGCACCTCTCCTAAGCTTCCACCATGCAGCATCCACCTCCATCTTGGCCTGCATTTCTGGCACATGAAAAGGTTTCATCCGCGTTCTACTGACGGAGGCTTCCTCCATCCTGGTATCGAAGAGTTGTGTGCAAAGAGACTTGCAGTAACCGAGGGTAATTTGACTTCGACATTTATAATAATAATAATGACAATAATAATAATAATAACAATAAATAATAATAATAATAATAATAATAATAATAATAATAACAATAAATAATAATAATAATAAATATAATTTGACTGCGACATTTAATAAATTCATGGAAGAAAAGCGTACATTCAAAGAAATAACATTTTACTGTTTAAAGAATGGATATTAAAATCCTGAAAATTTTGCTTTTAAATTTGGAACACGCGGACGTGTTATTTTGGGGTCGCAGGGCAGAAAGTGACGTTGCCTACATTTGCAGTGGTTTAAAACTAAACTGGTCTTGTAGGTATTCGGGTAAGTTGTGGATATCAAAATCCCTACCTGGGTAGAGCTTCATGAAGTCAAATTCCCATGGATTGCCCCCCTTCCCCCACCCTCCCCCCCCCCTAAGCCATTGATAGGTGCATAATGTAAGCCAAAGAAGGGAAGTAGTGGGGTGGGGTGAGTAAATGGTAATTAGTGACTCTTGACCATTTACAAATGCCCTGCACTGAGGAATTCAAATTTCATTAAACTGAAAATCCCCACTTGGTTCAAATGCCCTGCCTTGTTCATAATTTTGAATCACGTAATTTCTCTTTTCTTTCTTTTATTTTCACTTTATCTACACAGATTGCACAAGCTTTGTGCCTTAAACATTATCGATGTCAATAAAGGTCTAAATTCATTATTATTACAAATTTATTCAACACATATGCTTATCGGAGCCTGATTGCTGTTCAGGCCACTGTGCCACCTGCGACAAACAAAGGGCCAGGATACACTATCTTTATAATTTACAAAATACTGACGACAGCCTGACCCTTATGGCAGAGGTGACGAGCTTGATAGAGTAAACAACAAAGGCTAGAATAACTGAAATATATTTGTTTCAAAAAACTTTCTTTATTACTTTGTTCGCCTTCGGCACCCGGCCCCATTTGTTGAAAGTCCCGATAACTAACCTGACCTGAAAACTGTTTTATGCACACAATGATCACTAATCAAAGATTCCATTTTCATTTTCAACATAACAACATAGGAGTGATCCTGATCTCTGATCTCTGGTTTCAACAAACAACTCCCCTTCCTGGGTGTATTGGCTTTATCAATTTGTTCATCTTACAAAAGGGCGTGGCCTGTTTCTTGAACAAGGGCAAACATGGATTCTATTTAAGGTACGTAAAAAGAGTGTATTATTTGCTAAATAATTTGCTTTGTTATAATAACAATAAATGTTATTTAACCAGGGTGACCTCTTCAGCATAAAATGCTGATATCAATAAGGGCCCTGCAAAAAGCCTAAAAAGCCTCAATACAGCCACTAACTTTAAAATTAGTATAATTAATCAGTAACAATAAAAATAAATAACTGAACAAAAATGTCACTTACAAGAAATTATCAAAAACATCGTAATGTCACACATCAGCCCTATGCAAAGTGGTACAGCCTTGTACATGTGGGAAAGGTTCAATTAAGTAATGTTTCAATATATATATAAATTTTTTCCCCTATATTTGCAATATTTTTATTTAGATCCAACTAACTATAATTAACAAAATATTATTGTGAATATTTCTGGACCACTTAAGTATTGACTTTAAATTGTGAACTTGAATCTATTTTTGTCCTACTGATGTCATGAAAATAGTTTAACACACTCTGTTATGTTTTGATAAGATTCTTATTTGTTCATTGTACTCTGTTCATAGCAGTTTATACATGATATGAAGTAAGCAATAATATTATAATTGCTTGCTCTTATCAACTGAAACCGATTTGTATTTACATAATTATACCATTAGAGACAGAAGATTAAGTTGAGCATTTGCATCATTGACTTTAAACAAGAAATACCCTTCCTTGTTCCCAAAAGTTTATTTGATAGTTTAAGCATCCATGAAACATTCTGGAAAACTCAGACTGCCAAGACTTTGCTAAGGGCTCAAACAAATTTACACAGCATTTCTTATATTTTCTACTTTTACTCATCTTTCACTCTTTTATTGGAAACCCTTGTTTCAATTACCACACCTTTATGCTTTACCTGGAAAAAAAAATCCTGACAGGATCTTTTCACCACCCAGCAAGCTTAAAATCATTCAAGTTGAATCAGAAACTGGAAGGAATACTCAATGCAATATACTTGGCTCAGTAATAAGACATTTTATTAACAATTAATTTAGTACCATTTTGAGACATCATTTGAACTCGGCTTTAACTTTCTTAATGTCAATTCCAATGTTTAAAGTCAACTTTATCTTGTTTACACAAATGTACATCCGTCATCATCGGCCCTTTAGCTGCCTCAGCTCTGTTATAACCTATTAATGGCCGTTTTTATGCTAGAGACGTTAAAGTTGTCTGTTAAGTGCATCTACAAAAGACGTTAAAGTCTCAAGACGACTTTAACGTCTCTAGCATAAAAACCGCCAATCAAGTAACCTATGTATCATGCAGCGTATTGCTCAAATATAATCTGTCATTGTTTATTTACATTTCACTTAATCTTTAAATACTGAGGACTAAATGCTTGTAACCCTCATTAAATAAGGACTGTACTTAAGTAACTATAAAATGAATGTTTTCAATTTTTCATTTTTAAATTTTTGTCTGACTGAAATGGTACATGCAATTGCATGGTGATATATAACTATCGGTATTGTTTAAACAACCACACGCAAAGCATGATTTAACATCAAGACTGAGTGCAAATTGAAAGTTATTAGTAAAATAATTAATTTAGGGCCATAAGGTAGAAAACTGTATATTTAGGTTATCATGCCCCCTCTTTAAGTAATGTTTAAAACACAAGCAGCAGTGTTTTATCAGGATATAAAACCACGAGGTGCAGCCAAGTGGTTTTAGACCCAATAAAACACATGCTGCGAGTTTTTTGAACGGCTTCAAAACCATTCCTGGAAAAGTGTGTATCAAGAGAGTTCATAACAATGTGCTTTTGTGAACGTTGGAAATTAGCATACGAGAAAAACATTAAACACTGCATACTAATAAGGAGGAGGTTTTATCGAGCTTTAAAACCCATGCACGTGATGTTTTATCGATCATTTGATAGGTCAATGGGCTAATAAATTATTAAGGGATTTTGAAATAAAGTTATTTTTTTTGTATTGTATAACTTCTCTGATAACATATGTCATTAAATCAGTTATCTTAGCATAAAAAACTGAGTAAAGCAAGTTCCATTTGGTCCCTGCCCACTTAGTAAATTGGCCACCAAAAAGAGATTTGACACCCTGCTATTACCTAAACAGAATTATCATGTAACTTTTTCTCAGCAACAAGCCAATAAAAATACAGCATTCGTGACAGAATGCTAGCAGAATAAAAATATGCTAATACAAAATATTTTGAAATGCCATAGTTAATCTTTTACACACTGAAATACATCAGTATAGCCTACTTTGGACATGAGTGACAACCTGGAATGAGTGCGAGCATGTTCAACTATGCAATCATTGGAGGGGGCACCTAATCTTGCATGTACTGAGTCTTGTGTGAAAGTGTTAACTTTACAAAATTTACGGTTGCACCACAGGCACCCCAAGCTCGCATCACTAGAGAGCGTGTAAGAATAATTACTAGCAGAACAATGACCTTTGAGTGCAAGCGGTGTTGGGTTACAGGTAGCCATTGAGAATTTAAATGTGTTACAAGACTTTTTAAAAGGAAAATTAACAAAAAAAACATTACGTTATAATCCATCTTACAAAGGGAATGACAGTGATTTCAAAGAATGCCCGAAACGGTAAAGTAAGCCCCAAAATGCACAAGAATACGCCGGAGGTGAGTCAGTTTTATTCATTTTATTGAATGAAAGTTAAATTTAGCGTTTTTTTAAGCGTCAGAATCGTCAGTATTTTATTTCCCATACAAAGTCTTATAATGCGTTTAAATTCTCAACGGCTGCCTGTAATCCAATACCGCTTGCACTCAAAGGTCATCGTTCTGCTAGTAATTATTACATGCTCTCTAGTGACGCAAGCTTGGGATGCCTGTAGTTGCACAAAGTGTATCTTGAAACTTCTATGGAAGCATTATCTTGTACCCGAATAACAGCGATTACAGTAAAAACCTGCATACAAGAACACCCATTTTCGGGGTTCAGGCTGATTGGGTTCTTATATATCAGGTATTGTAGGTGAAATCAGCCTGAAAGTGTTCTTAAGTGTTCTTAATTTTTAACTTCTAAAAAAATGCAAGGGATTTACTAACTATGATGAAATACATAACTTTGAGAAAAAATTAAACTTGAGACACACAACATTAGGAAATAAATTGCACAACCGAGCTTTCGACTGGCATCCGCTATTTTATTGCATATTTTTCATGTAATTATAAGACTTTTAATTCCAATACAGTTGTTGTACATTTGCTATACACAGCAAGTGAAATTAATAGCATTTATACAGAGATCTTAGTGCAATACCACAGTAAAGCTGCAGACACTGTTTGTTCTATTAAACTGAAAAGGAAAGAGTTTTTATATATAAGAACAATTTTCAATTATCAGGCTGAATGTGTTCTCATATATATGCTCCTTTTTTACCAAATTTCAGCCTGGGTGTTCTTAATCCACATGTTCTTGTATGCGGGTTTTTACTGTATCCATATTATAACACAGGAAATATCACTTTTTTTAGTCTAGCTTTATCAACTTAATAGTTGCTGGCTTATTTCTATTCATGAGGATGAAAGACCTTTTACAGAGGGAAAAAACTACATACCCACTGATGGGTACCGTTGGCTTGCACATATGATTCAGTGCACGCACATACTGGATACCTCTCAATGATCCCATAGTGGAGGGTACACCAACTCTCCCCCCAGGTTGCCACTCTTTTGCAAAAGCTGTAAACTCTGAATTCTGTAGCATAATACAAACTCCTAATTTAAAATAGTGGAATAATGCTATGGGACTATAGCCATGTCCTATGGTGTGTATTGGGGTATGTAATGGAAATGACTGGTACATTAAAAGTTGCACTTGAGGCCCCACTGATAACCTACATACAATCGATGCAAGCTCAACATGGTTTCTGTAGCAGGGGTATCACTAATCCCCCACCCATCAACCTGGATGGGATGCTAGTCCATCTCAGTTTTACCTCCCAACAGTGTGTTTTTGCCAGTGCCCAACAAGTTGGTCAAGTCAAACACGCTGTCCTTGTGACAGGTTCTCAGTTGAAATCCTCACTGCTTCTTCATAGCTCGGAGGGGGTACGTCGGGCACATTGCTCACCTCTATATATGAAGGGGGTCCACCCAAAGCAACAGCATCAAGGACTTCATCGCTTGATCCTTCGGTTGGGGAGTTCATTTCCAACGTTCCTGCATTTCCAGTTGGCTGTTCATTTCCTCCCGTAGTATTTACGTTTGTGGTGTTGGTGTCTGCGTTGTAATTTCGTCTAGCCTGTTCTCTCTGTCTTTGTCCCCGTTTCAACCTGAAGCAACAGCAGATGAAGGATACTAACACGGCTAATCCTATGATAAGAATCGGAGTCGTGCCGACAAAACCATTATCCTCAACGCAATAATAGTCTTCACAGATGTAAGAAGGATGGCAATCATTATCAAATGAGCACTTTGTCGTACAAATATTTTGAAAGGTGTTACAGATTTTTGGAGCTAAGCAGTCTTCTTTCCGAATACAAAAGCCATCACAGGTTGCTCGTGAAATACAAACACCTTCATAAAGATATCCTCTCCCATCTGTGCGATCACAGCAACGCAAATTGCATTCGCTGTCGGAGTCACAAGCTGAGGTCCGACTTACACTTAGGAAAACACCAAAAATTGACAAAAATACGTACTGCATGGTCATTCCACGGTCGATCAAACTATCTATGTCAGTACGATTATTTGGCGCGGTGCCCTAGCTAATGGATAGTGTTTTGTCACGGAAGAATAGGATTGGAATAGAAATCCAAGATGTTGGATTTGGAACTTTCCTTTAATTGTACAGACACCGTTGCATACTTCATGTTAGAGGCTAGAGGCAGTAACTAATACTCTGCCCTAAAATTTAATCGAATAAATATTATAAAAATGAATTATGTGATTGTAAAAAAAGAACAAAAAAAAAAAGGATAGCTTGTCTATATTAGCAATGTCTAAGCAACCGAACCGTGGACGATAATACTGCTGGTATACGTTGGATCAATTGTTGATCTGATCGGCTTAACAAATTCAAATGATAAGAGAAGCAATGACCGATACAACGTAGAATTACGTTTTAAAGTGTACTATATTTCGACTGGTCAAACCAGCCTTCTTCAGGTACAATGAGAATTTGCATAATTAGGACATGCGCTTATATCACAAGTATTTGCGCAATAACGGAAGTACGTAAAACTAAAGTGATTCATAATATAAAAGATAAAGCAAGTTAACTAATAATAATAATAATAATAAATAATAATAATAAAAGAAGTTTAATTCCATCATCATCGCAGTTAATCTGAATTACAATGCGGTTACAATTGTACAACTATAAGAATTACATACTGTTGATCAATCAATGAGGGACTGGGTTACAATAAGTTTCATATCAAAATTACAAATGCATCTATACTTATACAAGTTAAAAATGGATATAAAGTCTAAAAAAGATCGTTGAAAGCTAAAATAGTGCTTGGGAAAAAACTACAGCGCAATCTTTGTCCTACATTTAGGACAGAAATAATAATAATAATAATAATAATAATAATAATAATAATAAATTAAAAAGGAAAAAATTTCCTCGCGAATCATGGTTGAGTCCATGTGGAAGAAGTGTTCTGCCTGTGTACAGCCGCCCGCTCACCTAGCGGGCGGCTGTACACAGGCTATTTCATCGCCAAAATGCTAATGCTCAATTTCCTTCTTTTCGTTTTTAGGAAAATTGTGGGCTTGCTGCGGTGGGGAAAACAAATCGAGGTTTTCGGAATTGTGTTATATTCATCCATCAATCGTTCGTTTGTTCGTTCGTTCAGTCATTTATTTGCCATTTTTGTACTTAGAGACGCATAGTCTCGTACTTCGTCTGGCACACACACCGGTGTTTTTATAAGTGCTATTAAATTTACAGTCGATTTTCTGTACAGGTGAAAAACTCTTTTCGCCACAATTTGTTTTGTCTGTTATACAAATCCAAAGTTTTGCCGCTAATTTATGACTAAGATAATATTGTTCCAATAGGCGTTATCAGGGGCACCCAAGAGATCGTTTTGCTAAATTATCTGTTCGGAAGGTCCTTAATCCCCTACAATTTTCTAAACGGAATTTTTACCTCGAACTTTCGTTATATGGGAAATTTAAGGCCTAGTGCTCTCGGATTGATTAAAATGTCGTTTTGGGTACCGAAAAAAGGTCATCTAAGATTTTCGGAAAGGAAATAAGACGTAAGGTTTTCGGGAAGTGGCCAAAAATGCCCTAGTAATTTCGAAAAGATTTAAGTTCCCCTAGAATGACCGAACAGATAAAAATATTATAGCGCGACCTTAAACAAACAGCTTTAAAGGCACTCCAGATAAACTGAAATAGTGTATAAAAAGTTTAAGAGAAAACAGTCGTTGGGTGCCCCTGCCTTATCACCGTTTTCGATTAGTTTTATTTATTTGAGCGCTAACAAAGAGCAGCTGACCTGTTGCAATTGCCGGTGAATTAGCCTGCAGTGCAGGCGTTTTTTATGGGCGAGCGCTGAATAATAAATTTAGTTCGCGTATTTCAAGGAGGCTGAGGGGGAGGGGGTGGGGGGGCAGGAAATGCGAGTGAAAAAAAATGTTTTCCCTCCTCTCCCCCTCTCCCCTCCTTTATTTCTCAGCCAGTCGTCCTCTCCCTTAGGGTCACTTTTGACGCGCTCCAGCCCTCTCGCGCTTCCTCGCCCAAAATGACAGCAACGACGGATTATTCAGCACTCCCGCTCCAAAAATACGCCTGCATTGCAGGCTACCGGTGAATTAAATTCGCTGAATGGAAATGTAATTTCGCTCGTGTCATTGAAATGTTCGTGCGCTCACATAGCTTTATGCTAATTTGTTTAGCTAAGGGTGCGTTCGATTGACCCTATTCCGGAATAGAAATACATACTGTGATTACAAGAAATCCCTCATAAGAGGTTTTTGGAGTTACTCGGTACTGCAGTACAAAATCCCTCTTAAATTATCATGTGTCAGCGAAATTTTGCAGAAATGTCTTCCGCTTATTCTTATTCCGGAATACGGTCAATCGAGCACAAACTAAATAAAGTTTAAGTTTTAGTCAGATTTTTAATAAAATTCAAGTTTTACCGTTAAATAAAGTTTAGTAGTTGAGTTTTTCTCGTTTCCCGCATGGGCCAAAACCCGGCCGAGGTGACATCCTCGTGGCGTGTAAAAGTACTCACAGTTGAAATATAGAGTTGTTATACCAGATGACTAATCTTTTGCGAAATGCCAACCACATCATTTTCGAAAATCGAATCCTTCTCGTATCAGATCGCAGACAGACGAGTGTACGACTTATAACAAATTAGTTTTAATCAAGGAGCATTTGTCAGTACAAACTATGTCTAGTATATAAGAAGTTGCTTTTGATATTTGCTTGATCACCCGGATTTTTGGAGCGTTGAACAAGTGTCGGAGAGAGTTGTGTGGATGCTAAAAATCAGACATAACGGTTAGGTATTCTGTTGATCGATGCCAAGAGCCATTGTCAGCGTTGAAGCTCGGTGAAGCCCATAGCTTCTTCATAGGTAGGCGGGGGGCCATGTGCAGAGTCGCTGTTAACCTCGGTAGCATTAACGCTTTGCCTGTTTGATTGTTCATCTAGAGTTCGAATAGTACAGCTTATTTCCACCCTTTCTGAATTTCGCCCCAGATTTGCGCCGGTAGTATTTCCGCGCGTAGAAACCATTGTAGCATCTGTCATATCGTTGTTTATATTCCGTCTTCCATTTCGTCGTAGTTTTTTCAAATACCATTTCACAAGGTTCACACAAATACAGAAAACTGAGGCTACCGAAAGGATTATCACAGCCAAAATGAGAATCGATTCGATGTTGCCCACCTTCTTGTGAAAAACAATCATTGTCGGGTTTTTCGCAGATGTATTGCTGATGGCAATTACCGAATACAGCTTTCCTCGATCTTGAAAATGCAAATTCAAATTTGCATCCCGTCTGTCGCTTCCGTGACGCAGACGCGGATTCTTCTTTATTATTTTTTATTATTTATTGCGTTCGACGTAGGAGCATCTAATCTGTAGCCGGACGATTTGACATTCCCGAAATTCCAGTAAGGACACCAAAATGTCCTTCCCGCAAGAATTTGCAGGGGCATCTCTCGGTTCAAATTCATTCAACGGTTAATTAAAAAATCCAACCAAGAAAGTCAAGGAAGTAGACTGGCCCGCTGGTGGAATGCTAATCCATTCGGGCCAGACTTACAACTAACAATAGTAAATAAATAAATAATAAATAAACCAAAGTTGTGTTAAAAATAGAGCTGTAACCAAAATAAGACATATTAGGTAAAAATCGTTCTCTGGTTAAAATTTTTTTAAAAACATGAGCTTTCGGCTATCAGTCTATAGCCTTTAACGAATGAAAAAATGGAATATTGCCTAGGCAACGGCTTTGAATTGCCGTTGCCTAGGCAATATTCCATTTTATTGTAATTAGCCCTCATTTCCATTTTTACCTTTAAGCTTTTATCACACTTCTTTTTATTCTCAAATTTTAGCACCCTTTCTGTATATATTTCCGTTTACGCGCTACATTTTTTCATTCGTTAAAGGCTATAGACTGATAGCCGAAAGCTCATGTTTTCTAAAAATTTTAACCAGAGAACTATTTTTACCTAATAAAGTTGTGTTGTTATTATTATTATTATTATTGTTATTATTATTATTATTATTATTATTATTATTATTATTATTATTATTATTATTATTGTTATTATTATTATTTTTCTTATTTATTTATTTTTTTTACGGCAGTACGTTAACATCTGAATGCCAGATATAAAATAAAAACACACAAGGAGCTATAAGCGGGAACCCGTGACTATGCGTCTCAATTTACAATACTGAAAATCATGTAATAAACTAAGAAAATCGATTAAAAATAATATTAAAAAAAGTCTTAAAATTCGTCTGTCGTCTATGCTTCATCTAGCTATAAGCTTGATGCAACGGGTGTTTGAGCATCTTAATGTAGTACAAGACCTTGAAAATCCCAGCAATGTTCAGGCTACTATTATTATTATTATTATTATTATTATTATTATTATTATTATTATTATTATTATTATTATTATTATCATTATTATTATTATTATTATTATTATTATTATTATTATGATGATGATGATGATGACGCGTCTGGGTGCGGCTCCCTAGGGGATGTGAAGACATGGTGGGACGAGCTCATGGTCAGCGGGCCTCCGCTGGGATATTTTCCAAACCCCCCAACAGGAGGGATGGGTCAACTTCGGCTTTTCGCAATCGGATTGCTTGTCCGGATGATACGGGCCATCGTGACGTCACTTCCTGTAAAACCCGGGAAGTTTGAATGATTGATAAACTACAACCTCGGCAAATGTTTTTCGTGGATGATCAGTCAAATAGTTCTACACAAGGTCATCAAAGAATCATTGCTATGATTTAACCTATTACCATAATACATGAAAACAGCAATATCGCTCATGAAGTTATTATTTCAAGTATGAAAATGCGCAAAAGTTTGACACTGGTTAATAGCAAATGCGACAAAACAGTGACGGCCTGCGCATCTTTGAAGAAAGATAACTTGAGAACCCAAAAGAATTTAACAAGGAGGGAAAAGTGAGATCTTACTGTGGTTAAGAGGTTTCAATTGGCCATTAAAAACAATTATCTAACAACTTAATAAAAATGATCAGTGGGTTTAAACGCATTTCTCCGCTACTGTCTGGTCGAGCGCTCGCGAAAAGAAAGGCGAAAACATTTTTTTTCTCAAGCTATCGGAAAAGCTACGTTGCAAAGAACCCTGTAGTACTAAGTAATTTGCCAGTTGGTAATTGTTTATAGGCAATGGGGTTTGCTTTTTTTGTTAATTGTTTCACAAAAACAGGAAAATATGACAAGACTTTTCCTTGCGAGGCCGAGCGGCTGACGCCAGCTTCAAGGCAAAATAGTCTAAACATTCTGTATCTAATCATCAAAATTCTAGGGGCAATGCACAAGTTTTTCTCTCACAGGTTTGGAATACATAAGGAGGATTCAATTACTCTCTGGACTAGCACTTAAGTTTAACTCAACTTCTACTCTTTCATCATCTTACTTATGTAAATCAACTGAAACACAGCATTTTTTTGTCTCCTTGCTCATTTGTTTTGTGGATCATTTCAGGTGATAAGTTTATTTCTATGACAAGATGTCTCCTTATCAGAGCTCTAG